>NC_077233.1:150412472-150727159 GCF_027887165.1 Monodelphis domestica
AATGCAATGCTTGACACTTGGTAAGGACTAAATGAATTCTTGTTGACTGACTGAAAAACAGTAAAGTTCTGAAATGCAGTTTTCTGGTAAGGGGACCATAGGTACAAAGTTGGAGAGTGAAGTTAGCCCTATCCTCCTTGTGGAAATAAAAGAAACTTCATGGCATAGTGGAGACCTTCTTGGGACCAATTAGGCTCAAAGGGGCAAGGATCATCTCTTACCTTCCTTCTCTCTCTCTCTCTCTCTCTCTCTCTCTCTCTCTCTCTCTCTCTCTCTCTCTTTCTGTCTCTGTCTCTCTATGGCTCTTTCTGTCTGTCTGTCTGTCTCTCTCTGTCTCTCTGTCTGTCTCTGTCTCTCTCTCTGTCTGTCTCTGTCTCTGTCTCTCTCATGCCTATGTAGTATAGGGTTTTGCACAAAATAGGACCTTAATCTGTGCCTATTGACTTCAAGAGAATGATAACAACAATAACTTACAGGGTTCTTTGGTTTGCCAAGTTATTTTTTTTTAATAGTCTTTTAGGGGAAATCGTTTAAGATGAGAGAAGAAGACCTCTCAGCTCAGAGGAATCAAGTTCTAGCCAGTTGGAGTGGAAGGTAGGATTGGAGTGCAGGTCTTTTGATTCTGAGACCAATAATCTTTCTGCTATACCAAGCCAAACCTTCTTAACTTGGTTCCAGGACCCTGCTGCCATTCTCAGTCAGGGAGAATATCATTCAGAGAGCTGCATAGGTTATTAATCATTGGGAGAAGCATTGGGAAAATGCTTGAGAAATTAAAATATGTCTCTTTTCCTACATCTATGTCCTGTCTCCTTAGCTAGACTTCAAGCTACTAAGGGGCATAATAATATCAATCAACTTGCAATTCTTAAGTCCCTACTGTGTGCCAGGCACTGTGCAGTAGTCCCTTCCCTTTAAAAACCTACTTGTAATCAGGAAAGAGAACATACAAAAGTAAAGACAAAATACATATAAATAAATACAAAGTAATGGGAGAGGGGAAACTTACAATTGTGAGCACAAATAAGTGGTGAGCTGAATAGAATGCTGGATGTGAAGTCAGCAAGATCTGAGTTCAAATCCTGCCCCAGATACTTCCTAGTTATGCTATTTACCTTAAGCAAATTCTGTAGCTTTTGTTAGCCTCGGTTTCCTCACCTGAAAAATGACCTGGAGAAGGAAATGGCAAACCCCTCCAGTATCTTTGCCAAGAAAACTCCAAATGCAGGCACAAAGAATTGGTCATGACTGAAAACAACTGAATAACAATGATGATCACAACAACAAAAATGTGGTTTTAATTTTGGTGGCTATCTCACAGCTTTTTGCTTAAATTTCCTCAAGATTCTAGAAATCATCTAAAGTACCTGACCTAATTTTCCATGAATGCTCTGCTTTTGGAATTCAGAAGTGAAAGGATTTTTTCCCCCTTATCACTTGGTCCTTGAATTATTTCTTCAGACATAGAAATAAATAAACCAGCAAACAAAAAGAGCCAACATTAATGTAATATTTTATTAAGACAGTGATTTTTGTCCACTAGTTAGTTCATTTGGTCCTCACAACCACCTGAAGAGGCTGGTGGTAGTGTACACAAGGAAGGCTTAAATAAAAGTGGATAATCACAGAGCATTAGAGCTTGGTCTCAGAACAAAGAATGCAGAATGTCAGAAGTGAAAAGAATCTTAAAACAAAAGTATGCTACAGCTGAAAGGGAACACAATCATCATCTAGTTAAACCCCTCTCTCTCTTTTTTTTTTAAACTGGTGAGGACACTGAGGCCCAAAGAGAAGAAGTGACTTTCCTAAGGTCACACAAAATTTAGTGACAGGGAGACAGATAAAACTCAGGTCACCTGATTACCGAACCAATATTATTTCTATCAAGCCTTGCCTTCCTGTTGAAATTTAAACTGATAAACTGATATAATTGAGAAGCCCAAAATTTGAAATATAATTTTCATAACAATGGTATGAATTTAATAATAATAGAATGCATATAGTGCTTTGAGGTTTGTGAAATGCTTTACAAATATTTTATTTCACAAAACCCTGGAAGGTAGGTGCTATTATTATCCCCAACTTACAGATGAGGAAACATTGAATGAGAGAGGATAAGGGATTTGCCCAAAGTCATACAGCTAATGAAGCATTGAGGTAGGATTTAAACTCAGGTCTTCATAACTCCAGGTTCAGCACCACTCAGTTGACTTCAGGAACCCAAGCAAAAATGTTCATAAGGGTTATTTTCCCACAAAACCCTTCTTTCATTGACAGCTTATATTCACTCTAGGACAGCATCTACTTCATCAGCAAATAGCTACTTTCTCTTGCAATTTATCTTCCATAGCCCTAATATCTGTATTGAAAATTTATCCCTCTTTCCAGACTAAACATGATTGCACAAAATCATACAATCCCAGAGAAGGAAATGACTTCAGAGGTTATCTAGTTCACACAATGACTAAAGGCAGAAATCTTTATACGATACCCACAACAACTAATCATCTAGGATTCCTCGAAACTCTCCTGTTACAGGGAACTTTCTATTTGATGAGACAGTATCTTCTCGAGTCGAAGAACTCTAAGCACTAAAACATTCTAGTTTTTGTGGAGCTTAAATATGCTTCCTTGAAACTTCCACCCATTCAACCAGATCATCAGAAATATGGCCCTGCTCCAAATATCTGAAGATGGTGATCATCCCCACCCCCAAACTTGTCCTATCCAGGCTAAATGTCTTTGTTCCTTCAATCAATCCTCAAATAAAACAACTTTGACTTCTCTCCCCATGCCATTCACTCTTCCCTGGAGCCCTTCAGCTTGTCAATGTTTACCTCCAAATGTGGTTCCTAAAACTGGACATGTTTTCAGATATAATTTGACCGAGGTGGATTGGGCTCTTTTGTTCTCTTTGGCACTCTTTAGGGGTCCCTTTCTCTTGGTAACTACCCACCTTCTCCAATCCCAACCCCACACTTGGTTGTACTGGGGCAGCAGCACTGACCCTGGTAGCTCCCACGTGGGTCTGTTACTGTCGATTGGAGAGGGCAATATATTTTCTGAGCAAAATCTGCAGGCACCAGAAACCTGAACTGATTCAGTTGCACAGATTGCTCTCCCTTGACTGTTACTGAAAGATTTCCCAAGGCAAACCATTAGGAGAGAATCGATAAAGCTTGCTTGCTTCCCATTTCAAGGCCTTAGATTGAAAAGGACATTCATCAGGATGCAAGGACACATTGCATAGAGTGAGAAGTGTCTTCAGAAAACATTTTGGACAGAGCAGAGCCCTTCAGATGAAGGATGCCTAGTATCTAACCCTTTGGATAAAGGCTGAGCACTTGGAAAATCTGGAATTGGAGGAGAAAGAAAAGAAGCCGCCCCCTCCCCAAAGAAGATAAATGACAGACACAAGGAGAATTTATATATGGAAGAGTGAGAAGAAGGACACAGTCAAGAATAACAATAATTTTCTTATTACCTCTCTCTACCTCTGTTTCTCTGTATTGCTATCTTGGTGAGACCTTAAGCAAGTCACTTCTACTTTCTGAACTCCAATTTCTTCTTTGTAAAATGATGAAATAAGATTAGATGACCTCTAATGTTCCTGTTGGTTCCAACATTCTGTGATCTGTTTTCTAAGGTCCTTTCCAATTTGAATATTTTTTGTTCTAAAGTCCTTTCCTGCCCTAATATTTTATGAGCTTCATCTACCATTATCTTGGGATTTAACTACTCAATTAATGCCAGGGGTAGCAAGATGGCTCAGTAGCTTGAGAGCCAGGTCTAGAGATGTGAATTCCTGTGTTTACATCTGATCTGAGACACTTCTTAGCTGTGTGACCCTGGGAAAGTCACTTAACCCCCATTGCCTAGCCCTTCCCACTCTTCTACCTTGGAAAAAGTACATAGTATTGATTCTAGGATGGAAGGTAAGGGTTTAAAAATTTGTATAGCCATCTCAAATTCAACTTATCTAAAATGGACCTTTTTATTTTTCTACCTTAACCCATCTCTTTTTCAAACTTTAAAATTTTCTTTGAAGGTACCACTGTTCTTTTAGTCACCAGTTGTTTTTTTTTAATGGCATCATCCTTGACTCCTCACTTTCCTTTAGTCCACATATCCTACCAGTTGCTAAGTTTTGTTGATCCAATCTTCACAGAATCTCTTGATATCCATTACCTCTTCTCCACTTGCATAGTTGGCACCCTAGTTCAGAACGTTGTCACTTCCTACCTGATCTATTATTTCTTAACTGGTCTCCTTGCTTCCTCTTCTTTCTCTAATCCATCCTCCACTCAGTTGCCAAAATACTTTGAAAGAGCACACACTGATCCATGCTGCTCTTCTTCTCATTTTCTGATCCCTATTTTGTGGCACCTATGTTGGGTCCCCTATTGCTGCCATACTCCTTTTAAAAAATCTAAACCTAGGATTTTATGGGTATACTGAATTTTTAGGAAGTAGGTGGAGAGAGGGAATTCTCTCCACTGATGCATATTGGCAGTAGTGATGGTTCTGGGATTTATGTTCTAAGAAAGATTACCAAGAGGCACTAAGTTGTTAAATAAGATGTCCAAGATTATCCATTATTGCATGTGAAGGCAGAACTTGAATCCAGAACTTCATGACTCCAAACCTTGCCCTTTATCTGCTGCAGTATGTTGTTTCTCAAACTCCTTGGCTTGGCACTAAATGCCCTCCACAATTTGGGTTTCATTTACCCATTTCAGTCTCTCTTTTATATATATATAATTATTATTTTATTATATTATTATTATTATATATATGTAAGAGAGAGACTGAAATATATATATATATATATAACCTTTTTTTTTCCTTTTTAAAACAAACTCTACATTTAATCCACTCTGGACTATGAGCTGCCTCTCCAGTGTGATCCATCTCTTATCTCTAAGCATTCCCAAAAGCCCTTCTCCATATGCATGCTAACATCTTTCTTTGCTTCTCAGAAGTTTTCCTTCTTTAAAGACTCAACAGCTTCCACTTCCTCGGTGAAATTTTCTCTTATTTCTCTCTCCCTCTCCACCCTGCCTGAATTGTTGGTGTGTCTCTAAGATTTTTATTCTTATTAAGACATTTAGTCTATTCTGAGCAAGATGTAAACATCTTGAGGGGCAAGAGCGTTTTTTTGGGTTTTTTTTGTCTGTGCATTTCAGAACCTTACACAGTGGCTAGGTGCCTTGCCACCTCTGAAATTCTATGTTCTAACAGTCCTTTAACTTTGACATTTTTATATTCTATGATGCCAGAGAAATTCTACCACCTGATCGGATTATAATTTACATTTCCTTCATGTATAGCTTGCTGGTTGTCAAGTTTGCTATTCCCTTTTTTGGGTTCTTCCATCCCATGGAGCTTTGGCATTCTTTGAAGACAGTTCAGAAATCTGTCCAAGGAGACGCCCCTTTTCTGAGTATGGATCCTGTATCCCTCTGGTACCCATGAAGATCGAGGTACCCTCGAGGGGCTTGCTCAACAACTCTACAGCTATGCTATATTTCTGCATGATTTCAGACAAAGACCTCCAAGGAGCCATTTGCCTCTGGAATAGAGAGGGCTGAAAACAACCTTTAGAATCCTTTTTTGAAATTATTTTCCTGAGTATACAATAATAGAACGCTTTATTGCTCTTTGAATATTATTCTGTTATTGCTACTTGATTTTTCTATTACAACACTTGGTTTAATAGCATCTATGAATCAATAAGTCCTGACAGATGAATTTATTCCTTTTAATATCCTTTATGTAACGCACGTCCTTGTGTTCATGCTTTACCACAAGCCACTGGAAACCAATGGCACATACAACAGGTAGATAAAGAGGACAGAGGTGGGAGAAGGGAGGCCAGATGGTGCTACCCTGGGGGGGGGGGGTTCACAATAGGAATTCCAAACTGTGGAATGTGTGTGTATGTGTGTACTTATGATTTAACTGCCAGAGGGAAATCATGGTGGGGAAAGTGTGTACCAAGACAGAGCTATAACTATTCTGCAGCTTACAGGAGGGTTGCTTGATGTGGTGATGGTGGTGGTGGTGGTGGTGGTTGTTCAGTTGTGTCTGATGATTCGTGACCTCATTTTGGGGAGGGGCTGTTTCTTGGCAAAAATATTGAAGTGGTTTGTTATTTCCTTCTCCAGGTCATTTTATAGATTGAGGAAACTTAGGCAAATAAGGTTAAGTGACTTGCCCAAGGTCACACAGCTAGTGTTTAAGGCCAGATTTGCCTTGGTACCAAGTGTTAAAGTGAATTTTTCAGGGTCAAACAGTCTGTATGTGTTAGCAAGAGAACCTGAAATTAGGGCCTGGTGACTCTAAGGCTATCACTCTGAATGATACACCTCAGTGCCTAGGAGAGAGGGTCTTAGAATCAAGAAAATATCTCAGCACACAGAACACAGAATGCCACTGGCAAATTTAACTCAGAGAAGAGAATATCCTATACTAATGGTAGTGTCCAAAGTCTGAAGACTAAAGTTTTTCTCCAGTGGCACATAGGAGAATGAAGGGGACCTTGAGTTCCCAAAGTCTATGTCCATGGGGTAAAAGCTATTACAAGCTTAAGAGGTCCCCCTGGAAATGGTCCTTCCCTTTCCAACCTTGAACACCTTTCTGCCTGATGTCTCCCATAGATGCTTAACATCTTAAATCTTGGTTTTCATATGGGGATCTCCTAGACTTAGAGTCTCCTTAAAGTCAGGGATGACAGCTCATTTCATCTTTCTCTCTTCAATCCCAAGCACAATAAACAGCATATAGTAGTGGTTTACAATACCAGTTTATAATGCTAGTAAATACTGGAATACTGAGTTTGAATACTCCTTCGGGCACTTAGTAGTTGTGTGTGACTTTGAACAAATCATATAAGTCACTATGATTGCCTCAGTTTCCTTATCTGTAAAATGGGGATGATATAGTATATACCTATTAGTTATGAGGGGAAAATAATACAAATGAAAAGAATATTTGTAAAGTGCTTTTAAATCTTAATGCTAACTATTATTACATTTGAATGATATTCTGACATCACTGTTCCATTTCCTTTGTCTCCTGCAGAATAAGTAACTCACTGGGACCTGAGGAGGGCATTTCTCTTAAGAATTCCATTGAGGAGGCTTCCTTGTGTAGTTTGCAGAAATGATTGTGGAATATGGGACAACAATAGTATTTGCAGCTGTGAGAAGACAGGACTCGTTGGAAAAGACCTTGATGTTGAAAGATTGAAGACAGAAGGAGAAGGGGATGGCAGAGGTTGAGATGGATAGACAATGCCATAGAAATAATGAAGGTGAACTTGAATAAACTTCTAGAGATAGTAAAGAAGGGCCTGGCTTGCTATGGTCCATGGGGTTATGAAGAGTCAGACATGACTGAATAACTGAACAACAAACACAAAACTTTTAGCATTGAATTGTGGTTGGGGGCTTGGGTGTCCTCTTATATTGCTCAGAAAGCTTGGAAATCTTCTTTTAAAGAAAGAGACCCCTTTTTTCCTTCCAGGATCTAAGACTTCCTAATTATTGAGCCTACTTTTTTAAAAAACCCTTATCTTCTGTCTTAGAATCAGTACTGTGCATTGGTTCCAAGGAAGAAGACTTGCCCAAGATCATGCAGCTAGGAAGTATCTAAGGTCAGGTTCAGGATCTTCCATCTCTGGGCCTGACTCAATCCACTGAGTCATCCAGCTGCCCACTCTGAGCTATATTTTGTTTTTTAGGCTTCATATCCAGCCTTCTCTCAAACAACTCATGAGCCAATTTTAAGTGGATTTCTCAATGAGGAGATAGTTTTCCCACCTTTCCTCCATGTGGCACTTCAGGAATGACCTGAGGCTACACTCCTGGAGCACAGTATGCATCTAGACTGTGGTTCAGAGAATTGGCTGTTGGAAGAAGTTACGTGGGGTGCTCCACATCCACCCAGTTGAAGGGCATAGCACACAACATGTCCTAGGACGAGATGGAATCCTTTTCATGCCCATACATTAATGTCATTGGATCATCCAGGGGTCTGCGAATTATACAAGGCTAAATTTCCCTACTCCCAAGACTTAGGAATGGTTTAAAAATTTTTAATGGGACTCAAAAATCACTAAGGTCGACTTCCATCTTTTTAGAGATGGAAATGGATCCCCCTGATGGGTGAGAAGGTATTTGCTGAAAGTCTTGTAGCTACCAAGTACGAGAGCTGGGATTTAAACCCAGGTCTTCTGATCTTGTGTTTTCTGTTGTATATTTCCCTGTTTTTGTTTTTTGTTTGTTTGTTTTTTCTATAGGTACCAGTCATTTGGGATGTGAAGGTACAGGAAAGAAGATGAAATATCATTTTAATTAACCAGGGTCCTATTTACATGGCTGGTATTTCAAGGGTGATGCCAGGGAACATCAGATGGAAGGACCCAGTCAAGCTGAAAAGGATTGGGGTAGAGGCCCAAGGACAGAAAGCATCTCTGCCAGTTGAGCTATGAAGTTCAGAGTGGCTCCACCTCAGATGATCAAGTTGTCATCTGCATTGGCAGAAGGAAGGAACACCCACCCTGAGAAGCCTGCAGATCTTTGAAAGTGTTGTACACATGATAATTGGTCTGAACTAAGCCCTTTTGCATTTATTAGAGTTGTTGTATCAGTCAGTTAATTAACTTCAGCAAGGCATTTAGCAAAGTCCCTTATGATATCTGTGTACAATGGAGAAATATGGCTTTGATAATATACAGTATCATTAGTTGGACCCTGAGATGACTAAGTAACCAAACTCAGAGAGGGCTAGTCAATATAGAGCTGAGCCTCTAGTGGAGGGCCTTAGGGCTCAGATTTATCCAACATTTTGAATAATGACTTCTCTCCTTTTTGGGTTCATGTAGCCTCTATGTGACTTGTCAATCCCAGATCTGCCACTTGTTCACCAATGCGCCCTTGAACAAGACACTTAGCCACCTTGGGCCTCAGCTTCTCCATTTGTCACATTAGGCAGCTGGATTAGATCACTTCTAAAGTGACTTCCAGCTCCAGATGATCTATGACCTTCTGTCTTGGAATTGGGAGATATCTGGGTTCTAATTCTGCCTCTTACTGGCTATCTGACCAGGGTCAAGTCATTTAATTTCTTATATTCTTCATATGTAAAGAAGGGATAGTAATATCTGTATTATCTATATAATGAAGCTATTGTGGTTAGAAAAGTACATATCACATAGAAAAATATATAACATACACACAAATGTGAGTATATACATATATGCATCCACATATACATACTCAAAAGTCTTAGTGCAGTTTTAAGCTTTAATAGATTAAAACCTCACTAGGATTTCTGAAACATTATGTAAAGGATATGTGTATGTGTGAGTATGTAAAATGTTTTTCATACTCATAAAAATACTCCAAAGACTAGGATGAAGATATGGATAGATTGATTACCAAATATGTAGATGATACAAAGATAAGAGAGGGAACCAACATGTTAAACGATTGAATAAAAACATAATCTCAATGGGAAGGAATAATGAATCCAAATGAGGAAGTGAAATGCATGTTTCAATATTTAGGATCATAGATATATAGATTTGGAATTGAAAGAAGACTTAAAGGACATCAGGTCATTTTACCAAGGAAGAAACTGGGGCACAATGAGCTGTCTTGACAACAACTAGTGTCCAAGATAGAATATGAATCCAGATCTTCCTGACTCCAAGTCTGGATCTATGTCCATTACATTTCAAGGACTTGTGATCGTGTCCGTATAAATAATCCACCTACTGACTCAGACTGAAAACCTTCCATGCTTTAGTCCAGAAGCATCAAACACATGGTCAGTGGGCAGCATGACAGCATCACTCCCAACTGCTACCTGAACCATATTAAGATTTAATTGGGGGGGCAGCTGGGTAGCTCAGTGAATTGAGAGCTAGCCCTAGAGACGGGAGGTCCTAGGTTCAAATCTGGCCTCAGACACTTCCCAGCTGTGTGACCCTGGGCAAGTCACTTGACCCCCATTGCCTACCCTAACCACTCTTCTGCCTTGGAGCCAATACACAGTATTGACTCCAAGAAGGAAGGTAAGGGTTTAAAAAAAAAAGATTTAATTGGACAACATTTAAATGATTAAATAAAATATAATAAAATAGAGATAATTTTACATTTTAAATATATGACCTGCAGGGATCCTTTTTTGGGATTAATGGCCCCATCTCTGTTTGAGTTTGATCCTATTGCTTTAGTTGACCATCTTGAGAGGGTCATAATCCTCAGGAGTTGCCGTGTTTGAAAAAACAACCATTACTTGGTATTCGACTTTCCATTGATGATTCTCCCCGAACTTAAGTAACCTCATTTTCCAGTCACTAACAGTTGGTTGATAGGTCCATGCTAGAAATCTTTTCACTTAGGGAGGATCATTCATAAAACTGAAAATACTTGTAAGGTTCTGCATTTAAGTTAAAAAAAATCAAGTCATGAGAATGGGGTATCTGAGAATGAGATATCTGGCTTAAGAGCAGTTTATGGGAAAAGAAAATCTTGTGACTTTTACTCAATCTGAACTTAATAGGAGCTAATAGAATGGTAACAGCTCCTAAAAATATCAGGAAAATTTGAGTTTGTATTGATAGAAGATCAGGGGAAATAATAGACCTATTGTACTTTGCCCAGGGCAGAGTATATTTGGAATATTATTTCCATTCTTGGAAAACTTTAAGATAGATGTTTACAAATTGGTGAAAGGTCCCTTCATTCCAAGAGACATCAAAGCTATGGAGATGGGAAGGTATCAGCTGCTTCTAGGAGTCATAATAAAGACCCCAGTTCTCTCTCTCTCTCTCTTGTTCTCTCTCTCTCTCTCTCTCTCTCTCTCTCTCTCTCTCTCTCTCTCTCTCTCTCTCTCTGATTCTCTCTCTCTCTGATTCTCTCTCTCTCTCACTCCCTCCCTCTCTCTCTCTTTCTCCTTTTCCCTCCCTTCCCCCCCCTCTATCTCTGTCTCCCTCTATCTATCTCTCTATCTCTCCCCTCCTCCTCTTGCTCTCTCCCTCTCATTCCTCTCCCCCTTCTCTCCCTCCCTCCCTTCTCTCCCTCCCTCCTTCATTTTCTCTCTCTCTCTCTGATTCTCTCTCTCTCTCTCTCACTCTCTCTAGCTGTTTCTCTCATTTTCTATTAGCTTGTAAAAGCAGGTAAGTCCAGGCCTCTCAGCTGACATTCCTTAAATTGATCCTCAGACTTAGTTGTTAAGTGATGGGTATTGGTAGCCAGGAAAGAAAATGAGCTGAGTCAACCAGGTTATGGAAGAGCCTGGGCTCTCTGGGAAGTGTGATTAGCTGAGAGGCTTTCCATTCATGTTTATATTTGTATACCCTTGGGTTGTATGTGTCACTGAGAAAACTCATGTTTTCTATGCTGTAAACTGTCTAAGGTCTTAGAGACAAGTATCTCAGCAAAGGGTTAAGCAATGATGACTGCCACAAGGATAGCAACAGCTGTGCCCTTGAGACCTTTGGAGACCTTCCTTATTTTCTCAGGCATACCTGTCAGTATTGAGAAATCCTTGTAGGTTTGAAGTTCTGTTCTATTAGAAATATTTGAGGGACTTAGAGGTGGCTTTTTTCTAGGAAGAGCAGATTTTTTGGGGATGTAAGTGTTGACTTCAAACATGGCAGCTAGGTCATTATAGTGGATAGAGTGCCAGGTCTGGCATCAGGAAGACTCATCTTCCTTCAAATCCGTCCTCAGATACTTAATAGCTGTGTGACCCTGGGCAAATCCCCTAATCCTATTTGTCTCAGTTTCCTCATCTGTAAAATTTCCTGGAGTAGGAAATGGCAACCACCTCAGTATCTTTGCCAAGAAAACCCCAAATGGAGTCCTGAAGTGTTGGAAGCTTCTGAATAACAACCCAAATCCATTGTGAAGAAGTAGGTATTCTAATTGTCTTCAAAATATACAAGGTTTGAGACTTAATTTTAACATGAATGAAGCTGAGCCTCTACCAATTAGACATATCCATTAATGCAACAAGCTACTTTTCAAAGTAGTGAGCTTCCTGACAAGAGATATTCAAATTGAAGTTGTCATGATTGCAATAGAAGAGATTCTTACATTGAATGAACTAGACTACCCTAGATTTTCCAAGTTTTTATGATATGTAATTCTATGATAATGTTTAAATCTTTTACCCTAAAATCAAATTATTTCTACACAATGAAACTGCTAGTTAAGTCATAGAGTACCATTTAAATTTTTTTAAAAAATAGACAAAATTAAGAGCCAGTTTTGCTTCTGACTAGCTGGACAGATCTTCTAAGCACTTCAGATACCTTTTTATTTTGAAATACAGTGTTGTATTAAATGAGTTCTAAAGTCCCTTCTATCCAGTTTGGAAACTCCATGACCTGTGACCTCTAAGAATTAGCCTTCCTAATTTGAGGTATGAACACAACCTTAATTAATCAGAGGGCTAATTGTTCTTCCCTGTTGGGTCCTTAGCTATGACAAATCCCTTCAAGCACAAGGGGAAAACATTTATAAGTATGCAAGAACACATTCTCATGTCCATACACACACACACACACACACACACACACACACACACACACACACACACACACCTTAGAGAACTGTGCAACTTAAGTTCTTAAATTATAAAAGAAAAATTGTCAAGGCTAGTCCCACAGCCAAGACCCTCGAGGGGGCTGACTAACATTCATAAACTATTCCAACTCTTATTTGTCCTGTGTGTCACCTTGGGCAGAGAAGTGGATCAGAGAATTACCTCGAATTACTGACTCAGACAGCGGGCATGTTTCTGAATTAAATTTAAATATGGTTGAGATAAATAATGTGACCTTTTCAACACCAGTATGAAGAGAAAGTGACATAATCAAACCAAAGGAAAGAACCCAGGTGAAATTAGATTCTTCATCACAGCCCACAAGGAGAGCAGAACTATTTGGTCTGATGAAGAACCAACCATTCTCCAAAAATTTTCACCTATGACATTTATTATAATTATAACTGTAAAATCAAAACTCAATAGCCCTAATACATTTCTTATAACTCTAAAGGGCAAATGGTCTATGTGTAGAGTTCAAATTTTAAATCTGTGGGTAAGTGCATATTTTTCAGGCAGCCATATTTGTTTGTTTGTTTGTTTTTTTGTTTGTTTTTTTTTTGTATTTAAGCCTATGTAGACACATAAAGAAGTACAAAAGTATTTACAACATGTCTATGTCTCAGTGACAAAAGTACACATACTCTAATCAGGAGAGAGAGAGAGGGAGAGAGAGAGAGAGAGAGAGAGAGAGAGAGAGAGAGAGAGAGAGAGAGAGAGAGAGAGAGAGAGGGAGAGAGAGGGAGAGAGAGGGAGAGAGAGAGAGAGAGGGAGAGAGAGAGAGAGAGGGAGAGAGAGAGAGAGAGAGAGAGAGAGAGAGAGAGAGAGAGGATGTTAGAGGGGGAGAGAGAGAAGGAAAGAGCAAAAGAAATCAGAGGGAAGTGAGACATGGAGAATAGAAGAGAGGGGAGGAGAAGACAGAGAAAAGGAGAGGAGCAAGAGAGGGAGAGGGAGAAAAAAATTCAAATAGTTGACTTACAGCCTTTGGCTTGTATGGGGGCTGAATCTCCTTGCGTTCAAGTTTCTCCCAGTCAATATACCGGAAAAATGCATGTTCCTTAATATCTCGTTCACCTTCAGGTCCACATCCGAGACGTTTACCTGGGTGCTTGGTCATCAGCTTCAAGAGAAAGAGAAATATTTTATTCAATTGGTTTCAGAAATGGAGATTTAATACACTGAAACGCTATTTCACAGCTGAATTAATAAAGAAAATGAATTAAAGGATTTAAAAGATTTGCCCTCCCCACTCCCATCCATCCTTCATTCAGATGCTCTTGCCAGCATCTGCCTGCCCCTCATAATCAACATCAGTATTTTTTTTAAACCCTTACCTTCCCTCTTAGAATCAATACTATGTATCAGTTCTAAGGCCAAAGAGCAGTAAAGGCTATTAAGTGACTTGCCCAGGGTCACACAGCTAGGAAGTGTCTGAGGCCAGATTTGAACCTGGCTCTCCTATCCATTGAGGCAACTAGCTGCCTGCCCCCTCAGCCTCACTATCTAATGCAACTTTATTTCAGAGAAAAATTTCTCAAACAGAATCAAGTTGAAACCTAGTTAAATGCAAGCTCCTTGAGGGCAGGAGGTGTTTTTCATTTTTGTATTACCAGTGCTCAGCATAAGAACTTGGAAATTTTAATTCTGGAAAAAGATCTGTGACATCTTTAATGTAGAAAATTCCTGATGTGAAAGTTTCTTCTATCAATTCAGATCTCCACCTGCTTTCCAACTTCAAATCTTAAAGAGCATCCTGGGGCAGCACTGAGAAGGTAGTGAACTTACCCAGAATCACACAGCCAGTATGTGGCCGAGGGGGGATCTTGACCCCAGCTAGGTCTTCCTAATTGCATGCAAGCTCTCTATCTACCATGCCATACTGCTGTGTTGCCCAGTGCCTTGAATGCAGAAAATACTTAATAAATGTCTGTTGAGTTGGTTTGATTTTTAATTGTTGGACTACTTAAACACAGCCATCTCTTCTAGGAACAAATTTTGGGAAGCTACAGGTATAATTCATGAAGACAGCTTTGAATTCTTCAAAAATCTGTACTGCGAATTTTGTTGATACCATTTGTAAATCTCTAAATAATAAATCACTGTAGAATATTAAAATAGAATAAGAAGACATCTTAGAGTAGATCTAATAGTCCCCTTCCCCCATTTTTCATATGAGAAAACTGGGACACAGAAATGGGAAGTGACTCAGTTAAGGCAAATAAGAATCAAACCCAGGATCCTATGTCCCAGTCTGGGGCTCACTCCATTACATATGGCTGCTTCCCTTAACTAACTGCCAAAATATTACAGCAAACAGTGGTCACCAGTAATTACTTTTTAAAGCTCATTAAATAGTCAAAACACACATAGCTCTTTTTTCCCTTTCCTGGATCACACACTAGACTCAATTCCACTGAGATTTCTCTGGTTTGCTGTTTAAATTACTTAGTTATCAACCTGACATCTTTGTATCTTTGAGCTAGTGCAAAAAAAAAAAAAAGATGAACAGCAGCTCTGAGGCACAAACAAAACAGCCTTCCTTTTTTTTTAAACCAGTCTAAAATGGTGTGAAAATTTATTTGATCTTGAGTCTTCAATATAGTTGGGGGCAGTTGTGAAAGGCAGCTGTGTAGTAAAATGAGTATTGGGCAGAGAGCTAGAATACCTAGGCTTCGACCCTTTTCTTTGCCACTCCCTTTTTATATGAGTGACCTTGAAAGGGCAAGTCAGTTTACTTTCTGCATCTCAGTTTCTTCATCTGAAAAATGGGGCTAATGCATTACCAATTTCTCTCTCTCTCTCTCTCTCTCTCTCTCTCTCTCTCTCTCTCTCTCTCTCTCTCTCTCTCTCTCTCTCTCTCTTTGTCTGTCTCTTTCTCTCTCTCTCTCTCATATATATATGATATATGTGTGTGTGTGTGTGTGTGTGTGTGTGTGTCCTGTTCAAATGGCCCTAACATCTCAGAGATCTAAGTCCAGTCCAGATGCTTCCTTCTCTGAAGCCCTCTTTGCTTTGGGTTTCATAAAGAACACAGATGTCTTGAAATGTTTTAGCAATATGACCCTGGACAAGACACTTAACCCAGTTTGCCTCAGTTTTCTCATCTGTAAAATGAGGGGGAGAAGGAAATGGCAAACCACTCCATTATCTTTGCCAAGAATATCCCAAATGGGGTCATGAGGAGTTGAACATGACTGAAATGACTGAACAACAACAAATTTTACTTAGGCTGGAAGTACAGGGGATATTCATAGGCTAGATCTCACTGTTGATTGGTAGAGAAATTTTGTCCAGTTCTGTTTCTGAACTGGGCCATTTGACCCCACCATAAGTAGCCTAATAGCCTCTTGCTCCCAGGGCCTCACCATACTGCTGCCAGACTTAGTGTGGAATTTGATTGGCTTTAATCCTAGTATAACTCAGAATTCCCAAGTTCATATATTCCATGAGTCTAAATTTTCCTGGTAACAGAGACTACAGGCAAGCACCACCACACTTGCTTAGGATGGTCATTTTTGAATGGTGGGTCAGAGATAACTTCTTTTGAAGAGGTGACAATTTAGTTGGGTTGTGTATAAAGTGCTGAGATGTTCAATAGGTGGAGAAAGGGAAGGACTTTTAAGTGTAAAGAATGGCATGAGTTGATGTTAAGAAGTAGAAAAAAAAGATTGGATTGCCAGGAACCCAGGTAGTGAGTTCCCTCTCATTAAAAGTCTTTAAGCCAAGGTTGGATAGACTAATTTTGAGTATACTATAGAAGGCATTTTTTTCTACCAGCTATAATTTAGAGTGGCTTCTTCCATATCTGGAATTCTGTGTTTTTGTGAACTAGGTAGTATGTTCTGTTTCCTATAGGGAACAGTAAGTAATCTAGTGTGGGTGGAATGTAAATGGTAGTACTGGATCGTGCAATGATGAGTATGATAATTTCCTAATCAAAAAATGAAGCTCAATAAATTATTGTTTTTTTATCAGAGGCAGTATTAGAATTCCATATTAATGGATATCATCATGGTAGAATGGAAAGACAGCTGTCCCTGGAGCCAAGAAGACCTGGGTTCAGGTGCCACATCTGACACATACATGTTGCATGATCCTAGGGATGCCACAATAGCTCAGTGCCCCAGATAAATCTTTAATATTCAGTTAATTAATATTATAACATTTAATGTTAAGAATTGCAGAAAAGGTAGTAGAAATAGCTTCTTTACCTGGGAGTTTTCTATACTATGAAATCACAGGTTTGATCCCTAATTCTATCCATATATGTCTTAAAAGTATTCATATGTTTTGAGATAGATGAATAGAGAGAGATCTGGATAGATGGATAGATAGATAGATATTGCACAGATATTATGAGAGAACCTGTTTGAGAATTAGTCATAATAAGCTCTTTGTGATCTGACCTCTTCAGCTTGGCTTCCCAGGTCTTCATGCTTCCCTCATCCCAAGTACTGGATATCGACTAACCAGAGATTTCTGCCTTCCTGGGGCAGAATAAGTGGCATAAATATCGAGGAAGACATACATTCATACCCCTACTTCCAGGGACGTGTTGACATTGCACATATGCAAGTGTTCCTAGTTGGGATTTGAGTCAGTTTTTGAGCCAGGTTATTTTATGTTTTGGCACTTGCTCATAGCAATTAAATAGCAAGACTTTGCCCCAGAAATTCCAAGGCAAGTGATTAGGTCAGCAGAATACCAGTGTTAACATTGCCTTTGTCATTTTCTTGTTTGTTCTAGTTGTTACTTGCTTTCATGTGGTGGAAACAATTGATCGATCGTCATTTATTAAGTGGTTGTTATATGTCAGGTACTATAAATAAAAAGAAAAAGAAAAGTTTCTATTCTCAGGGAGCTTACAATCAGTTGGGGAAGACAAGATAGTCATACAGAAATCTAAACAGAAGAAATACTAATTTAAAAAAAAGATGAAGTAGTTCATGGATGGAGGGAACTAGCAGCTGGAGGAAATGGTTTCTAGTAGATCAGAAAGGTATCCAGTAGAAAATGGTACTTCATCAGAATCTCAAAGGAAGTAAAGAATGTTGTAGGGAAGAGGTGAAGAAAGAGTTCTTTCCAAGAATGACCAGGACGAAGGAATGGAGATAGAGGGTGTGGTGCCATATGTGAGGAACAGTATAGGATGGAAAGGAAAGCAACATATCACAGAGTTAGAATGTAAGTAAGGACCAGGTTTTGAAGGACTTTAAAGGTACAACAGAGGAATTCAGAGTTTATTTTAGAGGCAGCTGGGAAGTTTTCAGTGGTTGTTCAGTCCTCTTCAGTCATGTCCTACCCTTCATGATCCCATTTGGGGCTTTCTTGAGAAAGATATAGGAATGATTTGCAATTTCCTTGTCCAATTCATTTAACAGATGAGCAAACTGAGGCAGAGTTAAGTGACTTGTCCTAGGTCACAGAGCTAGTAAGTATCTGGGCCAGATTTGGACTCAGGAAGAGGAGTCATGATTCTAAGTCTGACACTCTATCCATTGGGCCACCTAGCTGCCCCTCATAGAGAGGTACTGAAGTTTACTGAGTAGGGCAATGACACGGTCAGACCTTTATTTAAGGACAATCACTTTTTGTATCTGTGTGGAGAATGGCAGAATGGGAAAAGACATAGGGCAGCAGGGCCAATTAGGAGGCTAATGTAATAATCAAGGCAAGAGGTGATATGAGGGCTGAAATTAAGGCAATTACTATGTTAGGAGTTAGAAGCGGACAAAAGATAGAGGTGATGTAAAGATCAAAACAGTAAAATTTGGCAGTTAACTGGGCATGTAGGGTGAGGAAGAATGAGGAAAAGAAGGTGGCAAAGTTGCAAACCTGGGGAATGGGTAGGATGCGTGGTGCCCTCAACAGAGAAATTTGGAGAGTGAGTTTGGGGTTAAGAAAATGAGTTATTTTGAGTAAATTTGAGAGGTTATACAATTTAGAATGTTCAATATGCTGTTGGTGATTAAGGGTTGAAGCTCAAGGAAAAGCCCAAGACTGGATATAAAAATCTGTGAGTCAGTTATATAAAAATGATAATTAAAGGAAGAAGGGATACTCATTGTCTTTGGTATGGTTACTACGATTCCTGTGTATTTACTCTGTCTTGCTATATCTCCCTACTGGAATCTCATCCACCTTACTCTGACTGAATAGGGGGCATATCCCTTGCCAACCATATGTGGCACTGTTTATTTCCCTTTTGATTCCTGATAAATAGAAATACTACTCACGAATGATAAATATAGAACGTCTGGAAGAGAGATTGCCCAGAACTGTCATGAAAACCGATAAAATAGAATCTCTGCCATTTTGTTAAACAGAAGTAGCACACTTATAAAAATGGTAGATGACATGCTTTTATCTATTACCATGGGTTCAATTATCATCTTTATGCGATGACATATAGTTATACATGAATTCTACTCTGATCTAAATCTATAGTCCTGCACTAACAATTGTCTACTGGACATTTCTACCTCGATGTCCTGTTCAGTTCTCAAATTCAACATTTCCAAAACGGAACTCTTTGTTTCCCCCTTAAAAGTTCGCCTGCTCTGAAGTTTCTTGTTTATACTGAGCACACTACCATACTTACATATTTACAAGCTTATAATCATCTTAGACCACGAGTCCTTTATCTGAGGTTTACAGTAGATTTTGGGGGTCCATAAACTTGGATGAGGGCAAATTACATAATGATTTCAACAAAATTGATTTCCTTTTAGTTCTATTTTATTGTATACATTTAAAAACATTCTGAAGAGTCTATAGGCTTCAATAAACTACTACAGTGTAACAGGGCATAGAAATAATGTTAAGAATCCTTGGACTAGATGCTTTTCTCTCTCTCATTTCCCCTATCATTATTACCTCCACAACATTTCTCTTCTCCCCACTCATGGGGACATCACCTTAATGAAGGCTCTTTCTCTTGCCCCAAACATCTAATTGGTCTCCCTGTTTCCAGTCTTTTTCTTCTCCAATCTACCCATACAGCTGTGAAGAGAAACTCTCTAATTTGGCAATGTCAGTCATCTCCTTTAATACCTTCAGTAGTTCCCTCGGATAAGCTCCTTAGCTTGGCATTTAGAGCCCTCACACTTTACTTTCAACCAGTGTTTCCAGCCTTGCTTCCTATTACTTCCCTTCCCCTTCTCTCTCTTCTGGACCAACTGGATTGCTAGCTATTCTCTGGACGTGACATTTCATCTCCTCCCTCTATACATTTTTTCCTAAACCATAAATCTATGCCTAGAATGCTCTCTCCTAAACTTCGCCTCTTACAGTTCTTGACCTTATCTCCCTTTCTAGTTTGGGTCAGGTATTTATTACGTACTTTGAAAAGTCTCGGATACCCTGGTTATCTATATTCTTTTTCAAATGGCTCTGTCTTTATATAAATATATATCATTTATATGTGTCTATGCTGTAGCAGCCCAGTAGAATGTAATCTTCAGGAGAATAGGGATTTTCTTCTTTGTCTGTTTAATATCTGGTGGGTTTTTGATAAATGTGTGTCAAATAAGTCAAGTGAAACAATAATCTCAAGGGGCTACAGTAATAGGCCAAATCTAAAGGGATGAAATTAATAGGGATAATTGTAAAGTCCTACAACTGGGTTTAAAAAACCTACAACTGGGTAGAAATTCTAGGGGAGTGAAGACTTGGCATGATAAAATGCCATTAAGTGATGTTATTCTTTTAGCTTCCTTTGGATTTCCTTGGCTTTCCCAACATCTTTGGCTTATCTCCTTTACATTCAACATGTGAAATACCTGATCCTGGGGTATATAGGTCACCTGACTTCTGTTTTTGGTAAATATTTTTTTTAGTCAATTAATTGGCACATCTGATAATTAGGAGGCTGGTAGGGTAGAACTACACCTCTTATATAAATGCTGTGTAAATGCTGGTAAGCAAGCTTGGATCACTCAGTAAATAAAAGAAATGAACAAAGTCCACAAACATGGATTTCACTCAACACTGGAAACACTTGGCTATGCCTAGCTTATACTATTACTTTTCTTTGGACTTGCTTTTGGCTCATCTTTGCTTATTCCAATATTCCAAATTGAGCCTAGACAGGCTGAGTCCAACTCCTTTCTCTAATGCCAAATGTGCCAATACTTGGACCACGACGTCCCCACAGACTGGAATGAAGACATCTCAAGATCCCAAACCCAAGCATTGCTTCCAACCTAATGGCAGATGGTTCAATATCAGAAACTGAGGTGATTTTATGCGTGGAAATGAAATGAAAGAAGGTATATCATCAGCATCCTGGTGCCTTGCTGTGCCCTTTGGACCATGAGACCTTTCCATTGGATTTGTAGTTGAAACTTTCTCACTCTGCTGTCTCTCCCACTAGAATGTGAGCTCTTTGAGAGCAGGGATTGCCATCCTTTTCTATTTGTACTTCCAGCACTGAGCACAGCACTTTGCACAAAGCAAGTCCTTAATAAATGCTTTATTCATTCAATGTCATAATGGCTCTTCCCTTTGACTATTCTTTGATCCTCAGTTCTGAACACTGGCTACTCATTGTTAGCTGTGCTTTTGCTTACAGATAGATGTAAAGCTTTTCCTACTCTGTGTGAATAAAAAACGATTTTCTTGACTTCCAGTGATACAGCTATTATCTCTGTCTATCTGGATAGATTGGGATATATGTATGGATGTGATGAAGTATAGAACATAACTCTTTTGATTGAGAAGAACAATCAAGGATGATTTATGTTCCCAAATGGAAGGTACAAATGTCCATCTTCTCCATAAGTTTTCCTTTATACCTATAGACGGGAAGGAATATAGAGATCCTGCATACTTTGAAAACTGGTCCGGAGTTCAATGAAGGTGACTTATAGCCTTCCTTAAACAGCTAGGTGGTATAGAGAATAGATCAGGATGATCTGAGATCAAATCCTGCCTTATACATTTACTAGCTTGTATGACCTTGGATAAGTCACTTAACCCTTATTTGCCCAAGTCCACTTATTTGTAATAATAGCACCTGTTTCTCATGGTTGTAATGATCAAATGAGATAATATTGATAGAGTTTCCTGTAAACCTTAAAACTCTATATAAATGCTAACTATTAAAAAAAAAACCCTTAGCTTCCACCTTAGAATTAATACTGTGTTCTAAGGCAGAAGAGCTGTAGGGCTAGGCAGTGGGGGCTAAGTGACTTGCTCAGGGTCACACACAGCTAGGAAGTGTCTGAGGCCAAATTTGAACCCAGGACCTCCCATCTCTGGGCCTGGCTCTCAATCCATTGAGCCACCCAGCTGCCCCCATAAATTCTAACTATTAATAGAAAGTAGTCAAAGGTAAGATTCTTTCACGGACTAGTAGCCTCGTTCTTCCACTAAAGAAAGAAGCTGTTAGAAGCTTCAAATCCCCCAATAACTAACTGAAGTGAGGGTTTACATGGTGTTTAGAAATTGACTAGCCATCAATATCTCCAGGTATTCACCTCTAATATAAATTAATACTAATCCTGACGGTAGACTTGCATACCAGGTTGAGGCTCCCTGTTTTGTCTCCTCAATGCCTGGTCCTGCTTGACCTAGGAAAAAGTTCTTTAACAATCCATCAGGATTTACCAGTTTTGGTATTCTCGTCCTCTCAGGGCTCCAATGGGATTGATCATATTTCAGTCCCCTCTGACTGCCCCTCTAATTGTATTTCCCATAAAAAATATGATGGTTTTTTTTCTTACTTCTGACTCCCATCTTATGCTGCATTCTGTCTTGTCATGCTCTGCCTTTCCTTCTACTGAAAATCAGAGTCCTGAAGCTCACTCAAATTACATTAAATGAGGTAAAGCTGAAGAAGGGCTTGGCAATACCCAATGAAGCTAGAGGGTCTAACTTCTAGAACTCAGGGTCAGTTAATAAATTAAGATCTGTTCTAATCTGAGATAAAACCAGGATTAGATTAAAAAGAAAAGGAGGTTAGTGATTGGCATTAAGCCTATACATTATGTTTATATTCCTTTAAATTTTGCTCTATTTTTATCAATCCTTTTCATATAATATTATTCTAATACTAGTTAATATTTATGTCCAGCTACTTCAACAAAAAGTCCTGTTGTTAAAGAAAGAGCACAATTTAATGGGAAATATATATAACACTATTCTATAATAATGCTAGTCTTCGAATCTCGCGAATACTTACAGAAAGCCTAGCTATTTGAAAGCTAGCAGTCAGTGTGTGGTGGGGAAAGAGCTTGGGCTTGGAATCGGGAAAGCTGGGTTTCAGGAATCAAGAGCCCTGATACCAACTAGGTATGTGGCTCTGGGCAAGTTACTTTATATTTTATATAGAGCATGATAGAAGAGATTAACTAGTTGACCTCTAAAAGGCATTTCGAGCTCCGAAATCCTGTCTCCTATGACCATTGAGCCATGGTCAATATATCACTGACCATATAGTGGCAGCTTACTCAATTAGCAGGTAACACCCAGGAGGAAAAAAAATCAAGACAGCCTTGCAAACCTAGACGTGTAAAGCTGCTGCAAATCTACATGGACTCTCTTAGAGTGCTTATTTTCCTTTTGGGTCCTGGGGGTAGAAACTTTGGCTTTTTCAGAAATTAAATTTACAAGGTCTGGGCTTGCTCTCTCCCCTTCAGGGCCTCAAAGAAGGGGCTGAAGTGGTGGGGATGCGGCAATCTGGGGGTGGGAAGAGCAGTGTTGGTTTTAAAAATGTACAGGGCATATCCAGGAAGGATTTTTTGCAGCATACATTTTATAGGCCTGCAAGTAAGTAAGTAAGTAAGTTTCAGGCTCAAGACTGAGCAATACAGGCGAAGATAGAGACTAGACTACAGATTCACTGAGGGAAGCACGATTTTGTACGTCCTCTCACTCCCTACCATAGGAGTTTCTAATACAATAAGCACTTAGTAAATATTTACTGTAGTGTGTTGTTTTTTCATGGATTGCATGAGACAGAAATCGGAGAGAGAGAGAGCCAGTGTGAGCCATGGTACTTTTATAATGTCAAGGGATTTAAAGCAAAGAAGGGAGTATCCGTGTCTGCCTGGAGCTCCCAGATCTAGCATCTTATGAGGTAGTTAGTATGGTATTGTATGATATCATATTGTATCATCATATAATACTGTCTTGTACTTAATCATAATGTATCTCCTTAGATTTTCCCCTCTTCAAAGCCTGTGAGAAAAAGGATACTTGAGTATTGGGAATTGAAATTGTGACTGCTTGGATATCTTTTGAGAAAGGAGACTACAATTTTTAAAAGCAAAGACCCATTTCATTGCTCTGCAGTGACAAATAGAGGCTCTCACTAGAGCAGACGGGAGGAGGGAGAGGGGGAAAAGAGAAGGAAAGAGATGGAAGAAGAGAGGAGGAAGGGGATTTGGAGGAGGATGAGGAAGGCTATAAAAAGGGGAAAGGTGGAAATGCCAAAGCTAAATGAGTCAGGAAGAAAAAATCATTTTGAAAGCAATCATCCTATGCTTCTGACATGACTTTCTAAGCACCGTTCTTTTCATGTCTTCCCTGAGTTTCTCTCAAAATCCTAATTTCAATCCATCTTGTTTCTAGCAGATAAAAGAGAACAGAAGAAGAATTTCTTGCTGGGTCTGGGACTTGGAAAATTCAGAAAAGAAGACACGAGGGAGGAGTCGATGGTGGCTACCAGTCCGATAAAAAAGTGAGTGTGACACCAAGGTCACTTAAAGAGAGCACCTTTATGAATAGGTCTGGGAATTGGTGAGCAGCTCCCTTTCCTTGCTGCTTTAATACGAATAACACGGAAATAGGTTTTGAATAATGATACACGTATAACCCAGTGGAACTGCTTGTCAGCTTTGGGAGGGGGGACGAAAGAGCCGGGGAGGGGGGACCATGAATCATGTAACCGTGGAAAATATTCTAAATGAAAAAAAATTAAAATGAAAAAAAATATGTGTTTGCTTTGCAAGGTCTATGACAGTCCTCTGCACAGCCAACACTACTTAATGATTGTGGATGACTCCATTTGTGGAAGATGCTAACTAGAGTTTTCATGGGAACAGTTGTGATGTGCTCCTTATTAAGACAAATTAACCTTGCCATGGACCCACAGGAAGAATAAATCATTGTGGGCAGAATAGCTTACTCATTTCTAAGTTTTGACAGTCATTAATTTAGCAGGTGTAGCTCAAGGAAAGTCAACCAAGGATTAGGCAAGGGATTTGCAGGGTACTCGGAGAAACGCCATGAGGAATGCACTTGG
Source organism: Monodelphis domestica (assembly GCF_027887165.1). Lineage (NCBI taxonomy): Eukaryota > Metazoa > Chordata > Mammalia > Didelphimorphia > Didelphidae > Monodelphis > Monodelphis domestica. The sequence goes on from NC_077233.1 coordinate 150,437,341, forward strand.
GTAGGAAGCATGGGTAAATATTGGGGAGCATATAGTTAAAAGTGGGGCTAAAGAAACATGTTACATCCTGCCCATGGGCATATACATGCATATAGGTGATTGGATAAATACCCAGGCAGGGAAAGACTAAGGTCTGAGTTCAGAAGAAAGTATTAATAATTGTAGTGATAATGATAATGGTAGCTACTATTAATATAGGACTTAAAGTTTTGCAAAACATTTAACATTTATTATTATATTTGATCCCTATAACAACTCTGTGAGGTAACTGGTATTATCTCCATTTTACAGATGAGAAAACTGAAGCTGAAAGGGGTTAAGTGACTACTTATCCAGGCTCACATAGCTAATAAATGTCCAAGGCAATATTTGAACTCAAGGCTTCCTGGCTCCAAGAGCAGAACTCTATCCATTGGGCTACCTAACTGTCTAGGTAGGAACCAAAAAGTCAGACCAGTTAGGGTATCTACAAAACAATGAAACCAAAAAGGACCTATGGGGAAACCTTAAGGCTCTTAGGAAAACCACTTGCAAGAGGACTTTTAGACCAAGAAGTCTATGCTTGAAGCCTCTCTACCTTGAAAGGACGGGCTAAAATTTGTGCTCTATAGAGTCCCTGAACACCTGAGGCTATAACCAAAGGTGTGATGAAAGAGGGTTTCAGTTTCACATATTCTCTTTATACATTTTATTTTATTTTTTTATTTTCATTAAAAAAAAAAGAAACCCTTACCTTCCATCTTAGAATCAATACTCTGTATTGGTTCTAAGGCAGAATAGTGATAAGGTTTAGGCAGTGGGATTAAGTGACTTACCTAGGGTCACACAGCTAAGAAGTATCTGAGCCCAGATTTGAACCCAGAATCTTGTCTCTAGGCCTGACTCTATCCACTGAGCTATCCAGCTGCCCCCTCTTCATACATTTTAAATGCTACCTCCCTCTCTTATGCTGGTACCAGTATGATGTAAACAACCACCAACCAATCAACAAGAATTTATTAAATGTCTATTATACACCAAGCGTTATGATTGGCCTCCACTTAAAGTACTAGAATATTTTAGCTAGAAAGATCTTTAGATGCTAAATAATTAAATTAAAAACTATCTTAAAACAAATTAGAGCATCTGCCCTGATTGTTAATTGGTTAAAACAAAAAAAGCAAAAAAAATTAGAAGTAATTTGCCATTGTTTTATGTACAACATTAGAATATGGAAATGAATAGCTAATTTATCATTTTAAAATATATTATTTAATATCTGTTATTAAATGCCTTATTAATATGTACATAAATCTATATATGCATTTTTCTGTTTTGTAAATCAGATGTCAAAGCCACAGACCAAAAAGCTCCTGAGAGTGGCCATTAAAATATAATTGGAAAAATATTTTACATAATAAATAAAAATACAATATAATGGAGAAAAAAGCGCTGATATGTTTCTGTGTGAATGTGTATGAATTCTCCAGCACTGTTTATTTACTTTCCCCTATATTAGTCATCATAAAAGCTTTAACATCAAAGACTGTTTCTTTTCATTCTGGCAGGTAAAATGAAAAGCTCTCCCACTTCTGAAAGGATATTAAACCATATGTCAGCCCAGGAAAAAAAAAAGAAAGAAAGGACTTCAGAGATCATCTAATTCCACACTCTGTTGTGAAAAAAAATGCTGAGTTTTGAGTGAGATAACATAAGTTCAAATCCCATCTCTGTTACTTTCTGGGTGACCCAGAGCAAGTCAAGAGGCTGCCCTCTTTTAGCCTCAGCCTGCTTGGCTGTAAAATGGAAGAGTTGTATTGAATGGCCTTGAAGGTCCCTTTCAATCCTTTATCTATGATAGAGCTATAGGTATACTCCAAAACTGTCCTGGGCACGCTTTTCGTTTATATTTTCTTTCACTTGATTTCACCCGTTCCCCTGGTTTTCATTATCATCTCTATGCCAGACTCCCCGAGTTCCACATCCAGCACCAATCTCTCTCCTGAGCTTCATTTCCACAACGCCAATAGCCAGCCATTGGGACATTTTGAATTGGATGTCCTGTAGATATCTCAAACACAACAAATCTGGCATAGAACTCCTTCCCTCCTTCCCCCTCCTTCCTTCCTTCCTTCCTTCCTTCCTTCCTTCCTTCCTTCCTTCCTTCCTTCCTTCCTTCCTTCCTTCCTTCCTTCCTTCCTTCCTTCCTTCCTTCCTTCCTTCCTTCCTTCCTTCCTTCCTTCCTGGCACCTACATTTATAGTTTTAGGATCACCCTCCTCTCCTTATTTGCACTCGTGCCATATATCTAAGCAGCTGTCAAATCTTGTCTCTCTTATTTTCATACTATGTCTCTTGGAAATGGTCTTTTCTCTGTATTCCAACCACATAAATCATGCATGGGAAAGAACACTGGGCCTGGTACTCAGGAAGATCTGAATTTAAGTCCCATTTCAGATATTAGCTGTGTGACTGGGCAATTCATTTAACCTCAATTTGCCTCAGTTTCCTTAAATGTAAAATGATGATACGAAGAGCTCTTGCCTTCCAGGATTGTTGTGAGGCTCTAGTGAGATAATATTGATATCTATAAAACATTTATCAAAGTCATTGGCACATAATAGGTGCTATATAAAAGCTAGTTATCATTACTTTTATTATTGTTATCTATTCACACAACACTCCTAGTTTAGGCCCTCTTCATCTCTCACTGGACTATTGCAGTAGCCTCTTAATTGGTTTCTTTTTCTCCAGTCTTTCCTCATTGCTCTCCATTCCTTGTGGAGCCAAACTCATTTTCCTAAAGGGTAAGCCTAGTTACCCTTCTCCTCAGTACATGATGGCTACTCATCACCTCAGTGGACAAATATAAACTTTTCTGTTAGACATTGAGAACTTTTGCAGAGCCTGGGCCGTCATCCTTCCAACCTACTTAGACAATTCTCCTCTTCTCACAAAAGATACAATTGCCTTTCTCCACATCTTCATCTCTCCTTGCTCTGGGAATTCCTTGTTCCCCCAAGACACAGTTTAAGCATCTTCTACATGAAACCTTCCTGGGTTCCCCTAACTGATACTGGCTTCCCCTCCCGGGTTACCTTTGATCTGTATCTGCTTAATGTATGTCTATATGTTCCATATATATCTATACATGTAACAATAATAGCTAGTAGGTCCGTATCCTGAGGAGATTAAGGAAAAAAGAAAAGGACTGACAAGTACGAAAATGTTTATAGTAGACCTTTTTGCAATGGGGAAGAACTGGATGCCCATCAGTTGAGGAATGACTGAACAAATGGTGGCATATGTTTGTGATGAAATACTACTGAGCTATAAGAAACGATGAAGGGGACGGTCCAGGAAATACTTGAGAAGACATGAATGGATGCAAAGTGAAGTGAGCAGAATCAGAACGCTGCACATAGGAGCCCGATATTATGATAACCACCTGAGAAAGACTTAGCTGCTCTGATCAATACAATGGTCCAAGACAATTCCAAAGGATCTAATATGAAAAATGAGAGAACTGATGGATGCTGAGCATAACTTTTTCACATTGTTTTCCTTACTTTTCTTTTTGTACCATGACTAATATGGAAATATGTCTTGCATGGCATCACATGCTCAATTGATATTACATAGCTTGCCTTCTCAATAGAGGAGGGAAGATTCTAAGAGGGAAGGAGAGAATTTGGAACACATTTTTTTTTTGAAAAATGAATGTTAAAAATAAATAAATAAAATTAATTAAGACAAATAATAATAATAGTTAGCATTTATCCAGTGCTATAATGTTTGCAAACCACATTACAAATGTTATATTATCCTCACACACCAAGGAGGTGGGTACTATTATTATCATCCCCATTTTACTGATGTGGATACTGAGGCTAAAGAACATTAAGTGACTTGTCCAAGGTCATACAGCTAGAACTATTCAGTAGGTACTATTTTATTTTATATATATATTTATTTATATTTATATATTTTATATATATTTATATGTTATTTAAATTATATTTATATATATTTATATATCCACATTTTAAGATGAGGAAACTAAGGCTGAGAAACATTAAGTGATTTGCTTAAGGTGACCCAACTAGAATTGGCCTGGGGAACTCAGGTCTTTCTGATCTATGTCCAGTATACTCAGTTTTCTCATGTAGTTTACGTTATCTCCTCCAATGCAATGTAGACTTCTTGAGGGCAGGAAATGTTTCACTTTTTCTTTAGACCCCCAGTGCTTATTATTAGGGCCTGGGACACAGTAGATGCTTAATGCTTGACTACTGATTCATGATCTGTCATTTTACAGAGGAAGAATCTGAGAACTACAGACTTGACCAACATCACAAAATAAGTTGAGGGATTTAAAAGCCTGGCCAACTCATTGTCAGTCTGGTGCTCTTTTCTCATTAGTGCAAACTGGGATATCGGCCAATCCTTTCTCTCAATAAGCATTTCTAATTTTATCATTTTCCTTGAAGTACCTAGAAATGATTTTATTTTTTAATTTAAAGAGAAAACTGTGGTCTCTAATTACATTTTACTGTTACATTTCATGTCTCTTAATTAACAAGCTGAGAACTGGCTTTATCCACCAGATGCAGGATTTCACAAGATTACAGATTTAGAGGTAACAGAGACCTTCGAGGTCATCAAATTCGACTCCCTAATTTAATAGATGAGGAAGATGAGACTCAAAGAGTTTATGGGATGGTAAGTATCTGAGGAAGGGTTTGAACTCAGATATTCTCTCCAAAAATAATGCTTTCTCCATCCCACCTCTCCTTTCTTCCCTTGTTTCTTTCTTTCCTCTCTTCCATCCTCCATTTCTTCCTTATTTCCATACTGCAAGGCAGTAAAGTCCAGGAAAAGTGTACTGAATTGGGAAGTTATAGGTGCTAGGTTCCAGTCCTGCTTTTTCTTTTTACTAAGTGTGTATATTCTTGGGAAAGTCATTTCATTTCTCGAGGTCTCAGCTTTCCCATCTGTAAAATGAAGCTTTTGGACTAGATGATCTCTAAGATCCCTTCTTACTCTATCTCTGTGATTCTGGTAAATTATGGATTTAAGAAATATTTCTCTCTTCTGGCTCTGTGACATTCTGGCTTGTATTATTGGTGCGTATATACATGCTAAATCTTCCCTGCTCTACTGCAAGCTTCCCTTGAGAACTGAGACTATGTCTACCCAATCTTCATTTCCTCCCCAGAACTGACCAGAAGGCTATGCCCAGGGTAGGTGCTCAGTACATAGCTATCAAATGAATGAATCTCATCTGCTCCATCAGCCTTTGCTGCAGGATTCTAGCAGAGTCTTGTTATTAATATTTAGCTATGCCAGTGGCCTCTGGTTTCTAATATCCTCCCTTGCTTCTTTTTCAAATTTCACAGTTAATAGCCCTTTCTGTCACTGTCTTAGTCACTGCTCCTTTCTCTCTCCCCTTAATACTTGATAAAACACTCTCAACATACATTTGCTAGAATGGCCTTCATCAGTGTCTTGGGACCCAGCTGTGAAAGAGACCATCACACCCATCACACGTCTCTCCTTGCACCCTGATAGAACACTTTCATCCTTATTCTTGCTGACATTTCCAGAGTTCTTGACAGTATACACAGGGTTTCATATTCCTTATTCCAGTGAGCTTCTAACAAACCACTGGGATAGGTAACGCCAATGTTATGATTTAGAATAAGGAAACTGAGGCCCAGAAGCTGCCATGACAGTGATAGAGCAATGACTTGTATGTAAATCTTCTGGTTCCAAGTTAAATATTCTTTCCATTACAATTTGTCCCCTTTCCTGATATTCATATTATTAGAACTCATTAATGTCTCTGCCACCCTCATGTCTTTGTCACATGTTTAATGTTATTTATTAATTATAGTGACCGAAGACCAATCATTCTGGAAAGTAATTTGGAATCATGCACAAAAGGCCATAAAACTGTGTGTACCCTTTGACCCAACAATACCTTCATCAGGTCTATATCCCAGCAAGATCAAAGATGGAGGGAAAGGACCTATTTGTGCACAAAATATTTATTAAACTCTTTTTGTAGTGGCAAAGACCTGGAAACTGAAGTGGGGAATGGTTGAACACATTGTGGTATATGATCGTAATGGAATACTATTGTGCCATCAGACATGATGAACAAGATGATCACACAAAACCTGGAAAGACTTATATAAAGTGATGCAAAGTGAAGTGAGCAGAACCGGGAGATCTCTGTGTACAGTAACAGTAATAATGTACAAGGACCAACTGTGAATGACTTAACTTTTATCAGCAATGGAGGGTCCAAGACAACTCCAAGGGACTCCTGATCAAAAAGGCTATGCCTAATGCTACAAGAAGGAACCGATGGAGTCAGAAGGCAGAAGTGAAGCATGCCATTTTCACTTATATTTCCTCCACTAATTTTTTTTTAGTGTAAGTGATAGGTATCTTCTTTTAAAATATGATGAACAAGTAAAAATATGTATTGTATAATAACACATGTATAACCTAGATCATATTACCTGCTTCTTGGGGAGAGGGGAGAACATAATTGCAAGATGACAGAAAATGATGATTGAAAATTGGATCAATATGCAATCTTGGAGGAAAAAAATTAATTAAAAATTATAATGACCAAACTCTACACTTAGAAGAGTTGAGAAAATGTACCTCCTTTCCTTCTTTGCAGAAGAGGAGGACTGTGGCTGTGGAATATTGCATACACTCTCTGATGTGTTGGTTCACTTTGCTATACTGCCTTTTTTACCAACTTATTTTAAAATATTTCCTCCAAATAATAGCTCAGTGGGTAAAGGGAAGAATATATTTGAGAACAATTATGATGTGAAAAAATCCAGGCATTAATAAAAATAAAATAATTTTTTCTTATGTTAGCTCCCCTTCCAGAAGTTTTCGGAGATTCTAATGAGATAACTGATACAAGGCATTCTGGAAATCTTAAAAATACTATATAAATGCTAATAATTGATATTACCATTATTACTATTTTTATTATTATTTCTACTTTTAGACCAGCATCACCAGGCTTCCAGTCTGGTGATTACTTTATTCTGTGAGCCTTCTATTAAACTGCAGAACTCAAGCAATGTTTGTAGAGCAATAATTGGTATGCTGATAATTGTTTAACAATCAGATTTTCTAGGAGAAAATAGTCTGTGTACATACCTTTAAGTTTAATCTGCATTATTAACATCTTTTAAGTCTGGGCAACAAACCAATCTCTGATTTATAATATTGCTGATTCGTGGGGTGTAAATGCTCACTCTGTTCAGTTTACATTTAACAATCAGGCCTCTCAAACAAGTTAGTAATGGAAGCATGGTAAAAGGGTTAGATCAGCAACTCTGAAGTCAGAAGATCTAGGTTCAAATCCTTTCTTTGACACATACTACTTGCCTGACCTTGGACAAGTTACTCAGCCTCCATAATTCTTGGTTTTATCATCTGTACACTGAAGATTGGCTCTTTCCCTATGGCCTATAACTTTTTCCAGGCTCAGAATCAATTCAAGTATTTCTTGAACATCAACTACGCACCCAGCTTTCCACGCGCCTGTGAACACTACAAAATATAGTCGAAGACATAAGCCTTGGATGTTCCTAGGCTTATTCCAGGAGAATTTAATCTCAGGAGGTCCAACCAAGCTGAAAAGGCTCTGAGGATGGGCCTGGCAATGGCCTGGATATCTCTTCTCAAAAGAGCTAAGTGTTAAAGGAGCTCATTCACAAACTGATACCTAGGAAAAACCCAGGTAGCCAAGAATTAGGAAAGACCTCAGCAAAACAGAACAAACAAAAACCTGAAGTCCTTGCGGGGATAGGTAGGTGACATTTTTTGGCATTGCTGCCAATTAAAGTTATGGAATTTTGAAGAAAAAGACAGACTTAGGAAGTAAAGAGCTGGCTGGTCTCCTCTGAGAAATGCTATGAAAAGGTGAAGAGGTATAGGATGATACTTCAAAGGGATGACAGGATTAACTGAACATTTTTTGGAAGATGGGGAGACTTGGGCATTTTTGTAACTATGCAGAAAGTTGCCAGGAGATAGTAAGAGATGGAACTTCAGAAAAAGAGGAAGGATTATTAATAGGCAAAGTTCATGGGAGGAGATAGGATGACAAATAGTGTTTATGCTCATTCCCAGAAAGATGGCCAGTGGGGGGTTCGTTTTTTTCCATCCCAACAACTCATGGAACTTTCTATTAAGGGGGAGGCTTGTTATCTATATCAGGGAAGCGAATCTTCACACAGAAGTATTATCATTATTATGAGACAGTATAAAATGTAACAATATGTGCTATGGACAAATTCTAAAGAAGTTCGTTCCATGGAACAAGAGGTAGATAGGGGAGACTTCAAAGAAAGTATAGGATTTTTTTAGGGCCATAGAAGAAATCTTAGAAATTTTATAGTACAATCCTGTTATTTTATATTTAAGTATATAAAGGGAGGCCAGTGTAGTCATCTAGGCAACAGGACCTCTATTAGCAATGGTATAGGGTGGTGATGGTAACAATTAGAGATGGCAGTTAGAGAAAATGTGGAAGAAGAAAGACTAAAATAGGATTATAAGTCTGGAATAGCAGTAGCGATGGTAAGGAAGAGAGGAGGGAGAACTATTGCCGTTATGATATTTTGGTTACTGGGTGAGATGGTATTGGCAACCATACAAAAAAAATATCTAGTAGAGAGATGGAAAATAGGACTGTAAAGTAGGGGAAAGATCAGAGCTGGGGATTTAAGTAATTGGAGTCACCTGTATAGGGGGAATACCTATAGTCATTTTGGAGAGCCTATGGCACCCCAGATATAGTGTGCTGGAGGGGGCTGCTCTCCTTCTCTCCATGCTCACCTGAGGACATTTCTCACATCACCCATCCCTCTGCCCAACAGCCCAATGGGAGCACCTCCTCCCTCTCCTGACTGGAATAAGGCGGATGGGTGGGTGGAGAGGGCTCACATGCAATGTGAGGCTTGCAGTTTGGACACTCAGTCTCTAAAAGGGTTGCCATCACTGACCTATAGTCATGAGAATGGATCAGCTTTCTGAAGGAGAGTGTGACTATGGATAGATCACTTAATCTGAACCTCAGTTTTCTCATCTGATAAATGGGGACAATTATATTCACAGTACCTGTTGAATAGGATTGTTGTGAGGTTCAAATGAAATAAAGCATGTAAATTATTTTGTTAACCTTACTGTCAGTTATTATTATTAAAATAAGTAGAATTTGAATTTTGAAACCTAGCATAAACCCAGCATCAGAATGAAGGAAGAAGGAAAAAATAGGGGGTGGGGAGTAGAGGGAGAGAGAGACAGAGAGATAGACAGGGAGAAAGAGAGACAGACACACACACACACACACACACACACAGAGGGAGGGAGCAAGAGAGAGAGATGGAGTGGGAGGAAATAAATGAAAAATAGGAAGAAGGTGAGAGGAAGGACTAAAGGGGGGAAGGAGAGGTGGAGGGAAATAAGGAGAGTGGGAAAGATGAAGGAGAGAAGACAAGAGATGGGAAGAGGAGACAGAGAGAGACAGAGAGAGAGAGACAGAGAGAGAGAGACAGAGAGAGAGAGAGAGAGAGAGAGAGAGAGAGAGAGAGAGAGAGAGAGAGAGAGAGAGGGAGAGAGAGGGGGGAGGGAGGGAAAGAATAAACATAAATGAGAGAGGAGAAGCAAGATCACATAGTGTTATGGAAACCAGAGGAGAAGAGGAGATTCCAAGAAGAGGGTTGTTAAAAGTTTCAAATACCATAGTGAGGTCAGGAAAAATAAAACGCAGAAAAGGCCATGGAGTTGGCAAGAAAGAGGTCATCAGTGACCTCTGAGAGCAATTTCAGTACAGTGATGAGGAGGGAAGCCAGATTGCCGGGGGTTGAGGAAGGAACCATGGTAAGGCAGCAGGTGACAAGCCACTTGTTCTAAAAAGTAGGGTCACAAAAAGGAGAGAAATAGGACAAAATATGCCATAAGGATTAACTTCATTCCTTTTTTAAAATGGAGTTTCTAGGCTTCCAGGTTAAGGAGATGCCACAAATAGTGGGTCCTATTGAGATTTCTGCATGGCCTCTGAAGAAGTCTTTTATCTATGCTTGTGGGGAAGGCAGCTAAAGGAGGCATTTTAGGTGGCCTGGTTAGAAAACTACTTCCAATGCTAGGGTACTATCCTAACCAGGAACTGGGGGGAAGGGCCTCTCTCAGGGCACAATGCATATCTTTAGTCCTGCTATGGTCAATCTTGATATATAATTGGGCAAAAGCTTAGATGTCATACTTAGCAAATTTGTGGGTTACACAGAGCTGGGGGGTGGGGAATACAGCACATTGATAAAATCAGATCCAAAGAGATTTCTAATACCAAGATGATGAGTTGATGTTAACAATCTGACATGTAACAGAGATAAATGCAAATCATTTAGGTCCCCCAAATCTGCAGCTCAATGTTTAAAATGAAGGAAATCGGGCTTAATAATAAATCACACAAGAATATGTAGAGGTATTATTAGACTAAGACTTGGGTGGGCTGAAGAGAGAGCTTAATGGCTCATGAAGAGCTGATTGTTAAATTTATAGTGTCAGCATTTACTCCTGGGAAATTGGAAAATGCTATAAATCAGGGATTGGTTCGTCATTTCATTTATTTCTATTGTGGGGAAGATATTACTAAATCAGATTAAATATATTGTGCCATGGATATTATACATCCCTGTACCACTAGAGCTAGCTGTTAAACATTTACCAGCATACCCCTGTTACAAGGTCAACATGGGCTAAAAGTATAACATAAGTGTGTCCTCTTTCCAAAAATAATAGTGCTATTGGGTTTATCAAAAAGACATATGGTGCCTTGAACATGGGAAGGGGTCATTTTAATCTGCCAGACTACTCTAAGGCAAATCCCTGGAGAAGGAAATCCCTCTCCTCATCCAGGGAGCTGCATACAATTCTGGGCACCTCACTGTAAGAGATAACATTGAGAAAAAGAATTTTGTCTAGAAGAGAGCAGCCAGGAAGGTGAGGGCCTTGGATAAAATGCCCCAAAAAGATCAGTTCAAGGGAAAAGAGATATTTAACATGCAATTGGGAAGACATAGCAATAGGGCGATGGAAATACAATGGCCGCTTTCAAGGATTTGAAGGGCTAATTTATTTAAGAAGGATTGGATTTGTTCTGTGTGGTGTGAGAAGGTAGAATAGAATGTTTGCCAAATAAATGAATTAAGACCAATTAGAGGTTGCTGCAGGGAGGCAGATTTCAGTTCAGTGTAAAGAAAAATTTTCTATTTTTCACATTTTTACAATGCTTTAAGCTTTTTTTTTCTTTTAAGAATATTTTATTTTACATGTAAAAATAAGTTTTTACCTTAATTCCTTAACATTTTGAGTTCCCCATCCTCTCTCTCCCTCTCTTCCCTATTCCTTGGGATGGCAAACAATTTGATATTGTTTATATAAGTGCTAAAGCAGTTTCCTTCTAACAAATTTATGATGCAAGGAGTCAAAATGTTTTTATCCCAATTTAAAAGATGAGGAAACTGACTTGCCCTAGTTGGGGTTAATTATCAGATCTGAATCCAAGTCCATTACTTTTTCAGAACATCACTCTCATCTGAAACGGAAGTTGGAAAGATTGTGGCAGAAGCAAAGTTTGTCTCTGGCATAATCCTACCTCCCTTCTTTTGTCCCTCTGCCTTTTTCTCAGCACCATTTTACTAGTCCTGAGTGTCCATGAATGACCTCAAAATGAATACTTTTCAAGGCCAGAGGTAGAAGCTTAACTTGAAGGGCTGAATGTCTTAAGTCAGTCTAATGTAATATTGCTGTCAGTATCTTTGTTGTTAATTTATCTTTCTTCTTTAATAGAGGAACAACAAGAACAGCAACAATAATGTTGTTGTTCAGTTGTTTCAGTCATGTCCAACTCTTCATGACTCCATTTGGGATTTTCTTGCCAAAGATACTGGAATGGTTTGCCCTTTCCTTCTCCAACTCATTTTGCAGATGAGAAAAATGAGGCAGAGGGTTAAGTGTCTGGCCCATGGTCACACAGCATGATAAGTTCTGAGGGGGGGGAGTTGAATTCAGGTGTTCCTGACTTAAAGCCAAACAACACTCTACCCACTTCATTGTCTCACCATTAGTAAGCTTAACACTTTGAGTTGCTTAACCCTGAAATGGGACAGAATGGAAAAACCATAAGTACCCCATTTTCCTCACATCAAGTAGATAAAAGATAACCATTTGTTAGGGATATTGGAAGTGGATATTTGTTCCTAATTGGATTTGGACTGGATGATCTTTGACATTCCAACTCTAAGATTCTGATATTCCATGATTCCAACAAACCAGTGTGACTCCAATTGGCAACCCATTCTGAGGTATGGTTTCATGGCTTCATTAATGAAGATTTCATTTCTTCACACAACTCAAATCCTTTTTCAATCACCTTCTACAACAAAGACCAGCTTTGTGCTACAGATGCTCAAGGCCCAATGAAGGGTTTATTTTCTTCAAGCAATATATGCTATATCTGGTGCTAAGAAGGCTAAAGAATAGAACTGGGTCCTTGGAAATGCCATCAAAGGATTTGACCTATATTTGCTTTCATTCTCATTACCATGAAGGCACCATCTGTTATTGAAAATGAAGGCCTGGTCAAATCAATGGACTGTTCCTCCTGATGTCAGGCAGAAATTTGTTCTATGTGTTGGAGAAAACAAATCTGATTTTATTTGAGTGGCAGTACAATGAATGACAAATGTACCTTGGCATCTGTAGTTTGCAATCTCACCAGATAGAGAGGACATTTATGTTAACAAACACATCTAAGAAACAAAAACATAGAAGGCAATGTATAGATGGAAAAATCATTTCATAGAATCATACAGATTTAGAGCTAAAAGAGATCTCAGAGATAATCTAGACCAGTGATCTCAACCAGAAACAGGGATCACTGTGGAAACATATTAACTTAGAACACCACATTTTAACATTATCTGTGTTCTATTCTATTTTTAATTTTGTCAAATGTTTCTCATTACATTTTTATCTGCTTGGTCCCCACATGCACTCTACTGGCCACATGTCTGATATCTCTGATCTAAACCAATGTCTTCCATTTTATATATGAGGAAAATAAGGCTTAGAACGAAAAATGACTACCCTGATGTCATAAAAGGAGCAAGAGAAAGGTCCTGGACTTGAATCTAAGTCTTCCAATTATAAATCTAGTCTTTTGCCATTTCACCATGATACATATAGGAATAAATTCAACCATATGATGTTAAGAGCCAGAAAGGACTTTAGAGCACAGAATGTTAGGGCTAAAAGGGTAATGAGAATATATATTATGAGGGCGAGACAACAGAGATCATCAATCCAAAGATTATAGTATCATTGAATTAGAGGTGGAAGTGAGTGACCTTAGAAGTCATCAAAATAGCCCCCCTTATTTTATAGATTAGGAACAGAAGTCTAGAGATCTTAAATCACTTGCCTGGGATCTCAACAACTAGTAAATTCTCTGAGGTGGAATCAGGACTCAGTCCTTTCTGATTTGGAGTCCAGTGCATAGTTCACTATAGTCTGCTGTCCCTCAAAGTCAAACCCCTTTGTTTGATAGATGAGAGGGGAAATTACATGTCTAAGGTCACAGAGTTAGGGATTGGCAGCACACTAATCCACATAAATCAAGGCTAGGACTAGGCTGCTTATCACCAGTGACAGCTTTATCTTTGGACCTTGAGACCATAAATAGGAAGGGGAATAGTAAAATAAATGCGAGCATGGGGTCTCTCACCAGTGGGGAGAAGAGGAAGGAGGGAGATTTAATGAGAAGCCTTTGCAGCATCTCTGGAAGGGGAATGATATGATCAAAATGATACTGGAGAGGCATGATTCTTACTGCAATGTATTGGATGGACTGGAAATGGGGGTGATGTTGAAGTCAAGAGACCAAAGAAAAAAGGAGGCTGCATTTAATACAAGCCCTTGATGGGCTGAGACTAGAGAACAGAGGATCAACAAATAAATACATCAAGTTTTTATTGAGTCCTATTCTCTTCAAGGCTTTGGAAGAACTATGGAAAGGGCATAAGACACAGCTCCCTACCCTTAATGAGCTCTCATATTACTTGGGAGACACAATAGTTATACAAAAAAAGGAAAAAAGAAAAAAGAAAAAAAAAGTTTTAAGCACAGCAGAAGAAATGACTAAAGACCAGATTCAGAAAGGCCTCATCTTGGAGGAAGAGTTATAATGTGGAAGAACAAAAACAAAAATAAAACTAGAAATGGAGTCAGAAGGCTTAAGTTTGAATCCTAGCCTTTCTATGTATACCCTGTGTTATCTTGGGCACATCATATCTCTTCTCTAGACTCAATTTCCTCATCTGTAAAAAGAGGGCCTTGTATTATATGAAATAGATCAGTTCTTTTTAGCTCTTAGTCCTGTGATCCTTAGAGGGGATTCTTAAGTGGGGGAGGGGGGGTTAAAAGATTCCTGCAGAGTAACTAGGTGACTCAGTAGATACAGAGCCAGGTCTAGAGATGGCAGTTCCTAGGTTCAAATCTGGCTTCAGACTTAACCCCAATTGCCTAGCCCTTACCACTCTTCTGCCTTGGAACCAGTACTTAGTATTATACTAAGACTAAGTAAGAGTTTTTTTAAAAGGATTCCTGGAATCCAGTGCCAGAGAAGAATACTATTAGGTGTTTGTGGGGGGAATGATGATAAATTAAATTACCTTTTTAATGCTCAATTACCTCCTAAGTTGATCTTAACAAATACCCACAAAGTTATGGAAAATGATGATGAGTCCTGACCTTCCTTGGGCAGAGGATTTGTATTGGGAAATCATGGTAGATAAGGAGAGAATATCATGACCTGTTTAGGGTATTATGCTGTAAAGACATTGACAAACTGATTTTAAGGAGCTTGTCTAGGATGGTGATGCTCATTCCACATACTGATTTTCAAAGGAACTAGGGATGGTTAGCCTGGGGAAATGAAAAACTGGGGGGCTGAGGGGAGAGAGAAGGATAAAATAGCTGACTTCAAGTATTTCAAAGTCCATTGTACAGAAGGAGGATTAAAGGGTTCTGGGTGGCTTGGAGGCCATAGATCTAGAAATGAAAGATAGAGAGCAGCAAATCTGGCCATAATAGAGAGAAAAATCTTTTTACAAACGACAACTATCTCAAAGTGGGAAGGGGCTGTCTCAGAAGGTAGTAAGTTCCCTTTCACTAGAAATTTCAGAGATCAAATGATCATTGATTTGGGAGGTTGATAGAAGAGATCTTTGTTCAAGTATGATTTGAACTAGATGGACTTGTGAATGTTTCTCAAGTTCGATATCCTGTAGTTATGAAAAGGGTAGGTTCAAATTTGGCTTTGAGATACTCAACAAACATTTCTTAAGTGCCTATGATGTACTAAGGTCTGAGGACAAAAAGACAGGGAAAGACAATCCCTGCTCTCAAGGAGCTCACAGTCTTATGAGGGTGACAACATGCAAACAACCATGTACCAACAAGTCAGATGTACAGGATGAATTTGAAATAATTGACAAAGGAAAAATGCTAGAATTAAGGGTATTGGGAAAAGCTTCCAATGAAAGCTGGGGTTTTATTTGAGACTTGGAGTAAGCCAGGAGGCAGATTTGAATGCCAAGCAAAGGGGTTTGTGTTCTCTCTCATGCTTCATCCTTCTCTGATACACTGAAGTGTTTTTAGAGAGACCTTTCTCCTCTGGTAAGGCAAACACGGTCTTATTTTGAGGATCATTAGTGTGATGGTCTGAAATATCTACTTTCTTTATGTCTGGCTTTTCTGACTCTCATTTCTACAGCCTTCTCTATTCAGCGAGATTTTTCACTTTCTGTTCCTCAAGAGATAAACTTCATAGATTGCTATGGAAATTTTAACGTGCTAGATGAAAATCAGATAGTATTATCTCAGACAGCAACAATTTCCATAGAAGGATGAATGTTCAGGCCTGCCCTTAGGTATAGCAAATCAAATGAACAAAAGCAGAATGGGAGATACGTGGTCAGACAAGAATTCATCTGAATAAGACAGAGGCAAGTTGGAGTTGGAGGGCTGTGGATTGAAAAATTCAATATCAATTAACATCATGGTGTGGAAACACAAACACGTATTAGCTGTATTAGTAGACAGACACATAGTGTCTGATAGTTTCTGCCATATTCTGCTTTGAATCAGACTCCGTTTGGAATCCTCAGTAGTCTGGGGCTCCATATTTTAGTACAGGTATTGACAAACTATACTATGTCCAAAGAAAGTGAGCAGTGAGAAGTTTCAAAAGGGTTAGTTGAAAGAATTTGGAGATAGTCTCAGAAGCAGACTCAGGAGGTGGAAGAGAATACGACCACTCTATGGAAGAAAGATATATTTATTCTGTTTAGATCCACAGGATAGGACTAGATAGCAGTATGAGATGCCCTCCAATTTTGATAGCCTATTATTATGAAGAGTTTGAATGGGATTGGGCTTTGAATGTCAAGCTAGATTCTGGGTAGCCTCACAGGTTGGCTAGTTTTAAGTTGGAAAGTTTTAAGGAGAGCAGATGTTGGTTCAATATGAGAAATAATTTTCTGTCCATAAAAGCTACCCCCAAATTGAATATATTGCTTCTTGTGTCAAATCAATATTTATTAGTCACATGCTATGTTCCAGATAGTGAGTTCCCCATCACTTAGAAGATTTTTTAATTGAAAATTATTTAATTAATTAATTTAGAATATTTTCCCATTCTTACATGATTACTTAGAAGATTTTAAAGAGAGGTTGGATAACCATTTGTTTGGGATGTTGTAGATAGAATACCTATTCAAGTATGAGTTCATTTAGATAACTTGAAATTCTATGATAGGATGACTTGGATTAACCTCTTCAAAGTTCTGATGAACTCCACTCTGCTTATGATCATTTTTGGCTTCCATTTTTCCAAAAAGAGAAAAGAAAAATACTTTTGATGAAATGTACATAGACTAAGAAGAATAGACTTCAGAGGCAGGGTTCAATCTCTCTCCAAGCTAGGGTATGTCTGGCAAAGTGAGGGAAGTCATCATGGCAACATCCAACAGCTGTTTCCATCATGTTCTCATCTCTGCCCATATACAGCCTTCAGGTCCAGACAGATGTGACAGAAATGATGCAGACAGCTAGATGTAATCACTGCTCCCATCGCTAATCACTCACCAGTTATTCCCCAGGGCACATGGTGAATAACAATGTGTTCTGCTGCACTGTAAACCATCTCGACTTCATTTAGAACCAGCCTTTTATTTTTTCTAAAATAGCAGGGCTCTGGCTCTGCTTTCCACTTGGACCCCAAGCTCTCACACTTGCCCCCCAAATCCTAATGAAAGGAAAATGACTCAATTCACTATGGATGTTGTAAATTCTAAAGGAATATGATTATATTTTATCATAAGAATTCCCTTTAGGTGAAATTGACTGCTAGTTGACCTGGAAAAAAAATTAACTTCTCAATGACCCATTTAAAAACTAGAACCCTTTAGCAGACTGGCCTGGCCAGGGGCAAAATGGGGGAGTTGGCACTGTTTGCTTTTCGTTTTCTATCTCCCCTGGCAGAATGTATTGAAAAGACCTATTTTCAGGTCTTAAATTCAGAAAACTAACTATGTTATGTCTTACCTGCATGGCCATCTTGGGCAAGTCTATTCAGTTCTCTAAATCTTGGTTTCCATTGGTAAAATGGGTGTGTTGGACTAGATGAGTCATAATTATTTCCTCCCTCAGCATTCAATGATTCTTTCAGTATATTTCTATTGCCTTATAGGTACTCTTCCCCCTCTCCAAAATTTCCCTCAGCGACCTTGGATCCATCACAGTCGCAGGACTCCCCATTATAAGTCCTTTGTCCCGAGCCAACCCTTTTGCTACAATGCCCCATGATCCAAATCTCATCCAAACAATCAAATTCCCTAAATACTCTTCTCTTACTTACATGCAAAAAGGAAGGAAACTAAATCACACTGAATCAGACTAAAGTGTTAATGATTCACTCCTTAGGAGTAAATGCTTTGTATATAATGGCCTCTTAATAAATGCCTCAATGTCCCAAAGTGGAATGACCATTTCCATCAGAAAACTTTGCCTTTTAACTTTTCTACTATTTTATTGGTGACATTGATATTTTTCAGGTATACTATCAGGCTGAAGAGCATGGCATCATCTTAGAAGGTATCATGATGGAAAGAATGAGTGCTGGACATGGAGCCAATAGCAACCTGGTTGGAATACTGACCATGATACTTACTAGTTGTGTGCCCATGAACAAGCCATTAAAGCTGAGCCTCAGTTGATTTATCTGTAAAATAGACATAATACCTGCAGTTCTTACCTCCCAGGAGTGTTTTGAGGATGAAATGCCTGTAAAATGCTTTGCAATCTTTGCAAATGTCAGCTATTATTTTCTTTGACTTTTCCTTCTTTCTATATAAGTAGTTGTTAAATCCTTTCAGTTCTATATCCACAACAACATCATCTCTCACATCTGGTTCCTTTCACTCATATCACCAACATCCCAGTAAAGGTCCTTATCATTTATTCACAAGATCAATGTAATAGTTTCATAACTGGCCACCCTGTTTTCTATCTTTGCAAACTATTCTTCAGCTCTGTCCAAGTAGCTGTCTTAGTGGTCTGGCTTGATCATGTTACTGGTCTTGCTCAAAGACCACAAGTGGCTCCTTATTGATTCCAGAATAAAATACAATCCTGACATATTTTATTTATTGGTACAAGGCTCTATAAAATTTATCAATAACTCCAACTTACATATGCAGCCTGATTTCATATTGCTCTTTTTTATGTACTTTCTGCTGTCCTAGTAAATTGGAAAGTTAGCTATTCTTTTTTATTTAAAATTATTTAATTTATTTCTTAATTACATGTAGAAACAATTTTTAGCAATTGTTTTCTGACATTAGGTGATCCAGATTCTCTCCCTCCTTCCTCCTACTCTTCCCTGAGAAGGTAAATAATCTGATATAGATTATACTAGTGTTGTCACATAATATATATTTCTACATTTCTAATGCCATGAAAGAAGACATATATTGTACATATAAGAAAAACTCATGAAAGAAATAAAGTTGAACTTCATTCAGACTCTGACAATTCCTTCTATGACTATTGCTAGCATTTTTCATCATATGTCCCTTGGTATTATCTTGGATCCTTGTATCGCTGATAATAGTTTATTTCTTCACAGTTGATCATCGTATAATAGTTCTGTTATTATATACAGTGTTCTGGTTCTGCTCACTTCACTTTTCATTGGTTCATAAAAACCTTTCCAGGTTCATCTTTTCTTATAGCACAATAGTATTCCATTACAACCGTAGTCCACAACTTGTTCAGCCGTTCTCCAGTTGATGGGCATCCTCTCAATTTATATTTCTTTACTACCACAAAAAGTATTGCTATAAATAATTTTGTACAAGTAAGTCCTCTCCCCCTATCTTTGGCCTCTGGGATGTAGATCTAGTAATGGTCTTGCTGGGTCAAAATTAGCTGTCCTTTTGATCCTAGGGTTTTAAACATTCTCCTGGGCTACCACTATTCCTAGAAACACATTTTCTTCACATTCCTGCTTGTTGAAAACTTTTTTCTTCTCTTTCAAGGTATATCCTTCAAAGCTCCTAATTGAAAGTGACTTCTTCATCCTTAAGTTTTTCACCGAATTTGATCTGCATATTTCCATTGCTTATTTAAATCTACCTTGCATTAAATTTATTTGTATACAAGTCATAACCCATTCATGAAATTTTTAAGTATTTTGAGGTTAAGGACAATGGTGGTTTTAGTATCTTTATCTCTGATCACTGTGCCATGTACACAGTAGGTGCTTAATTAAATGTTTATTTAATGTCATTATCTTACTGTTGAACTAATCAACAGGGCAGTTGGAAAATTCATTGAAGCAAAAGTATAAGTTTCTAAAGGTAGAATTTTAGGTCTTGTGGTGAGGTGATGAGAGACATTTTGGGGATCATATCTGTGCCCTGAATTCCTAAACTCCCACCACACAGGTGGGACACCTATTCTGTCTGATCATAAGATTAGCCTAGACCAGTTCTCATATTCTAAGAAGCCCACAAGCTCTAACAAACTGATTTTATACTTTTCTGTAGTTTTTTGGCTTTTGAACTTATACACAAACACAAAATGTTAATACTAACTGATTAAACACTGAGCTGCAGCTTCCCATACACTTTTTCTGCCTGGCCTCTGACATATACTGTCCACTTTTACAGGGAACTTGGCCTTTTCCAAAGAGCACAGCATTTGAAAATATTAACTCTGAATCCAAGGAAGGTTTTCCAACAGTGATTTTTCTCTGTTTTTTTTTTCTTGGCTTAAAATGTCTAGCAGGATAGGGATGAGAGGGAGAGGCTGTCCTCTATTTTATATAAGTAATAGCCATCCCTGCACTCTACCTGGTGTTATTTGGATAATTAGGTGGTAACGATCCCTCAGAGTGGGGATTGTACTTTCTAGTCCTTTTTGAATGCCCCCTGTTATGTGTGCTCCACACAAAGTGGGGATGCTCAATAAATGTGACTGATGCTTGACTTCATCTTTAAGATTCTAAGGTCAGAACTCGGTGGGGTACCTTGGCCACCTGATGGATCCACATTGCCTAGGTACCATGTTTTCCTGGCCAACTAGGCAGAAGCTCAATGGAACTTCCCTGTAGAAACCTCAAGGATCATTTTTCCCTACCTATTCTCCTTAGTTTGCACGAATTGTTAATTCTCACAGTTGCATTTCTTACTAGTTACTCTAATGCACAGATTTTAAGATGAAGTAGTGGAAGCTAGACAATAGTGATTCAAATCTAGGCAATACTTATTTTCATGTCATATGTAGCAGCAACCTTCTGAACCTCAGTTTCCTCATCAATAAGATGGAGGGAAGAAAAAGTTGGTCCAGATGATTTCTAAGATTTCTTCTAACTCTAAATTCTATAACTTGCCAACAACAAATGGCCATCCGTCTGCTAGGTCTGAGTTGGCAGAGTTCTGGGAAGGATCTCTTCTTCTTATATTAAGCCAACTCACCACAGGCATTGGCATAGAAAGACGCTGTGGGGGGGGGGGGACTTGAAAAAGGATCTTCATCTTTTCTAAACTCCTTGAGTGTGTCTGAGCAGGTCACCCTGAGGACATGGAGAGGGGGGCTAGCTCCATTCAGAACAAGCTGGCTCCATACAGCAAGAGGAGCAACATCAAACCCAAGGCCCAGGAGAACTGGTGATGGGACATCTGGTGCTGTGTCAACACAACGCTCATTATGGGACATTAGAAATAGGCATGGGATCAGAGAGGGAACCGGAAAATGATTCTATGTAAACAGTTCTAGAATAAAAGAATGAATGGGGATGAAATTCAACTCAATTTAGCTATTCTTTATTAAATACCTACTATGTGCTGAGCACATACAGCATGACTTTCTCTGGATAAAACCAGCTTAATTCCAGATCAGCTTGGGGAACTGGGTTTCTGCTGGTTTGTGGAGGCTCATTAAGTAAGATTAATAAATATTAGAATAACAAGGAAGATAGTAATGCAATGTAGGGACAGAAAAGCACAGATGGGATTGTGTACAGGAATTTGCCCTCAATTCTTCTACCTATTTAGGGCTACAGTGAGCCACTGGGCTGAGGCTGGCTGTCTTCTTCAACATTTTCACCTAGGGCTGTAGTAACTAGGATATTAAAGGGAGGGGAGCAGAGAGAGTAGAATTTCAAGGCTGATACGATTCTTTGGTTTTCAGAGTGAGCCAAGTGAGACTCGTAAGTGTGACGGGACAGCACAATTCATGATACTTCATGGATTTAACTATTTCTCTTATCTGTCTTTGTGTGCTCTTTTTGTAACTCTCCTCTCTAGAAATTCCTTCAAGTACAGATTCTTAGCCTTATTTTTGTCATGTGCCCATTTGGCAGTCTGGTGAAGGTTATGAATCTATTTTAGAATAATATAAAAGTAAACCCACCAAATTACAAAGGAAATGAATTCCATTGAAATAATATATATTTTTTCCTTTCCAAGTTTAAAGATCCCATGAAGTTTATCCACAAATCCTTTAGGGATCCATGGTCTTTGGGTAGAGAAGTGCTATTCTAGAAATTGTGGAGTATGTGCATATATATATATATTCACACACATGTATATATGTGTGTGTATCTAGGTGTATATATGTGTGAGTTTGCACATGTCCATGGTGTGGTGTGTCTGTGGTTCATAAAAGCACAGAATTATAGCATTTAGATCTGGAAAGAAACCCTAAAGTCCTCTAGTCTAACAATCTCATTTTATACATGAGGAAACTAAAGCCCAGAGAGGTAAAATAGTGAGTCAATCAAAACCACATAGATAATATGGAACAGAACTGTGATAGTCACTGTCTTGTGGCTGCACGTTCCTATACATGGGGGCTTAAATGTAAAACTCATAGCAACAGCATCTTCTAGGGTATTCCGTGAACCACCTATCGATCACTAGGAAGCATGCTTCATCAGAGGTACCCAATATAACAGTAATGGGCTGCCCATTCCCCTGGGTTCCAGTTCTATGTAGAGACCTTAAAGTAGGCAAACCTTTTCCCTATATAGCCCCTGTCTGAAATGATCTCGAATGAATCCTATACACTGTGCCAGAGATCTGTCAAGCAGTCCTGGGACGAGTGCTGTAAGCTGGGAGTTGTGTTGTTGAATGCTTGATTTCTCTTCTAGAATTCTAAGGCTAGAACTTAGTGGGGAAGCTCAGCCAGTTTTTGGCTCCATATTGTCTGGGTACGCTGTTATTTTGAGTCATTTGGCAAAACAAACAACCCCTCAAAAAACTATGTGGAGTCTGTTCAATCTAGGACTTCCTGGGGCAAGAAGCCAATTCTCATACCTTCAACTCTCAGTTCCATCAAGTGTTCTAACCTATGTCAAGGGGAATCTGAAGGGGCAGAGACCAAATACCTTCTCCTTAGCTTAGAATCTCCACTGAATTTTTGCAGCCACTGAAATTCTGAAAAGAACTTGGACTTAAAGAAGTGGCTTAATCCACTTCACGCTGATAGGAACTCAGAGTCATCATGGAGTATAGAGGACTATCCTAGAATCTCCACTAACTGAGAACTTTCAAACGGGTTGATTACAAACCAAAGCTTGCCCCAAATTAAGAGGATCTTTTATGAGAGGTATTGTTTCTTTTAGGATTATAGTATTATCAATTTAGTAATGGAAGTTACCAGAGAGGCCATCTAGCCCAACCTCTCTCTTTACAGGAGAAAAACTGAGGCTCATACAGATTAAGGTCCCACAGGTATCAAATGGCATAGCCAAGATCTGAACTCGGCTCTTCTGACTCCAAATTCATTGCTCTTCGAATGGTATTATACAAGGTTGTGATATAGCAACAACCTTCTATTTTCTCTGCTTTTCCTATACCCCAAGTACAGACATAGCTGTATCAAATATTCTCTTACCCCTTTGCAGATGGCCACAGCTTCCTTTGACATGGACTTGGGATAGGCCACATTGTGCTCCATGATAGACTGGAAAAGCTCGTCTTCATCTTCTCCTTCAAAAGGAGCCTGTTGAGCAGAGGAAAAAGAAGAGCAGAGACAAAATGTAAGTAAAGAAAGCAATTGTCTTTTGAAAATTCTGGGGGTAACCGGATTGAATTATTCTGATTTTTGAGTTGATTGGCACATCAACTCTACTCCTTTCCACTGTCTTGGTTTTCCCTTCACTGGGGGAAGGAAAGTTAGATAATGAATGATTAAAGAGGAAGATGAATGAAACAAATAAAAGCCTGCTTGTAATCAAAGGGTATTGTGGCTGGCGATGAATTAACCCAGTTCTATAGAATAGGTAAATGAACTGGATTCAGAATGACCAGGTGGGAAAACCCCAAATTTGTGAAGGAGAGGTGAGGGGGAGGAATAATATTCTGGGTTAGAAAATTACATTCTCTACCATCTTTTCCAAACTCAGTGACAAAGAATACAATGAGGAAATGCATCTCCCTCCTTTTTTTACCAAGGCAGAAGACTGTGTGCAGAACATTACATACACTGTGAGCTTCTAGTTGCTATGAAGGGTGGCTCATTGGATATTGGAGAGGTGAAAGATATGTTGGGAAATGAAAGGGATGCAAAAACAAAATATATCAATTTATTTATTTTTTGGGGGGAAATCCATTCTCTGGCAAAGGCTGTGAGAACATTGGGTACAGTGGTATAGAATTCCAGAGGATTAGGAGCCCTAAACTTAGAGAATTTAGGCTCCCTCCTGGATTGGACTTTCATAAATGCTACTAATAATCTTACCTTGAGGGTATTAATTTTGAATTTGCATAGTGCTTTCCCCTTATAATTAATCCTGAAAAACCTAATCTTGTGGGCTGGAGTATGCAGCAAACAGGAAGGGTAAAACTAGGTGCCCCGTTAGGGTAGCATCCGACACAGAAGGGGAAAAGGTAATAAAGGAAGAGGGAGGGCAGATCTCAGAAGCTGGAAAGCCAAGATGACACAGAGATTTTAAAGACCAGGAGACATGGTACCTTGAAATGGGAGGTCAGAGGTCAGTGAATGTTTCAAAAAGAATAAAGGAGAAAGCCATGAGATTAAGTGAAAGGTCTCCAGATTTGGTTCCAGGGGGAGTGAGAACCCCCAAGAAATTGGCTTAACTCCACAAGTCTAAAGCTTAGGGTTAGACCTAAAGCATCCCCTGCTATCTAAGCTATCCCAATAGTTGGGATATTGGCTCATTCTAAGTAAGGTATCTTCTCCTCCTTAGATCACCTTCTCAGCACTAAGCAGGACCAGGGAGGAAGAAGATGACAGGACAGCCGCGATCCAAGGCTAGATGTTCTGGGCTTGGCTGCTCACAAGGTCAATTCCTTGCCTTTCATACAGTGTAAACAACCTCTGACTGTATGCCTCTTAGCACACGGGCTATCAGTGAAATACGCAGATTGGGAGGAGAGCAATTCCTGGGTGAGTCACTTAAAATTCAATTACCTGGCCGGCCAGCATTTCATATAGCAGCACTCCAAATGCCCACCAATCTACCGACTTCCCGTAAGGCTGATAGGCAATTATCTGGAAAACACAAAATGTGCCATCAGGATTATGAGCAGATTTGCATCTCTCTGGGCAATACCACAGCTATGTCCATTAATGATAAAGACCCAGTATATGTGCTACATTTAACTTGTGCTCCTCTTTAAAGATACCCAGTCCCTCCCACAATGCCACATGCTGTCAAGGCTGTCTTGACGGTCAGGAAAAGAGAACATAAAGTTCTGTTAGGTCTCTAAACTCAAGAAAGCCTAGGAAATGTGGATATTGGCAAGGACCCGTAGACCCCAATTTTGCCTTGCTCTTTCTCATCTCCCTCATAGACCCTCATCTCCACCTCCTCTCAAGACCAAGTTCAGGTGTCACTTCCTCCATGAGGTCTTCCTTGATTCTCCTAGTCATAAATAATCTGATCCTCCTCAAATTAGTCCTAGAACTTTATATTCCTCTTATGTCCTGATCACTCTCTGATTGGACCTTGGAGATTTATATGTGGTCATTTGTGAAGACAATATAGAGAACTGGCCACAGAGTAATGAAGACATGTGTTCAAGTCTTACCTATTACATATACTGTGACTCAGCCTCTACCCCATCCAAATTACAACCTCTCATCCCTCTGGCAAAACTAGAAAACTATTAGCATGGGTAGAGAAAACTTCTAATGAAATCCTAGAACCTGAAATATGAAATCTGAACCTGACAAAATGTGTTTGGAGTCTTATCTCTATTACTAAATTACAAGAAAACATAGAGATTATCATTTTTTTGGTCTTTATTTCCCAAATGCTTGGTATGCACAGTGCCCAGTACAGAGAGAGCACCTCGACATTTAGCCAACTGAATTGAATAAGTTGGATGGATTTGAATTAAGCTGAATTGTTGATGGAAAAAAGTATTTGTTAAAGCTCTTCTATCATTTTACTATATTAGGTATGACGTATTCTTGTTATGGAGGAGTAAGTGGAGTTAGAAAAATCATAATCCTTGAAGGAAATATTACTTGAAAGAGAAAGGAGACAAAAACGAATCCCACCAATAGAATTAATAAGTGACACTAAGATACAGATCAGAATGTGTGGTCCCTTACTCCAAAATTTTCAGTGGCACCACCCGCCTCATACCACACAAATTCATCAGCCTGGCGCTAAAAGTCCTCTATTATCTCACTGCCACCTGCTTGTCTTGTTTTATTTCCTATTTTTGCCCTTTGAACAATACCTGTTCCAATCAAATTGACGTGTTAGCTACATGGATAACAAGTAGCCCATCTCCATGTATTTGCCCAAATGGGTCCAAATGTTCTAACTGCACTTCTTTTTCATCTATATCTTGTAGCATTGCTAGCTTCCTTCATAGTTCAGGTATTCACATTCAAAAGCAGGTCTTTCCTCATTGCTCCAGTTAGTAATACTTTTCCCAACCTTAAATTGTTTCCTATTATTTTATATTTACTCATGCACATACTTTGTCCTCCAGTAGAATGTAAGCTCCTTAAGAACAGGGACTTTTTCATTTTGTCTTTGAATCCCCAGT
This sequence comes from Monodelphis domestica, assembly GCF_027887165.1. Lineage (NCBI taxonomy): Eukaryota > Metazoa > Chordata > Mammalia > Didelphimorphia > Didelphidae > Monodelphis > Monodelphis domestica. The sequence goes on from NC_077233.1 coordinate 150,464,021, forward strand.
TCTAGCACAAAGAGTAGGTTCTTAATAAATATATTTATTGAAATGAATGGCCATTTTCTCAAACATGTCTAACATTTAATATACTGATTTTACTTTTACCAAAAATGTTTTTTTCCAGGAAATGCACAATGTACAGGACAAACAACTTTATTAAATATAAAAACGATTATGAGCTATCCTCCTTCCTCAAAGGAATGAGTTGCTTTAAAAGTATTGAGCTTCCCACCAATGAAAGTGTTCACATAAAGACTAGCTTAGCTTACTAGTTATAAGTGATGCTGGCTCCTACTTCCATTGGCTCTCAGGGGCCACCATTTTGGGGGCAGCCCCTCCCCAACTATGCTTCTGACTTTATGGTCTTTGACACAATTCCTCCATCAAGGTACTATTCCCCTTTGAGCCTTCCCTACTGCCCCCATAACTTTTTACCTTTATTTCCTATGTTGTCTTTCTCCATTAGAATATAAGCTCCTCGAGGACTGAAATTATCTCTCTTTTTGCTTGTTTTTATATCTCCAAGGCTTAGTATAACGTGTCAGACACAATAGATGCTTAATAAATGCTTATGGCTTATTGTCTGCTAAGGGCTGTTTAGATACTTATTAAATGCGTGTGAAATTGAATTAAATTTATATGCCCATGTGAACAAGTTTTAATCACAAAATCTTATCATAGGAAGGGACTCTAAAATAATTAAGTCCAACCTTCTAGGAAATACAATTCCCTCTTCAACATCAATTATAGCTAATAAGCTAGTCTTTGTATGAACACTTGCATTGATGGTAAACTCAATACTTTTTAAGCAACTTATTCCATTGGGTGAGAATAGCTTATAATATTTTTTATATTTAAAGAAGATATTTGTTCTGGAACTTCCATCTTCTACCTTCTGGAAAAACACAAAATAAACTTTCTCCATTCACATAAAGTCTTCGGATAAATGAATAAAGTTAGGTGGCACAAAGGATAGAGTATCTGGCAGGGAGTCAGAAAGACTTCTCTTCCTGATTTCAAATCTGATCTCAGACACTTACTAGCTGTGTGATCCTAAGGAAGTCACCTAACCCTATTTTCCTCAGTTTCCACATGTGTAAAATGAGCTGCAGCAGTAAATGGCAAACCACTCCAATATTTTTGTCAAGAAAACTCCAAATAGGGTCATGAAGAGTCAGACACAAATGATCTGATGGAACAGCAACAATCTTGTCTCAACCAAGTCTTTGGTTCTTTCAACTTAGCACATGCCTATTTCCTTCAGTCATTTATCAAAGGACAAGCTCCTCTCTCCTATACTTACATAATTTATTTTTTAAAATCCTAAATACAGAATTTTACATCCTTGAAAAAGTGTTATTCTTGTTACAGTTCATTTTCCCCCTAGCATTCCTGACTGTTAAGACAAATTTGAAACCTTATTCTGTCATCCAACCTATCAATGACTTCCGAGGCCCCTTACAGCTTTAAATTTATAATCCTATGATCCTATAAACTATCCCTCTCAGCTCCATGCTCTCTGCAAATGAGGCTTAAAAAACTCTTCCCTTATCCTGATAAGCTTGTTTATAGTTTATTTGTACTGTTAACATTTTTTTTGAGGATAGAATTTTCACTCATTGTTCACAGTTCATTGTACTATCTTTTTCCTGTAAATTGTTTACTTTGTCCCTTAAACACAATGCTACAGGATTCCAGTCCACTTGACCATGTCTCTCTTAGTGCATTTTTAGCCATGGCACCACCATATTAAAAATAACAATAAGCCAATGTTTGTATAATACTTCACAGTGCAGCTGGGTGACACAATGACTAGAGTGCCAGGCCTGGAATCTGGAAGAGATCAAAACTGTCCTCAGATATTTACTAGCTATGCGACTCTAGCCAAGTCACTTAACATGTTTGCTTCTGGTTCCTTGTCTGTAAAATGAGCTGGAGAAGGAAATAGCAAACTACTAGCAAAGTACATGAAGACTCATGACTCAACATTTATGAAGGGATTTAATTTTACATTTCAATTTGCATTTATGAAGATATATATATGTATACATATATTAGTATATTTTGCAATTAATGATGATGGATTACTTTGTATTTCTTTAGGCTTTGTCGTAATAAAAATTATAAACAACATCTAATAATAAATAATAAACAACTAGCTGGCAAAGCAGATAAGAGTACTAGACCTGGAATCAGGGAGACCTGAGGCACTTTCACCCCAAGGCACTATTTGTGTGACCTTGGGCAAGTCATCTCACTTCTTTCTATACCATTTTCCAAACCAGAGAGAATAATAGTATATTTCTTCTAGGTTAGATTTGTTGTAAGGATCAAATGAAATATTTGTAAAGTGCTTTGCACACTTTCAAAGTAAATGTAAGCTCTGATGATGATGTTTTATAGAATGTTTCATATTTAGCAAGCATTTTATATTATTATGTTACTTGAAACACTTGCTTTGTGCAAGGAAATGTGCTTGGTTTGAGGAAGAGAAAGCATAAGTAAGATGTGGTTCTTGCCCTGAAGGAGCTTACAACCCAGTGGGAGATGTACACTTGACAGAAGAATAGAAGAGAAGAAAAGGAGACCAGGTTAAGCAGACATCATCAGCAGCTAGAAAGACAAAGGCTGGTTTTAAGGGAAAAGGGAGAATCTGAGCTAGGACTTAGAAGGTATATCCGCATCCTGAGGTGAGGGCAAGAGGGCATTCTTGACGTATGGAATGGGGGAGTGGAGGCACAAAATCAAGAAATTGTGGATCATTTCTTATAGATAGTTTTTGATTTTTGCTCCTATGAGGCTAAGCATTGAGCAATGAATGCAAACTTTCTGACTTTGCAATGTTGCCTAAGTTTAGTCATCCTGGTCCTTTTCTGTTTGGCTCTTTTTTTAATGGGAGTTGGTGTTTGAAGAGAGAACTCTTTGAATTTAATGGATACAGAGAGATGGTAGTACGTACATCCTTCAATTTAGAAAATAGGTGCATTACTGCCATATTGTGTATAATTTTGTGATATTTTGGATAATGATGGCTATTTTTTCTTTGTCTCATTAAAAAGTTGGAGTTGGGAAATTGGGAGGAAATTAGTCTCCAAAACTACATTGAAAAGTTTAGACAGAAAGAGGGTTAAAGTTAGACCTCGACTATAAGGTATGCTGGTTATTATCCAATAGTCATGCTGTGCCTGCTGGGGTTATAGCCCCCACCAAGGATCCACTATAAAGCTGTACTAGCTCTTCAAAGGATTAAAATAAAAGCTTTGCTAGCATGAACTCTGGCAATCTCTCAGGCTACCATTCTGAAGGGCTTTTTTAGTGGGCTATCACTTGAGATGGGAAAAGGAGACTCGGTGGGAAGCTGAAAAATTCATAACTATAAAAGGTAGGGTAATGTAGAGGGGGAAAACTCTCAGCTTTGTAAAGTTCATAGTCACCGAATCTTAGAGCTAGAAGCTTAGACCAGAGAAAAGAGAATGATGTCGCTGGAAAAGGCCATAGAATGTTAGATGGGACTTTAGAGATAACAGCAGCTGTATGAACTTGGACCAACATTGATTGAGTCCTCGGAGTCTCAATTTTTCTCACATGTTAAATGGGGACACATGAATAATCTACTTTCACATTGTTGTTGTGAGGAGGAACAAATGAGATCATCTATGCAGAGCACGGAAGAGATTCTTAAGTATTGCTTGATAGAATTCTAGAAATTTGTAAGTAGATTTTAGAGGATTATTAATTTGTAAGAAAAAATATACATATACATTTCAAAATAAGTGATTTCCTTTGTAGTCTTATGTCTTTGGTTTTACTCATATAAAAACATTATTCTAGGAGCAAGATGGATACAGTGCCAGGCCTGGAGTCAGGAGGACTTAGGTTCAAATCTTGCCTTAGGTACTTACTAGATCACTTAACCCCATTTGCCTAGCCCTTGCCATTCTTCTGTCTGGTAAGGGTTTAAAAAAACCAAAACCAAAAACTTATTCTGAAAAGGGATTCACTGTCTTCAACAGACTGTCAAAGGGGTTCATGATAGAAAAAAAAGTAAGAATCCCTTGATCTAGACCAATCCTTTCATTATGAAGATAAGGAAAGCATGGTTCAAAGTCACAGTAGTAAAATTGTGAGAAGAATCCTAATCTTCTGATTATGCTTAAGAAATTGATTAGAGTATGGAGGGACTTTGTAGCCGCCATTGTGAATCTGATTGTCCACTTTCTCCACTTCTGGGACAAGCTAGACCTCTTTTGGACCCAGAAATAAACAGTGATGAGTCTAGTCTGTGACCCTGTGTGACAACTTTGCATTTTCAGAAAAAATGAGTCTTCTCCCTCCTGCTATGAAGCTACCTTTTTATCTATCACCAGTAGAGTCCTACCATGACCTGCAGACCCAAGAGCTCGGGCTATTCTAAAGGGACATTAATCTTTCATAGCTTCATGGCCAAATGCCAACAGGCTATCAATCTTAATCTAGACAGTGGCCAGAGTGAATAAAATACATCATCTGAACTAATAGGATGTCAAATACGTTCCTAGGTACTATAAATCACAACTGAGTTTAGAATTGTGGTGACTAATTCAACACCTCCAAAAAGGCAATTTGTATCCTAGGGATCTTTTTATCTTCAGGTGCTGAGATTTCATTGGGAGAGGTGGAATTTAAGGAGCTGAAACGATTACATTTTATAATGTAATGACTCCATGTTTGTGATAAATGTCAGCAAAAAAAAATGCAGAACTTGGGCAAATACTGTTATATCTATGACAAAAAAGGCTGCTCATGTTTGGGTTCTCATGTTCTCTGGAGTGTAAAATCTTCAAGGGATTTAGGGATTGACATCAAGCTAAAAAAGTGGATTGACTACTTATTGGGAAAGTGTAGTGGAGAATCCAGCAGTGGGCTGGTGGTTGGGCTCAATGACCTCAAAAGCCCCTTCCAAGATCCTAGGATTTCAATATTTTAAGTTGTCTGGTTTGAAGATGTGCTTTATCTGATACTGGGTTATTCAGACTAAGCATAACATTGTTGAGCCTATTTCTAGAAGTTAAAAGAATGCAACTAAGAAAACAAGGATTCTCTCTTCAATTATAATCTATGATATACAATGTCTATATTTCATAATTTAGCCAATTTCTTTCCTTGTAGTTGATGAAAGCCACTTAGCCTCCCTCATCTTATTCTCCCTCTGCTACCTCTTTCCCCAACATACACACACCCAGAAGAAGTAGTTGTGTTCTAGTCCTTTTCTAAGTATCCATGGTTGAGGGTCAGCTAGGTGGCTCTAAGGATAGAAAGCCAGCCCTGCAGATGAGAGGTCCTAGGTCCAAAGCTAGCCTATGTGGCCCTGGGCAAGTCACTTCACCTCAATTGTCTAAGCCTCACAGCTCTTCTGCCTTGGAACCTATGCTTAGTATCAATTCTAAGACAGAAGGTAAAGGTTTGAAAAAGTCATCAGTGATCGCTACCCTCCCTAAGGAAAGTTGTCAATGAACCAAATTATTATTGTTAGGGGAGTTAATAGAAAAATTGGCCTGCAGTTCATCACATCCTGGAGAAAATGTGCTTCAGCCATTTTGGTTCATTTAAATCTTAGTCACAGGAAGAAAATATCAGGCTTCTTATGGAGGATTCAGATGCAGGTCCAACATACCTATCAGCCCACAAACCATATTGCCACCCAGTCAAGTTTCACTAGCTCATCCCACACATTCCAATTTCATAATTATGAGGCATCAGATGGCCATGGACAGCAGCAGCTTGAAAAAGGACCTTATTGATGCTTGGATCATAATTTCAAGTTTCACTTAAATCTCTTCTTTGCAAAATTCATTGTAGGTTGGACATGGGTTCTTGTAGCTCTTCTCGAACAGCTTATGTGTCTACTCGCACTCTTGGCCTAAAAGGGAAGTTTCCTATTGCAAGCCTGGAAGATGAGGAAGAAACCATGGTAACACCGAATGATCAGCAAATTTGAAGTTAGAAGATGGGATTGAGAACTGCTTCTGCCGTTGACTAGGCTGAGTTTCTTTGGGCAAGTCCTTTTGCCCAGCTGGGCTTCAGGTTCTTTACTTCCAAAATAGTTATAAAAGTACATCCTCTACCACTCTCACAGGGTTGTCACGAAGGTCAAGGGAGGCATTATATGCCATTTACTCCGTACATGATAAAACACTATATAAATACAACTGCTATTAAGCGTGTACTAGCAGGCACCCCCAAACACTCTCTCGACTGGGACTATCAGGCCATGCAGTGTCCACTTAGTCACCCTCTGCTGCCTTTCCCTTGCAGCTACCTGAACAGAAATGGTTTCAAAAGGTTAGCAATTAAGGGAAAGCAAGCAAAAATACAAAACAAATGCATGGCTTGTAGCTTTATTTTATTCTAAGACCTCTCCACGGGGTCTTGAAATAACTGGTGCTGGCCATTTCACGGGCCTGGCTCCAGTTATCTTTCTAGAAGGAAGCTCTGGTTCCACATGGTAGCAAGTCACTTTCTTGCCTGAGGATCAACCAACTCCTTTGTCCACTGTCTCTACTAAACTCTAAAAGGAATAATAATGATAATGATGATAACTAAATACAATATAATATTTGAAGGTTTGCAAAGTGTTTTATCATGATTGACCCTCAAGGAAAACTCTGTAAGAGTTTTTTATTATTTTATTTATTTATATTTATTATTATTATTATTATTATTATTATTATTATTATTTTATTTTATTATATTACTATCATCCCAATTTTAGCAAAGAAGGAAACTGAGACTCAAAGACTTGCCCAAGATCATCAAATTAGTATGTGAAGCAGTATTTGAAATCAGAACTTTTATAATTGCAAATCTGATGTTCAAACCACCATGTAAAAAAGCAGCTGACCTTCTTAGCCTAGGAAGCCTACCACCATGACTCACTCTTTCCACATGTTTCAGGAGCTTTTGGAAATCTTTATAAGCAAGTTTTATCCACTTCTCCAGAATGACTGATGTCTCCATCCCACCCCAAGGAATGACAGTTAACTTCTCCCCCATTAGGGAAAATTCAGAGGTTTTAATGCCACACATACAGTCATACTACATCCACATACACACTCTGCTCAAAGCAAGGAATTCCCTCTACAAAATTCATCGGGACTCGGGACTGTTTCTGGTTCACTTTTCCAGTATATGTTCCTGAATAGCTCAGTGCAAATCCTTAGCAAACGAGGGGAAGATGATGTATCGGTCAGTGGGGGATTGTCTTCTGTTGTTACTAGGCTTACCTCAGGAGCAATGTAGTCCGGAGTGCCGCAGAATGTCTTGGTGGTCACCCCGTCCCAGATGTTCTCCTTGCACATGCCAAAGTCAGCGATCTTGATATGGCCTTCAGAATCCAACATTACATTGTCAAGTTTTAGGTCCCTGCAGCAGAAGTAAAAATAGCTTTTGTATTCCAGTCTTTCAATGGAAAAAATACTTTTATCAATGTAGGTATTCTCTTCATTGGTGCCAAAAAGGACATGCATCAATGTTTTGGTTTTGTTTCAGGTTTGTGTTTTACTTTGTCTTCAAAAGAATTTAAAGTTTATATTTTAAGAAAACCTTCTATTTGGGAAGAAGATACTCAGAGGAAAACTTATTGATGGTCATCAAATGATTGTTTTAGAATGAAAATGACATCAGATACCATCTAGTCTAATCTCATTTTAGAGTTAAGGAAACTGAGGCCAAGTTAATTGACTTATCTAGGATCATAGAGGCAGTAAAGGACTCAAACCCAGGTCCTCTGACTCTCAATCTAGTGCTCCTTCCACTACATCAGGGCAATATTTACACAAACTGAATTTTATTATCCTGTGCTCCTAGGCACAACAGCATGCTCAGTCTGGTAGGTTAAGGAGAAAAATCTCTAGAAGCTATTCGTGTCATAGGGGAAGCTAAATTCTCCTAGCCTTAGGAAGGATAATTCTAAATGAATTTCTGACACTTTAAGTGGTGACAAACAGGGTTACAGAACTGAGGGCATGATTTGGAAAACTAATACCTTCATTTCATAAGATTGTTTTCATGGGTCCCTTAAAATTATTTTTATTTTATTTTCAAATAATATACTGTTTTCCATATATATGTACACATACTTACGCACGTATTTGTGTATATATGTATATAAAGCATACATACACACCTTTCCCATAATTTCAGGTAAGACTTCTCTTTTAATCAAGAAAAATACCCAAGCAAATTTAAATAACAGAGTGACCATATCTACCAGCATATACAAAATGCAATTTCCCCAAACTTGCCATTTCTCTAATGAAAGGAGGAAGGTATAGGTTCATCTCTTCCTCAGGCTCAAATTAGGTCATTAAATGACATGATATTTGATTTTCTTCTATCATTCTTTTCATTTACATTATTGTAATAACTCTAAAGAACTTTTCTTTGCAATGACCCTTTAAGCTAGGTAATAATAGCTCTAATATACCTTATAATAAGACAAAGATTATGCCAAAACCAAAGCCTAAAAGCAGTCTCTATCTTCTCTCATTCTTAGGTTTTCTTCTTAATTGTTACTTTTCAAAAACTGCTGAGCAACTCCAAATCTAAAAAGTGACCATATTTAGAAATTTTAGGTCTGATTTGTAATTAGACCATTGTTGTATAATTAGTCCATTCATCTCTTTCAATGGAAAATAATACCTGAATGTTTTTATTTACTATGGGAGAGTCATATTTATTCTTGAAGATTTTTTTTGGTATGAGCTTATATTTACTCTAATATGGACACAGAAGAAGGAAAACCTACCTGGGGCTATGCAGTACTTTAAACCCTCCAACTTCAAGGTATTTGCTGCAAGAATCACATTAGTAATCAGCCCTGATATACTCGACTCTGCAGTCGGATGATGGATGGCAGCCATGCCATGTTTCCTGAGCCCACATGGTTGGTGCTCATCACATCAAGGCCCACGGCTTCAGAATAATGAGTGGCTAGAGAATCAAAGCTTTCTCATTCTGTTTAAAATCCTCATCTCCAATCTTTGGCATCAGGGTTCTGTAACTTCTGACTGCCAGGTCCCTACAACCTCTATGAATGGCCAAGAGAAAAGCAAAGGGCTTAGAAGAGATTTCCAAGGCCAAGCTTGGTTTGACCTTGTAACATTGAGCCATCATGACCCCAAACACTTCAGCCTTCACTTCTGCCCAAGACCTTGAGAGCCTTGCAGCATAGTGTAAGCAAATAAGACTTTTTCCTAGGCATAAAACATAGGAGAACATATTCATATCCTGAGTATTGAGCCTCCTACAATCAATAGACCACAAAATCATGCTGCTGTGATACAAAGAGGTTTCACTTGTCTTTTTGCTCTCCCTTTTTTCATGGATAGTCAACTGTGTGAGCAACAGTAGAACGGGCCAATCCTATGACACTTTGCCAAAGGAAATGATTCTATTTGTTTCTACCTTCAATTGCAGTCTCACAGTAGAAGATAGACCAGTACAGTCCTAAAGGCTATTACTAGTCAGTCAATGAAAATCTATTAGGTGCCTACTATGTGTCAGGCACTGTGCCAAGTGCTGTACCAGTGCTGGTTTTTGATTTGTCTGGGTTGGCATTTTTGCTTGATGTACTCCTGCTTGCTGGCTCCACATCTCAGCTGTCTTAGCTTCCTTTCTGTGGCAACATCCAACAGTTAAACTTGTCTTTCCTTTCCTTTGCTCCTCTCTTCCTCCTTTCCTAAAATCTAGTTCTCTTTGAGAATGAAATCTAAAGTATCTTAGTATCTTTCCCTTTCCAAGCCAATAATTGAAATCAAGGTTTTGACCCCTAGGGTTCGTGTTATAGAGAAGTTTCAAAGCAAGAACCCTAGCTTCCAAAGGCCCACATTTCATCAAGAATATGGCATCTTCCCCCAGTGGCAAAATAGTTAAAACTTGGTTTATTTCTTTGATCAGGTCTAAATTCCTTATAAGGGACCCTGGACTGAGTCTGGCTCTTTTATACCAAGGAAGGAAGTGAAGACTTGGAAATAATTGTGAAGGATAAAGTTTATTTAATGACTTTATGGTACAGATCCATCATTACTAAGGTCCCTTAGTGTTTTCTGTGAGCAAAGACTTTAGGAAATCTGAAAGCAATGTCCAGCACAAAGGTCTTCCTTAAAGGCACAACACAGTGGAAACAAACTCACACATGGGAAACTAGGGGTACCAGACTCATTTTTGCACAGTTCAAAAAAAAAATTCTACATTTGGTTTGGTTCTCTCTTCCTCCCCCTTCTAAATCCAATTAATTTGGCATTAGCAATTTATTGGGTAGTTATTAACCATTAGCAGATGTGCTGGCTAAATCGTTGTGAAAAAAAGGTCAGTAATTTTGGGGGGCTACTGGCTGAAGCTACTATTTTCCAATCTCTAATATGCAACTGCCTTGCCTTCCTTAATGAAATAACACTAAGAATCCTGAATTCCCTTTTTAGCCCTATCCTTGATTAACAAAAGAAAAATCAGATTAAGGGCATAATCCCTAGTGTGGAACTAGGTGTCCGCTTTTGTTGTTGTTCAGAAGTCCAGTCATGTCTGACTCTTTGTTACCCTATAGATTACAGCATGCCAGGACCTCCTATCCTCCACTATTTCCTAAAGACTATCTAAGTTCACGTTCGTTGTCTCCATCTCATCCTCTGCTGTCCTCTTTTCCTTTTGTCTTCAATCTTTACCATCATTGGGGTCTTTTTCAATGACTCTGGTCTTCTCATTATGTATATAAAATGTTCAAGCTTCAACTTAATATTTGAGCTCCTAGTGAATTGTCTGAGTAAATTTCTTTGTGTTGACTTATTTGATCTCCTTGCTGTCCAATAGACTCTCAAACATCTTCTCCACCTCCATGATTTGAAAGTGTTGAGTCTGTAGCACTTAGCTTTCTTCGTAGTCCCACTCTCACAACCATATATTGCAACTGGAAAAACCATAGCTTTGACCATATAGACCTTTGATGGCAAGGTGATTTTTCTGCTTTTTATTATGCTATCAAGATTTGCCATAGCTTTCCTTCCAAAGAACAAGTACAGTATCTTTTAATTTCTTTGAGCCCAGAAATATAAAATCGCACACTGCTTCCTTCTCCCTCTGTTTGCCAGGAAGTGATGGGATCAGCTGATAAGATCTTAGTTTTTCTTATGTTAAGCTTCAATCCAGTTTTTACATTCTCCTCTTTTGCTCTCATCAAAAAGTTTCTCAGTTCTTCTCTTTCTGCCATCAGAATGGTATCATCTACACATCAGAGATTGCTGATTTTTCTCTTGGCAACCTTAATTCTGGCTTTTGATTTGCCTAGGCTGTCATTTTGCATGATGTACTCCACATGTAAGTTAAATAAATAAGATGACAATATATACAGCCTTTTCCAGTCTTAAACCGCAGTTTCTCCATGTTTAGGTCTAACTGTTGCTTCTTGGCCCAAATTTAGGTTGCTTAGGAGACAAGAAAGATGATCTGGTACTGCCATCTCTTTGAGGACTTGCCACATTTTATTGTGTTCCACATAGTTAATGACTTTAGTGTAGTCAATGAGGCAGAAATAGATGCTCTTCTGGAGCTTCATTGGTTTCTTGATAATCCAATGATTCCTTTATCTCTTCTAAAACCATCCTGCTTTCCCAATAATTCTTGGCTCACATATTTCTGAAATCTAGCTTGTAGGATCTTAAGCATACAAACTTGCTGGCACATGAAATGAGCATAATTGTTCTATAATTTGAACATTCTTTGGTATGGTAGTTTTTTAGGACTGGGAGATAAACCAACCTATATCTTTTAATCCAGTGGCCATTGTTGAGTTTTCCAAATTTGCTGGCATACTGAATACAGCACTTCAACAGCATTACCTTTTAGGATTTAAAATGGTTTCTTTGGAATTCCATCATTTCCACTAGCCTTATTGGAAGCAATGTTAAGATTTTTCTTGTATAGTTTTCTGTATATTCTTGCCACCACTTCTTAATCTCTTCAACTTCTGTTAAATCTATAACATTTCTCTTTTATTGTGCCCATTTTTGCATGAAATCTTTTGATACTTCTAATTTTCTTAAAAAGATTTCTTGTCTTTTCTGTTCTATTATTTTTTTCTATTTCTATGCATTGCTCATTTAAGAAAACCTTCTTAACTCTTCCTGCTATATGCTGGAATTCCACATTCAGCTGGGTATAGCTATCCTTGTCTCTTTTGCCCATCATTTTACTGCTTTCTTCAGCTATTTGTAAAGTTTCATTAGATAGCCATTTTGCTTTTTTGCTCTTCTTTTTCTCTGGAATGTTCTTTGTTGTTGCTTCTTATACAATACTGCAAATCCTTGTTCTTCAGGTTCTCTATCTACCAGATGTAAACCCTAAAATCTATCTATTACTTCCACTTCATACTTATTATAAGGGATATTATTTAGGTCATATTCATTTGGTCTGATGGTTTTCCCTATTCAATTCAAGTTTGAATTTTGCAATAAGAAACTCATTATCTGAGCCACAGTCACTTCCAGATCATATTCTACTCACTGTATAGAGATTCTTCACCTTTGGCTGCAAAGTATATAATAAATCTGATTTCATTATGATGACATCCGTTTTGGATAGTTAAAAAAAGAGGATTTGTCAAGACTATGAGTTGTTTTAAGAAAACTCAATTGGTCTCTGCTCTGCTTCATTTTGCACGTCAAGGTCAATATGTACTGTTTTTCCAATTATCTTTGATATTCTACATTAGCATTCCAATCCTCTATAAATATGACATCTTTTAGACCCTCATAGAACTGAGCAATTTTGGCCTCTTTGGCATCAATGGTTGGAGCATAAGATATGTATTACTGTGATGTTGATTGATTTGCCTTGGATTTGAACTGACATCATTCTGTTATTTTTGAGATAATACTTCAGCACTGCTTTTCTTACCCTTTTATTGACTATAAGGGTCATTCCTTTTCTTCTAAGGGAGTCTTGCCAATGGTAATACATGAAATGATCACCTGAATTAAATTCACTTTACCCCATCCATAGATGCAAAACACCCAAAATGATGATGTTTAATCTTTTTTTCTGGTTTGATCACATCCAGCTTACATGGGTTCAAAGATTTTATATTCCCAGTCCTTACCAGACACATCTGCAGCTGAGCTTCTCTTCAGCTTTGGCTCTAGTAGTTCTGAAGCTGCTTTTGGTTGTCCTTGGCTCTTCTTCTGTAGTATGCTGGGCACCTTCTGACCTGATGGATTCATCTTCTGATTCTGTCTCCTTTATCATTTCAATATAGTCCATGGGGTTTCTTGACAAAGATACTGGACTGGTAATCCATTTCCTTCTCCAATGGATCACCTTTTGCCAGAACTATTCATTATGACTTTTTCATCTTGGGCAACCCTGCACAGCAGAGCTCACAATCTAGGAGAAGAGGTATCCACTACATTTTGGATTTTATAAGATTAAGATAAGTTGTAGTAGAACAGAGTATTCTCTAACTAAAAGGAATATGTTAGCAAGTAGTCCGTACCACATGTATTTGGACAAAAACAGAGGGTAGTCCTGACCATACAGAGTTAGTTAGATTTAAAACTCCTACACTCATGGGACCACTGAATGTGATAAATTTATTTTCACAACTACTTAGCAAAAATATTTTAAATTACTAAGCATAGAATTCCTGATGTTTGAAACCCAGAACTTGCTTTTTACTTTTCTCCATCTTGGATTTTGTTGTTAATTTCTATTTTGACCCTGTTTTCTATTTCTTACATTGTCTCCCATCTTTGGCTGTTTCTCACTTATTAATTTATCTTATTATTTGCTGATTTTGGCTTGGTGCACCTCATTCCTCACTTCCACAAGTGCCAAGTCTCCTTCACTATTGCTTTCTCCTCAAACAGTCACCTATCAACCTGTTCACTCAAGGTTTTCACTAGATTCCTGCTTGGGTTCCTGCTTCTCAGAAAAGGAGAGGTTAATTAAATAACCACTTGGCATAATGAAGTGTTTTAGAATTATACTGCTTTATGAACAGAATGGCTCATGCCTATGACAAAGACTATGATGTCTACTTGGGAAATCTGAAGATTTAGGGCTTGGTATGATAATGCTCCACTTACTTAGAATCGTAAAATAAGTAACAAAGTAATACAAATCACACAGGAATTAAGAATGCTGTGTGCTTCTATTTAGATGCCCTGTTACCACTTCTAGTGAAGAAAATAATGTAGACCCAAGGGCTTGAACTTCCATACCTATACTGCTATTTTCTTTTCTTTTTTGCTTCCTTCCTTTCTTATTTCTTTCTTCCTTCTTTTTATTAAAAAATAACAACCATTTTTTAAGAAAAAAAATCTTCTTTCCTTCTGTCTTAGAATCAATATTAAGTGTTGGTCCCAAGGCAGAAAATTGGTAAGGGATAGGGGACTGGGGATAAGTCAGTTGCCCAGGGTACCACACCTAGAAAGTGTCTGAGGTCAGATGATTAACTCTAAGACCTTTCACTCCCACATCTAGCTCTCTATCCACTGAAGCACCTAGCTACCCCTGCTGTTTGATTCCTGTATTCCCTCTTTCTCTCTAACTTCCTTCTATCTGTGAATAAATCCACAAGTATGAAAGGGGGTGACTGGATGTTAATGCTGCCATCATTGACTTCTTTATTCCACATCTAACGCATGCGAAGTTCTATCATTTCTACCTCTACAATATTTCCTACCTTTGCCTAAATTATCTTTATCCTAATGCAATGATCCTGATTTCATTTTCCTTGTCTTTAGTCTCTTTAATCTGTCCTCAAATTGACACATGAGCAATCTTTCTAATATACCATTATTATCTGCCACTACTTTAATTAAAAATCTTCAGTGGCTCTCCATTACCTTCCAAATACAATATAAATTCCTTATCCTGGAATTCAAGGCTCTTCACTATCTAACTCCATCTAGCTTGCCTCCTTTATCTTATACTCTCCACTCCAGCTAAACTAGCATACTATTCATCTCAGTTTCTCATCTTGCTCTCTTTTATCACTATTGCTTTATTCACACCATGGTTCATGTCAGGGATGTACTCTTCTGTCATCTTTATCTATTGAAGCTCTTTCCATTCCTCTAATCCCTAATTCAGATGTCCCTTTCTCCTTGAAGTCCTTTCTTTCAAGCAAAAATGGGTTTCTCCCTGTCCATGTTTCTAGAAGTCCAGGAATTCTTCTTTGTACTTATTTCGCCATCCTTTCTGACAGAGTTACTTGGGTACTTATCTTTCTCTTCCCTACTAGATCATAAAGACCCCTTCAGACCAGGGCCTCTATTGTAATAGTAATTATACTCTGAATGTCATGGGCAGTGTCTTGAACATAGTAGGAATTTAAAGTACATTTGTTTAATTCCATTGCCTTACAGAATCTATGAGAAAAGGTCAGTGATCAATGACTCAGGGTCTATAAAAGACACAAGGTTCTTTTCTTTCCTCTGGTCTCAAAGGGCACAGAAGAATACCAAGGGCCCCCTTCTTTGGCTTGAATAGAAAATGGAAAACTTTAGAAACTGAAAAGTAGGAGAATGGGATGTTTTTTGTGACCAAGAAGCCAATTACTGATATTTTGCTTGCTACATTATTAGAGTTTATTGAATTGTGTACTGTGAAATTTAGAGGTAGACATCTACTTCCAAATAGCTGACTAGTGGTATATGGTCACTGAAAGGGGAGGACCCTAGCTTGGCCTTCTCATATTGGTATGGTAGGCTTTAAATAATGCTTCCTCTAAAACATAATTATTTTAAGTATATTTACTGTGGCACCATTGAGCAACTGCAGCTGTTCCCACACAGAAAAACTATATGTGTGCCTGGGAACTATCACTGCAGAAGGACATTTAGTAACATAACTAAAGTGAGCTTAGCTGGGCATGCTCATTCAATTAGGAAGCATTTATTAATCATCTGCTGTATGATAAGAATTTCAGTCAATGGAACTGGAAACAGACCTTTGGGCCAAATATATTTGTGTGCCTGGTATACTGAACTCTTGCTTGGTCTTACACTATCTTCCTGTTTCACCCCTTGGATCTCACCACCACACTGCTCACCTGCATTTTATTCAGAAACTTTCTGCTCCGAGCCTGATGGTTGTGATAACAGGACTTATTTTCTTCATAACCATTGAAGTCCTTCAATTACCTCCTTAACTGCAATATCATCCTGGCGGACAACTTCTATCCATGTAAGGTCACCATCGTTGGTTACATAGGTCTCTCAGGTGAAGCTTCTAACTCAGTCTATTGGTGACTTTGCCTCTGAGTGGGACACCCAAAACCCTCTGCCCAGAGACCTTCTCTTTCCTGATTTTAACAGTAAGCTGTCAAAACATCAGCTATTAGCATAAAACCATTTTTAGGTGTGCTTAAGAATGCCCAACACTCCATTTCAGATGAGGAAAAAAACATGAGGTTGTATCTCTCTGCAGAGGCTACTGGCAAAAATCACTTCTTGGATTCATATTCTTCCATAAAATAAAACCAAAGCTATGGATGTGGTGCTCTTTGTACCAGAAAGTTAAGTGGTGTTCAACGTGCCCTATGAATGGAAGCTCTGCAGTGAACTTTGTAGCCAGTGTGGCATGAGGAGAATGCTACAGATGGGCCTTTGTGAAGAAAGAACACGTTTGGGTACTATGATCTTCTTAGTCAGATATATACACAATCTAGATAATAAATGTATGAATCATGAGGCTAGGATCAATTTGTATCCTCCTTTTCATCCAAACCTCCAAATACCAAAGTTTAGGTTTACCCGGAAATGTCTGGTGTTTTTTTTTTGGGGGGGGGGGTGAGAAGTCAAAGCAATTATGTAGTACCAATTATGTTCCAGGCACAGTGCTAAGGACTTTAAAAATATTACCAAATTTTAACAGGTATTTATTGACACCTGTTAAATTATTTGTTCATGTTGAGGATATAATGACATGGTTTCTACCTTCAACAAGCTTAAATTTTAAGGGAGAAGAACAATTGTGGAAACATGTAGACAAATGACTAAAATATAAAGGAAAATGTGATAAGGGCATGGGAGAGATTCAGGCAACGTATGATGGGAAAACGAAAAGGGAGAGCAATTATGTTCAGTTGGGAGGCCAGAGGCATCTTCATGGAGAGGATAAAACCTATCTCAGGCTTTAAAAGATGTGAAGGGACTATGGCAGACAGCGATGCGGTACTGCTCATTTCAGGAACATGGGTCAGTATAAACGAAGGTCAGTATAAACAAAGAGTAGAGGGAGGGATGAAAATTGGGAAGAGAGACAAATCCAGTCTGGTTGGACTGTGGAGTATGTAAGAAGGAAATCAGTAGTTTATATTTTATTTGGCAGGCAGTAAGGGAACCAAGGGAAGCTTTTAAGTAGGGAATTTTAGGATTCAAAATGTTTATTTGTAAACTAATAGTTAGGATCTGATAAGGCATTCACCTCCAAATGATAGCTAAAATGCTTTTTTCTGTAGAAACATGCTATTTATGGGTAGGAGAAACATCTATGTTCCATTTGTGAGCTCCCAGCTCTATACCATAGAGCAAAGGATGAAATACATTCTCCCCAAGCCCTGTTTATCACCATAGTAAAGAGTTACCACCTCCATTTAATGTCCATTGGTTTAGGACCCCAGTAGTGCCCCAAGTTGAATCAGTTACAGTTCGAGGAGTCCCTAGGTGTCTGTTGGTCCAAAATTTCAATTTGGAGGTAATTCGTTTGGGGGAAAAATGAATGCATGACAAGAAAGAAAGTAGAGGAACAAGGGAAGGGGAGGAATAAAGTGCTCACCCACCGATAAATGATGCCTTTGCTCTGTAAGAAGAATAGACCGATAGCAATTTCTGCTGCATAGAATCTGAAATATAAAAAGAAATAAACAGAATAGGCTTGTTAAAGTAAGTACGTTAAAGTTGAGTGCTTTCTAAATCTCATTACACAAAATTCAATTAACTGGATACAAGGTACTAAAGTCCCACCAGCTACCCAGCATGCAAACATGTATTTATACAGGTAACTTTTAATAGCACTGACAGTGCAGAATAATAAACAGAGTAATGGCTGCCAACTACAGTGTGAGAACATATCTGTTCCTTTTAAAACATATGGCTCTGAGGGACCAGCTGGCTGAATGAACCAGTTTGAGACTAAGATCTCCCAGGGAGAGGTCTGGTTCCAAAACGTGTCACCAGGGACACCAGCAGTCCTGAGAAACCTCTGTGACATCCACCACTTAGCTCAGTCTGTTATCTAGATGAGCCAAGGACTCATCTGTGAGAATATGGATTGGGGAAATCATAGGGAGGAAGAATCAGCCTAAAAGAGTTTATACTTCTATGACTAACATTGATGTTGGGATAATGGAACACTTATTGGCAACTTTAGCACCAGAAGGTACAGGTGGGTAACTATGGTTTCTGAGAGATGATTAAAGACCCTAAAAGTTCTTGCTTGCTTTTTGCTTATCTTGCAATTAAGAAAAAAGAGTAAGACTCTCATTTAGTGACAAATAATACTTGGTACGAAGGACGGACTTGTGACAATTTCTGCATGGTGCATGTATTCTTCACACAGAAATACATATGATATAGGTTTCAATCTCCCATTTCTGCTTTTTGTTTCTGTCTGTTACTCCTAGAACAGATGACGAAGATTGATTCAGAATTTTCTTCTCCCAACTTGTCATTTGGGGGGAGAACAGTTAAAAAAAAGTCTACCTAGATCAGTACCAATTGATAGACCCAAGACTTAGGGCATGGCAATACAAAGCAGAAATGTTGTACCTCCCCATCCTCATGCACATCATCAGGGGTCTAATACTCCAAGATCATCAAGAATGGTGACCCTCATTCTCACTAAGCACCAATTGTATGGGTCTAAATCCATTCCAAATCTTTTCCATTCAACAAGTATTATAGATCTCATATAATAGAAGTTGAATACTTTTTGATGGAGTTAAATGAAGAGGGGGGCATTTAGGTAGTAGAGTGGATAGAACTCAAGGCTTGGAATCAGGAAGACCTGAGTTCAAATATGACCTCAGATGCAGAGTGAAATAAGCAGAACCAAGAGAACATTATATACAGTAACTGAAACATTGTGGGATGATCAAATGTGATTGGCTTTGTTACTAATAGCAATACAATGATCCAGAGCAATCCTGAGGGACTTATGAGAGAAAGAATGCTATCCACATCCAGAGAAAGAACTGTGGGAGTAGAAATCCAGAAAAATACATATGATTTATCATTTTTATATGGGCATATGAATTGGAGTTTTGAATTTTAAAGACTATTACAAAAATGAATAATGTAAAAATGGGTTTTGAATGATAATATATGTATAACCCAATGGAATTGCTTGTCAGCTCTGGGAGGGAGGAGGGAAGAAGGGAAGAAAGAACATGAATCATAGAATATTTGTAAAAAAGTAAAAAAAATTATGTTAAAAAAACTAAATATAATCTCAGACACTTACTAGTTGTGTGATCTTGGGCAAGTCACTAAGCCTCTGTTTGCCTCAATCCTCACAAGTGTAAAATAGTGATAATAATAGCTCCCAGGGTTGTTATGAAAAGATCAAATGAGATAATATTCATGAAGTGCTTTGCAAACCTTAAAGCATTATATAAATGCTAGCAAATAGTGAAGATCAAACTGATAGTTCTTGGTGAACATAAGGATTTGTAGACATGTTGCAATAATTTCTTTCTATTTCCCCTTTCTCCCCACTCCCACCACTGGGAACCACTGGTTGGGATTTCCTAGTCTTATCTGTATTTCTGGTTTCTTCTATTCATGTCTACTTTATCTAATCCACAATATACTTTTGTGTGGATATGATATCCAGCTATTGAGCTGTGTCTGGTAAGTCCAGTATTTAATTATTTTCTGAGATTATATTGAGCCCATTTACACTGGTCTAGATGGGGCCTCTCCAAGGAAGTCATTTCCCCAAGCTCAATAAGGTATATTAAGCAGAAAGAAGATGGGCCTGAAACATCATCTTCTTATAGAAAAAAGGAAAAAATAAGCAGAAATAGACTACAATTAGGTCCTTTACTTGTCACTTTGGAAAACTAGAGTTGTTCAGTATTTTTTTTTGTCACATTGAAATTTTCATGATGCCATTTGGGGTTTTCTAGGTGAAATGATTCACCATTCTCTTCTTTAGATGATTTTATAGATGATAAAATTGAGGCAAACAGGGTGAAGTGGCTTACAGAGGATCACATAGCTAGTAAATGCCTGAGGCCAGATTCTAACTCAGGAAGGAGAGCCTTCCTGACTCCAACTCTGGTACTCTAAGCTACTTCACCACCACTGCCTCTACATCTATGGCCAAACTAGTTAATGAGTGTTCTATGATGGTATATGTTTAATATAAGTGACAAAATCTCAGACTCTCAAACTGCAGGCATTTCTCAGCCCGTGTCAACTCTCTGTTCAATTCCACAGTTACTATCTGTATAACTATACCACTCTATTGGTATAATTCTACAGATAGAGCATCCTACCTGTTCTAGGGCCATTAGAGTTCATCTAATGCAATTGGTTTCCCAATAATTCTCCTAAAGAGGTGGAGAACAGAATTTCCCAGTTACCTCCAAAAGATATTGTCACAGAGTAAGGTGAAGATGTTGAAAAGGGAGAGGAGGTGAAATGTAAGTGAAAATGTGGATGTAGACTGAGACTGTAATTGCTAAAATTGCCATCATGTGAACAGGATGAACTCAGAAAGAGCTGGAAAGACCTACGTGAACTGATGCAAAGTGAAATGAGCAGAATCAGGAGTTACTGTACACAGTAACAGCAATATTGTGGGATGCTCAAATGTGATAGACTTTGCTACTGACAGCAATACAATTCCAGGACAATTCTGAGGGACTTTATGAAAAGGAATACTATCCATCTCCAGAGAAAGAATTGTTGGAATCAGAATGAAGATGAAAACACAATTTGTCACTTATTTATTTGGGTATAAGGAGTATAAGGTTATATAAGTATATATATATATATATATATATATATATATATAAGTATTTAAGTATAAGGTTCTATAAGAATATTTGCTTACAAAAATGAATAATATGGAAATATATTTTGTGTGATAATACACATATAACTCAGATTAAATTGCTTGTCAGCTCCAGGAACTAGAAGGGAAGAATGGAGGGAGACACTAGGGATCACATGCCTTTTGAAAACTTATGTTGAAATTTGTAATTGAAAATAAAAAATGTTTAAAGATAAAATAGAATAAAATTGCCATTGTGCTTTTCTAGCAGCTGATACATAAAATCTCAGAATCTTAGAGTCGCAGCTAGATGGCATGGTAGATGAAGTATAAGACTTGGAATCAGGAGGACCTGAGTTCAAATTTCACTTTAGATATTTACTAGTTATATGACCCTGAGCAAGTCAAGTAATCCCTGATACTCTCCATCTTCTTAGCTATAAATGCATATTTTAATAAAGTCTTCCTCACAGGATTGTTATAACAATCAAATGAGATAATCTATGTGCAGCATTTTGCTACACTTAAAGTGCGAAATAAGTGCTAGCTATGATTTTTTTTATTAAGTGGAAAGGAACTCAGAGGTCATCTAACATTACCCCTAACTGAAACACAAATGATCTTTAGAGTGTGTGTCCCAAAATGTAATCAACTTGCTTTTGTGTGAACTTTCTCAGGGATGATGGGCTCACTCCCTACTAAGGACCACTCTGATCATAAGGAGGTTACTTCTTATGTTGAACTGAAAGCATTTGTCTTGCTATTCCAGGCTTTCCATTGTGCTTCTTTAAAGCCTGCTTCAGCTTTTTCAAATAATTCATATATTTGAAACTGATAGAACTGCATAATAAAACACAGATATAATTCATCACATAAAAGATAAATATAATAAAAATAAATGTTTCCACTTACATAGCACTTTGGAGTGTATTTTGCTCACAAAAAATGTAAGAGTGCAAGCACAATTTATATAATTTGCACATGGCCACACACTTAATAAGGGACCAAGGCAAGCCACGAGTCTAAGATGTATGACTAAGCCCAGTAATTTTGACTAAGCGAACTTACAGGCCTGCCCATGTAGGTAATGAGCTCATCATTCCTGAAAAGGTTCAGAGGAAAAGGGAAAGGAAAGGAAATAAGAATTTATTATGTACCTACCCTGTGCCAGGCACTATGCTAAGTGCTTTACAAATAATTCCTCATTTGCTCCCCACAATAACACTGTGAGGAAGCCACCATAATGATTCCCATTTTACAAATGATGAAACAGTAATAGAAGTTAAGTGACTTGCCCAGAGCCATACAGCTAGTTAAATTCACTTCTTCCTGACTCCAAGCCCAGCCCTCTATTGACTGAACCATGCAGCTATTTCAAAGGTAGTCAGGCTACATTTTAAGGGTGTTTTAGAGGATGTTTATGCATCACACGTGTGTGGTGGGGGAGAGAGTAGATGATCTCTGAATTCCTTTCGTTTCCAATTTCTAAGATTCTAGGATTTAATGAATGGGAAAAGTGGGTCCTCTAGTTGACAGAGTGCCAGACCTTGCAATCAGGAAGCTGTAAGTTCATATCTGTCCTCAGACACTCACTGGCTATGTGACCCTGGGCATGTCACTTAACCATGTTTGTGTCAGTTTCCTCATCTGTAAAAAGCACTGGAGAAGGAAATGGCAAATCAATCCTGATATCACCCTCCAAATGGGGTCACAGAGAGTCAGATCTATCCTAGTGCAAACATCAACAACATGGGAATAGGTTTTGATCACATGTACTATGGGAAGGGGTGTTTGGAGGGGAGGGAAAGAATATGATTCTTGTAACCAAGGAATAATGTTCTAAATTGACTAATTAAATAAACTTTTCAAACAAAACAACAACAAAGAGTCAGATGTGACTGAAATGACTGAACATCAACATTTGGAAAAAGATAATTATGTCTGAGGAAATGGCACAGTCCGATCCTTTTCATGGCTATGTATAGCTAAAAGCCACAAGAGACAGAGGAAGGATGAGAGAGCTTGAGTCTAGTTCCCATTCTGGTGGACTGGAGAGTGGGGAATGAAAGGCTTGTAAGATCTCCCTTACTCTATTTAGACAACTAGGTGGAATAATGGGTAGAGGGTTCCATGTGAAGACCAGAAGACTTGACTTCAAATCCTGGCTCAGACATTAGCTATGTGACTCCAGGCATGTTACTGAACTTCTCCCAGACCCACCTTCCTTCTCTATAACATGGGGAATAATAACGACACACACTTCACAGAGTTATGATTTTGAGGACCAAATGAGAGGCACATAAAATAGCAATTTTGAGCAAATACAAAGCTTTAAAAACCTTAAAGTACTATGTAAATGTTAGTCAATACTTTAGAGACAGCATTTAACTATGACAGCGGGAGCAGAGTTCAGGCCTTTTGAAAGGAAAATAATTCAAGAGTCTTTAGGACGTATAGGAAAAAAGGGATGTCTGAGGGCCCTCAGATCTCCCCTAATGATACTTCATTTAGCATGCCTTTGGCAACATCTATGCACTAAATAGTCCAAAGCAGAATCCTAAGTGAAGTGCAGGCCAAATCCCAAACCATCAGTGAATCCAACACTTCACTCAGGAACAGTGTGCCAGATGTTAAATATTCATCAGAACCAGTAGAGTGAAGTCACCTCCACTGGACTGCAACAGGCCAAAAAAAAAGGTCTAATTCGAAATACATGCCAGAGGAAAAAATCAACACTTGCCACCCTGGTGGGACTTTACGTTTTTAGGCATGAATCTCAGACCACAGATAACTTGCTAAGCCGAGCTAGGAGAATCACAGAATCACAGACTGGTAGAACTAAGGGGAGTTCATCTTATAGATGAGGAAAACTGAGGTTCAGAGCAGAGAAATAATGTGTCCAAGGTTATATAGCTCATTTGTAGTATAATCAAGACTAGAACTTGAATAATCCGGCTTTGATATGCTCTTTTTTTGGAAAGAAAATATATTCCTTTGAGGTGAAAGCAGCACCTCAAGCTTGCAATTCAGGAAGAGAAAGAGGTCATACAAAACCTGATCCTCATGAACTCTGAGCTCAAACATGGCCAGAACAAAGCACTTAGGGCAGATCTATTAATCTGGGAAAGAGAGGAAGAAACATGTAACCCCAAAGGGTAGAATTTAGGACAACGAGCAGAAGTTGTAGAATGATTTAGCTATGAAGTCAGGAAAAACTTCCTAACAGTTTGACCCATCCACAAGAAGAATGCTTTAGGACAGAATGAGTTCCTTGTCTCTGTAGGTAGTCAAGCAGAGACTGAATGAGGGCTTGATGGAATATTGTAGAAAAGGATCTTGGGTAAGTCCAGGTTGGACTAGATAGGCTCTAAGATCTCCTTCAGCTTTTAGATTTTATGGCACTTTTCACAGAATTTCATATCTGGAAGGAATCCCTGAGGCCATCTATTCTATCTCCTACTCCCATAGCATCTTTAGCTCTTATATTGGGGGAGAGCGCATTTTAATCTGTAAGGAAGGTACCCTTCTCCTTCTCCTTTGCCATGGCAAAGGATGCAGACTGTGATATCCTTTTGGTACTTCCTGTTGAAGTCTGTTATATATTAATTACTGGACCTAAATCTTTAGCATTTGCTGGTAATGGCAACTGGAAAGAAGTACAACTCTTGCTTTTTATACTGCCTCCCCTGAACCCCCCCCACCACCACCCCCAATTCATCTGAGGAGAGAGGCATTGGCTCTGGGAACAATGGATCATGGGGGAATTCAAGGCTGAGGTGAGAGGCAGACAATAGTTAGGGAAAGAAAAACATTATTGAGTAGAGTGCAAGCTTGAAATTGGCTTCCTTGGTAGCAATGGAGGAATCAGTAGGTAGATAGCAAGAGCAACAACAACAATAATGATGGTGATGGCTAACATGTAAATAGCATTTTCTGTGGCTAAAGCCAGGCCCAGGCACTCTGCTAAGTGTTTTAAGATGATTATCTTATTTGCTTCTCACAACCACCCTTGGAATTAATACTTGGAAGTATTACTATTACCCCCATTTTACAGATGAGGAAACTGAGACAAATAGAGGTAAGGTGACTTACATAGGGTTGCACAACTAATAAGTGTCCAAGGCCAGATATGAACTCAAGTTTTCCTCCTTTCAGATAGCATCACATAGATGCTATGACTAACAATTAACAACACAATTCAGACTCCATGTGCCAGGGTACAGGGAAGGTAGAAGTGGGAAAAATAAGCAAATACAGACCTCCAAGACTGAAAGGTAATTTAAGCAACCCCTAGCCAAAGTCAGAATCTTTTTTACAACATCCCTGACAGGTAGTCATATATCTGGCTTCTCTTTGATGTAGAACTCTCTGACAAGGAGGCAGCCCATTCCACTTCTGGACAGCTCTTAATTGTTAGGAAATTCTCCCTTGTATCTATCTTCCTGTAACTTCTGTCCATTCCTCTAAATTCAGCTTTCTCTAGCCAAGCAGAACAAGCCTAATCCCTCTTCCACATGACATCCCTTCAAATATTTGAAGACAGTGATACAAATGAAATTGGAGGACATGGCGTAGAACAAGCCAGATGCAGGCAAATGGGCAGAGGCAGCTAAGACTGAAGACTCTAAGTGGGAAGAAATCTCCTGAGCTGGCCAAATTTGGAGTTTTTATATACAATTCAATAGGTAGAGAGATGGTGGGGCAGGGTAAAGACAGTGGTCCTTGATCACTCCTGATGAGTGGGGCTAAGAGTATACTGAAAATTACTAAATTGAAGTCAGGAGATAAAGGGGTAAAAAGTGTTTTCCCTTAACTTCAAACTCCCAGAGAATAGAGAGTCTGTTAATCTGTCCTTCCATCTGTCTTTCTTCTGTCTTGTTGTTTTTAACCCATTCTACACATGATGAATCATGTGAGATTGAATTTAAAGGGGACTTGAAAGGACATGATTTACAGTCTAGACCTGAGCAGATCTGCTATAAAATCCCTAAAATTTCATATCAAGCCTTTGCTTCAAGACCTCTAGTGAAAAAGGATTTTCTGTGGGAAGCCATTGTATTCTTGAGGGAGCTAGGTAGTACTGTAAATAGAATGCTCTGTTTAAAGTCAGAAAAATCTAAATTCAACCCTATCTCAGATCCATATTAGCTGTGTGAGGCTGAGCAAGTCATTTAACTTCTCTGTCTTACTTTTTCCAGTTGCTTAATCAATAAACACTTACTAAATGCCTACTAGGTGCCAGAGCAGCTAGGTGACACAGTGGATTGAGTGCTGGACCTAGAGTCAGGAAGACCTTAATTCAGATCTAGTCTTACACATGTAATAGTTGTGTGATCCTGGGGAAGTCACTTAACCCTGTTTGTATTTTATTTCCACATGTGTAAAATTAGCTGGAAAAAGTAATGGCAAACCACTCTAGGACCTTTGCCAAGAAAACCCCAAATGAGATCATAAAGAGTCAGACACAACTAAAAGAACTGAACATCAACAGCTATGCCAGGCACTGTGCTAAGCACTGGGGATAAGAGGCAAAAGACAGTCACTGCCCTCAGGGAGCTTACAATCTAATGGGGAAAGCAAAATGCAAACAACTGTATATAAAAAATAAGCTATATGAAGGATGAATAGGAAATGAGAGACAAGTCAATATGAAGAGTAGATTTAATGTCTCTAAGGCCCCTTCCCACTCTACATATATGATCCTATGAGTCCAGTGCTTTAAAAAAGTCTTTGTATGGGAAAATTGGAGGACAGTGTGGGAAAGATTAGGCTTAGATCAACACCTCACACCCTACACCAAGATAAATTCAAAATGGATGAATGACTTGAACATAAAGAAGGAAACTATAAGAAAATTAGGCGAACACAGAATAGTATACATGTCAGACCTTTGGGAAGGGAAATACTTCAAAACCAAGCAAGAATTAGAAAGAATTACAAAATGCAAAATAAATAATCTGGATTACATCAAATTAAAAAGTTTTTGTACAAACAAAACCAATGTAACCAAAATCAGAAGGGTAGCAACAAATTGGGAAACAATCTTCATAAAAACCTCTGACAAGGGTTTAATTACTAAAATTTATAAAGAACTAAATCAATTGTACAAAAAATCAAGCCATTCTCCAATTGACAAATGGGCAAGGGACATGAACAGGCAATTCTCAGCCAAAGAAATCAAAACTATTAATAAGCACATGAAAAAGTGCTCTACATCTCTTATAATCAGAGAGATGCAAATCAAAACAACTCTGAGGTATCATCTCACACCTAGCAGATTGGCTAACATGACAGCTATGCAAAGTAATGAATGCTGGAGGGGATGTGGCAAAGTGGGGACATTAATTCATTGCTGGTGGAGTTGTGAATTGATCCAACCATTCTGGAGGGCAATTTGGAACTATGCCCAAAGGGCGATAAAAGACTGTCTGCCCTTTGATCCAGCCATAGCACTGCTGGGCTTGTACCCCAAAGAGATAATGGACAAAAAGACTTGTACAAAAATATTCATAGCTGCGCTCTTTGTGGTGGCCAAAAATTGGAAAATGAGGGGATGCCCCTCAATTGGGGAATGGCTGAACAAATTGTGGTATATGTTGGTGATGGAATACTATTGTGCTAAAAGGAATAATAAAGTGGAGGAATTCCATGTGAACTGGAACAACCTCCAGGAAGTGATGCAGAGCGAAAGGAGCAGAACCAGGAAAACATTATACACAGAGACTGATACATTGTGGTACAATCGAAGGTGATGGACTTCTCCATAAGTATCAATGCAATTTCCCTGAACAATCTGCAGGGATCTAAAAAAAAATACTACCCACAAGCAGAGGATAAACTGTGGGAGTAAAAACACCGCTGAAAAGCAACTGCTTGACCACAGGGTTGGAGGAGATAAGACTGAGGAGAGACTCTAAATGAACACTATAATGCAAACTCCAACAACAGGGAAATGGGTTCGAGTCAAGAACACATGTGATAACCAGTGGAATCATGCGTTGGCTATGGGAGAGGGAAAGGCGGGGGGGGGGGGGAGGGGAGGAAAAGAAAACGATCTTTGTTTCCAGTGAATAATGTATGAAAACGACCAAATAAAATAATATTAAAATTAAAAAAAAAGAAAAAGAAAAAAAAAGAAAAGAAAAAAAAGTCTTTGTATTATATTAGAACAGATCTTCCTTTCTGTAACTTTCATTTTTCTCCCTCATTTTGCCCTCATGTGTCAAGTAGAACAAATATACTTCTTTTCCACATGACAAACTTTTTAAATACTCAGCTATCATGCTTACACTTATATCTTCACTTTTCCAAACCAACTATCCCTAATGCCTTCAAATGAACAAATGAATATCATATAGTACCCTCATCATTCTGGTCACCTTCCTCTTGACTCATGCCAAATTGTTAATTGACTTCTAAATACGTGATATCCATAATTAGATACGGTCTGATAAGGACAGAAGCCAATGAGACTACCACTCTAGATACTAATCTCTCAATGAAGCCCAAGATTAAGTTACCATTTTTGCCCAATATTGTTGACTATACCAACTAGTAGACTGCATCCACTAAGACCCATAGGCTTTTTTCCCCTTATATAAGCTATTGTTCAGTAACATTTCCCATTCTATAATTAGGAAGCAGATTCCTTGAATCTCAATGCAGTATTTTACATTTATCCCTTATAAATTTAATCTTAGCAGATTCATTCCATCATTCTTTTCAGGGCCCACCCTGGAGAGAAAATTAATGGAAACTTACACAGCATGAGGCTCCTTAAATCGTCCAACCTGTTGGATCTGGTACATAAGATCTCCACCATTCACATATTCCATCACAAAATAGAGACGATCCTGGTAAAATAAAGGGAGAAACAGAAAAATTAGTGCTCTAGGGATCTTTGGCTTTGAGTGAGAAAATGGAAACCATTTAAAACTCTGTTTTATGATAACTAAGAAATATGGTGGCTCTCTATGGCATAGCATATTAAATACAAATAATAAGAGACAGGAAGTTGGACAGAGGCAAAGAAGTAAGAGACAGAGAGAGAAATGGGAAATATATTCTTCTATAGCTCTGCCCTAGGAATAAGTAGACTGTGAATTTGCCACTATTGTAGTCTTGGTCAAGGTGCTTCATCAGCCTCAGGTTTCCTTATCTCTACAATAAAGTGGTTAGACCAACTTATCTCTCTGAATGGGCTCTCTCTCCCAAAGTACAAAACACACTCTTTCCATTCACTGCTTCTCATAATTTTCTGCTTTCTTCCAGCTTCAACTTAGATGCCACCACCTACAAGAGGACCTTCTCTATTGATGCTCTTTCTCAAATGATTGTCCAACATTGCATGGCCTAGATTTTAAGGTGCCATCCAGCTACCACTCTATAGATTTATAAAAAAAGAAGGAACAAAAAATAAGATACATTAGCACTCAAGTTGCATATTCGAATGGAGGTTTACAATTTCATGTGTGATCCTCTTTTTTCTATTCTTTGAATGTGGAAATGTTCATGTTTGTTAATGTCTATTAAGTTCATAGTAGTAAAAGAGAAAATAAAAATAAATAAAGTAGTGGGTGCAGAAGTAGAAAGTAAAGGACCCAAGACAAAAACCAGGGATGTAGCCATTGCATGAAAGCCATGAAGAGAGGATACTTTGCAAAGGAAAAATGAAAGGTACAGTCAGAGAGGGGAAGTACAAGTAGCTAACAATAGGAATAAAGAAGCCATGACCAAATGGTTCCCAATAATAGCAAAAGGAATAGAGAGAGTGGAAAATAGAGGATTATTTCTACTCTTGCAACTGTTCATCCTTCCAAAATAAGTCTCAAATATTTTAACAGGTATGCTTACATTCAGGTTTACAAAATGCTTTCATATAAATTATCTCATTTGAGTGTAAAAACAGTGATTATTGTACCCATTTACATATAAAGAACTTGAGGCCCAAATCAATGAAGTGAGTTGGACTCTAAACCTAGGTTTCCTGATTCTAGGTATTGTGTGTGCATATATTTCCACTCTATCAGGCTGCCTCTTACACTTTCTCTGTGCACCTCATTGGTAAAAAAAAAATAGAGAAATGATCATTCTTTACCACTCAAATTAAGCATTTTAATTCTGTTTAATTAAATAGCCATTGAGAGTAAAAAAAAAAGTCCCTGCTCTTAGAGAACTTGTATTCCATAGGGAGGGGGGTTAAAACAAGTAACCAGAAAATGAAATTTGCAATATATTTTTCCTTTATTTTCTTTCTTTGTTTTATTTTAATGACAAATTTCCACATAAGTTTCCCAAAGTTATATGATTCATGTTGTCTCTCTCCCTTTTCTCCTCCCCTCTCCTGGAGTTGACAAGCAATTCAAGATGGGTTATACATATTTTACCAAACAAAACACATTTCCATATTATTCATTTTTGTAGGTGAATAATCATATAAAACCAAAACTTCAAGTCTTATACCAAAATAGTCAATTGATAAATCATATGTTTTCATCTGCATTCCTGCTCCAATAGTTCTTTCTCTAGAGGTGAAGAGCATTTTTCCCCCTGTAAGTCCCCCAGATTGTCCTGGATCAATTTATTGCTGTTAGTAGCAATGTCTATCACATTTCATCATTCCACAATATTTAGTTTCTGTGTATAATGCTTTCCTGGTTCTGTTCATTTCTAAAAGACATTTTGAAGAGAGAGGGCACTAATAGAAAATGTCTCCAGTCAAAGGTAGAACATCAGCTGAGACTGTCGCTAAAGATCCGAAGGAATAAGGTAAGGAAGGAGGGCGTTTTAGATATGGTAGTGAGGCTGAACAAAGGCAAGAAGGTAGGGTATGTTATATTGAATTTGAACAATAGCCAGTGGTTTAGTATGGATGGAAAATGCCACATACAAAGAGGATTAATGGGAAATGTGGCTGGAAAGGCAGAGTAGACTGGCTCCAGATTCTGAAAGGTTTTAGGTACCAAGCTGAAGAGTTTATATTTTACTGTAGACAGTGGTGGCTACTGAAGTTTCTTGAGTAGAGACATGGTCCAACTTGTACTTTATGATGACTGTTTTAAGAGGAGTATAGAGGATGGATTGGAGAGGTGAGAGACTGTATACAGAGAAACTACTTAGACTATTATTCATAATAGTTAATGTGAGAAGGAATGTGTACCTATATTAGAGCAGTGGTAATGAAAGGGGAGAGGAGACAGTTATCTAGCCCTTAATTCACCCATAGTTTCTTAACTTTGTAGCACCTCCCAAAACCTATATCTAATTCTTGGTTCTAGAATTTTGTTCAGCTCTTTTACTCAAATGGGAAATGCCAAAAGGAAAGTATACTTCTGTGTTTAGTTTTCTATTCTCCTAAAACCCCATTTGGGAAGTAGCCAGGACATGGCAGGAAGAAGCTTGTTCAGAAAAAAAAAGCACATTTGGACAGTTCAATGTCATTTTGGCAACACAATTTTCAAAACCAGAAAAAAAGTATAACAAGAAACTAATGAGCCCAATCTAAATGGCCAATAGTAGTAATAACTTACATTTATGAAGTGTTTTGAATGTCTGGAGAGCGTTCCACACAGCCAATATAAGGGTAAGCATTGCAATTACAATTTTGTAGATGAGAAAATGGAGGCTCAGAAAAGAAATAGCTTATATATAGTATTACTGCTATTAAGCCTTAGAGTCAAGACTTCAATCTAGGATTACCGATTCTCCATCCAACATTCTTTCTGGGTCATGCTGTCTCTCAGGGCTGATGAATCAAAGGGAGCTTAAGGCTATCAAGGAGGCCCCTAGTCCCTGGGACCCTAGGCTGGATTTGTGCAGTGGAATCTGGATTTCCAGCTCTAAAGGAGGGACCATTTAAAGAAAAATGAACTGAAACCACCTAAATGGAATTAGCATCTGTCCAGCCTCAAATCCTTGGATGAAGTCCAAAGTCTTCCACACTGAAAACTTGGGTTTCCTTAATGAATTTTTCTCAGGTCATTAGCCATGATAATATAGTGCTCATTAGAGGCTCTTAGCAATGCATACCACTCCTTTGTGCCTCTTTTAATGGACAACTCTTGCTGTCTGGGTCAGTTAATGTATGGCCAACCTGGACCTGTAGAAAGTCCCATGTGAATGCATGTTCAGACTGATTGGGAAGATTTGCAGAGGTTTGTGAATTTGAGTGTTATTCCATAATAGAATCAGTTTACATCCCTATTATTATTTATAGCACCACCAGCCCTCTAGGCTCAGATACTTGGATTCATCCTCCCCTGTTCCCTCTCTTGCCCATCAAATAAGTCACTAAGTACTGCTGATATCTCATTAAATTACCCTTCCTTTCTACCCCCACTATCACCACCTTCATTCAGGCCTTCATCATCTCTAGCCTGGGCTGGTTCAGTAGTCTTCTCACTCTTACTCTCCTTCTGTTCCAGTCTAATCTACATATAGATCAATTTATAAAGTATAACTGATAATTTCTATTCCTCTGCTTAAAACAATGCAATGGACTCCTGCTGTCTATAGTCATACTTCCTTAGACTGGCATTCAAAACTCTCCTTCATTTCCCCCCCACGCTACATTACTGACCATACCTTTTGCTGTTCCTCTACCCTAGATTTCAGGGAAAAACAGATTTGCATATTGTTCTCTAAACATACTCTCAAACTTTCCTACATCTATGCTCTTTCTGTCATCTCTGTCTGCATTGCCCATAACCCCACCCACCCTTCTCTTCATCAGTAATGTGTGATTTCAACTGTGTTAGGAGTCTGACTAGTGAAATGGATAGCAAGGCTCTCTATGATTTAGGACATAGTCTTTGAGAGGTTAACATCCTGCAGCCGGTATGATTATGGAGCTCTCTGAACTTGGCTAGGCTTGGCCTCAGGCTGAAGACACACTATCCATTACCTCTAAAGATTGAGCTTTGGATATTGTAAATGTTTCATCATTTCATCCATTCGTTGTTTTTTTTTAATTTTTTTAAATTTGGAAAATTTTAATTAATTAATTAATTTAGAATATTTTCCCAAGGTTACAAGATTCATGTTTTTTCCTCCTCTCCCCCTATCACCCTCCCGTAGTCAACGCTCAATTCCACTGGGTTTTACATGTGTCATTGATCAAGACCTATTTCCATAGAATTGATATTTGCACTAACTAGGGTGATCCTTTAGAACCTACATCCCAATCATATCCCTATCAATCCATGTGATCAAGCAGTTGTTTTTCTTTTATGTTTCTGTTCTCATAGTTCCTTCTCTGGATGTGGATAGTGTTCTTTCTCATAAGTCCCTCAGAATTGTCCTGGATCATTGCATTGGGGCTAGTAGAGAAGTCCATTACGTTCTCTTGTACCACAGTGTATCAGTCTCTGTGTACAATGTTCTCCTGGTTCTGCTCCTCTCACTCTGCATCACTTCCTGGAGGTTGTTCCAGTTCCCATGGAATTCCTCCAGTTCATTGTTCCTTTGAGCACAATAGTATTCCATCACCAACAGATACCACAATTTATTCAGCCATTCCCCAATTGAAGGGCATCCCCTCATTTTCCAATTTTTGGCCACCACAAAAAGCGCAGCTATGAATATTCTTGTACAAGTCTTTTTCCTTATTATCTCTTTGGGGTACAAACTCAGCAGTGCTATGGCTGGATCAAAGAGCAGACCTTTAGTGCCCTTTGGGCATAGTTCCAAATTGCCTCCCAGAATGGTTGTCATGTATTCATTTTAAATGTCATCTCCTATAGGAACCTTTCCCTAATTCCTACATTCACCCAAAATAAATGTTTCAATCAAATTAAACTAATATTTGTTACCATTTATAAGGAAAGAATTCTGATAAGTGGAAGAGAGACAATTTTTAAAAGTCCTTTCCCTCATGAAGTTACGTTCTTTAGGGGAAACAGTAACAACATAATATACACAAACACAAACAATCTGTAATTCTATCACTCTTGGGAACTCCAGGTATAGATTTCCTTCCACTAATGCAATTAATTAGTATCAGTTTGTGGTTTGGTAGATGAATCTAGAGAGAGATCTGAAGCACAGAGAGGCCAAGTGACTTGTCTAGGGTGACACAACTAATAATCATCAACTATCTGACCTTAGGTTTTCCTGACTCCAAGGCCAGCACTATTCACTATGCCATGCTATCTCTATAATAATGATGATAACAATTAGAACGGAAATTTACATAGAACTTTGAGATGTGCAAATTATTCCATATTCTGCAAAATAGGAAATATGATTATCACCATCTCTATTTTATAGATAAAAAGACAAAGAAGACCCTTAAAAACTAAGTGACTTGTTTACCACAGACAAGTATACTATGAAGTACTATGCATTTGTGTGTGGAGGCAGAGACAGAAACAAGAAACAGAGATAGAGAGGGAGAGAGAGACAGAGAGAGACAGACAGACAGACAGAGAGAGACAGACAGACAGACAGAGAGACAGAGAGAGACTGACAGACAGACAGATAGAGAGACAGAGAGAGCACTTAATAGAAATGAGGCCTAGAATATATATTAGGGAAAGCTTCATAGTGAAGTTGGAATCTGAGTTGAGCCTTGAAGGAATATAATTTTTTTTTTTTAATTTTGAAAGGCAGATGATGGATGGAACATAGGATCTGAAGTTGGGAAGACATGAGTTCAAATGTGACCTCAGATCTTCTTAGCTTTGTGTCCCTGAACAAGTCACTTTACCCCAATTGCCTAGTCCTTGCCATTCTTCTGTCTTAAAACTGCTGCTAAGACAGAAGGTAAGGGTTTAAAGAAAAACAGAGATGAGGAGAGATATGCATTATAAGGATGGATTATAAGACCATAGATCTAGAGCTGGAAGGGCGCTTGGAGAAAATCTATCCCAATCCCTTCATTTTACATAAGAGAAAACTGAGGTTAAGAAAAGTTAAGTGATTTGGAGGTTTGGAGGAAGTGATTTTTTTTTGGTAGGAAGGGTGAAGACTCTCTAAAATATCCCTCTACTTGAATTTTAACTCCAAAAGGGCAGGTAATGGGTGTTTTCTAAACTTTGCATATTTCCCAGCATTCACCTCATTGTTCTATACAGTTGTTTAGTCATTTTTGTCATGTCTGACTCTTCATGATTGCATTTTGGGTTTTTTTGGGGGGGTGGATTGGCAAAGAAACAGGAGTGGTTGGCCATTTCCTTCTCCGGTTCATTTTACAGATAAGGAAACAGAGTCAAACAGGATAAAGTGACTTGCCCATGGTTACACAGGTAATAAGTATCTGAAGCCATAGTTAAACTAAGGTCTTCCTGACTCCCAGGCAAGTACTCTACCCAATGCACCACCTAGCTGCCCACTACATGGGCATTTAATAAATGTTTCCTGAATGTTCATTCATGCAAAGGTTCATTCCATTTAATAAAGCAGGCTTTTATTAAGTGTTTATTATGAGAAGAGAACTGTGATTTAGGCCATGAATTCATAGATAGAAATACCACAGACCTGGCTCTCAAGTAGCTTAAAGTCTATTATGGGTAATGACATTTGCTCAAATAACCAAAATAAGAGTGTGAGATGAGGGCGAAGTAGAGGCCCAGGCAAAGAACTATGAAAATTTTAGGGAAAGAAATCACTTTCACCTTTGAGATCTGCCTTGGAATTAGATTAACCTTTCTAGAAGAGGTAACACTTGAGTCAGGCCTTAAGGGAGGGAGGGACTTTAGCAGATGGAGATGGGGGCTGAACAAAGTCTATTCCAAGCATAGAGAATAGTATAAACAAAAGCATCAAGATAGAAGAGAGTAGGATGAGAACTGGAGGATAAAAAGTAGTCTGGTTTGGCTAGGACATAGAATATGTGAAGAGGAGTATATGAGATAAAGGAGGAAAAGTGGGCTGGAGAAAGATTTTGGAGGCCTTGAATGCCAGGCAGGAATAGGTGTGAATATTTTATTCATTAGGCAATGGAAAGTTAAGGAAAGTTTTAAGGTGACTCTAGTAATGTGGTAGATATGCTTATAACCCAGAGGTTTTTAATTTGGACCCCATATAACCCCAGGGGGTATGGAGAATATTTATTTGAATGTGTTCTGAAAGACATTTAAATTTTTCATGCTAAAAATACTATATACTGAATAGTTTTCTTTATGAAAAATTAAACTCTTTGTTTTCTATATGCATATGCATAGTAGAATTTATTTCCTTTATCTGCCAAAATCTAATAGAAACACTGAATCAATGGCTGGGAACATGAGTTTCAAACTAGCATGGGATCAAAGAAGGGAAATTAGGAGGGTGAGAGAATTCAAAACCATAGAAGATATAGTTGGAGAAACTAGGGGATATTTATTCTAGAAATGACATGCTGGAGGAACAATCTAATAATAACAAAATGTCACATATATTATTTCATTTGAGATAATAATGGTGACTCTGTGGAAATAAGTATTAGAGACATTAGCTATTCTTGCTTTACAGGTCACTTTTCTGAGTCTCATTTCCTTCAGTGCCTTGCTTAGGGTCCCATAGCATCACACGTGGGAATGAATCCTCTGGTTCCTCCAAACTCTAAGTCCAAAACTCTTTGTACTCACACACTATTCTTCCCCCCCCCCCCCAATTCTTACCTTCTGTCTTAGTATCAATTCTAAGACAGAGGATGGGCAAGGGCTAGGCACTCAGGGGTTAGTTGACTTGTCCAGAGTCACACAGCTAGGAAGTTACATTATTCTTTATTTTTTAATTTATTAACTTAATTTTATTTTTATTGTCATGCAAAACACAGTTCCATGTTGGTCATTGTTGTAAGAGCACACACATATAAAAGCCAAACTCCAAAATGAAAGCATAAATACACTGATGTGAAAGGTGGATGGATCCAGATCCATCCAACTCCAACAGTTCTTTCTCTGGATGTCACACTATTCTTTTAATGATTATAAAATTTTTGGTTGAAGTTGTGAGGTGATAGAACTGGGATTCTAAAGAGATTTCAATATGCTGCAAGACTTGAAATGGCATGAAACTAACCAAATTAATAATAATAATAATAATAGAAATTCCTGTGACATTTTAATATCCACAAGATGATTTTTTATATATAATCTCATTTGATACTTACAACAATACTATGAAAAAGATACCATGGTCTGTATTTCCCCAATTTTACAGATAGAGAAATTGAGGCGAGAGAAGTCAAGTGACTTGTCCATTGTCATATTGCACAGTAAGTATTAGGGGTAGGATATGAAACCAGGTCTTCTCTGATGCCCAACACACTCTACCTCTTACTGTGTTGCCATGTTGGAGGTCTTGCAATTAGTTAAAGAGGGAAAACCTTCTTGTAGATGTAAAATGTAAAGGAGTTATAGCTAGAAAGTAATTCCTGGGAAAAGGATCACAGAGTTTTAGAGAGTTGTAAGCTCAATACCTATCCTCAGTATGAGTCTGCTAAAAGACCTAATGAAATTGTATACGGCATTAACAAAAGTGTAAAAGCTTACACAAGAGAAGGTGTAATTCTATCATAAAGAACCCTGATCAGGACACATTTGGAGACTGGTACTTAATTCTAGGTGACACATTTTAAAAGGGACATTAACCAGGTGAGACACATACAGAAGATGGAGACCAGGATAGTAAGATGACTAAGAATCTAGACATACAAAAATTATTTGAAGAAACTGAGGCATTTGGATTGGAGAAGAGTAGACTGGGGGAACACGATGACAATTTAAAAATACTTGAAGGGTTATTATGTTGAAGGGGGAGTCAATTTGTACTGCCTGGCCCCAGAGAAGATAACTAGAATCAACAGAGTACAAGTTACAAGGAGACATTTAAACTCAAAATAAGGAAGCTCATGCTGACAGTTAATGCTATAAAAATGGAATAGCCAGTTTTGGTAAGAAGGGAGTTCCCCATCACTGGAGATATTTACATATTATCTAGAGGGAAACTGGCAGGCTTGTACACAGGGGATTCATGGTTTGGACCAGATGAACACTGAAGGCTTGTCTGACTTTAAGATCCTGATTGACTGATTCTATGACAGTGTTCCAACTGCACTGTCTTAATTACTTCGACTTTTCTAAGCTGGCTAGAATCTGACATCTACTTCTTTTGACTAAGTTTATGGAAAGTTATGACAATAACTGCCAGCATTGCCTAAACCCCAGGCAACTCAGACCCCATCGGACAGCCTATTATGAAGAACAACTTGGCTGCTCCCACCACTTGGGTGACATGGGAATCACTAACAATAGTCCTTTCAATGAGATGGCCACTGTGTCCTAATGCTATCCAGGTCATACCATTTATCCTGTCATTGTCCCCTCCACACCCTAGGTCATTGCCATTTGACCTACGGACATGCTTTCAAGATCCCTGAAACTTTCCATTTGCCCAACTGAAACATGCTTAGGATGTCAGGACCTCTCCTCCATACATTTACACACTCAGCATCTCAGCTTTCTTATATGTGCTGTCTTCTCCAATAAGAGCGGAGCTACGTGAGTAGAGCTAGATGATAGAGATGGCCTTCCTTTTATTTACTTGTATCATCAGTGTTTAGTGTGTAAACATTTTTTAATTTATTAATCCCTTCTTTTATTCCTTCATTTAATCAGACCATCTCACTGTTCATGGTGATGCATGCTCCAGCTACCAGGGGAAGCTGAGGCTAGTGGATATCCTGAGTCTCAGAGTTCTGAGCTGCAGTGGCATATGCCAATTGAATGTTACATTAAATTCAGTATTAATATGGTGAGTTCCCAGGAATGGGGGTGGAGTGGGGAGGCTATTAGGGTGCCTACAATGAACATACCCAGGATGGAAAGAGAATAGGGTAAAGCTTCCTTGTCAGTCAGGAGAGGGATTAGATCTGTGCACTGACTTTGCACTTTCCATCTGGGCAAGATTGACTCAATTTAAAAAATAGCAATAATCACACCCCTCCCCACTTCCACATTTCCCTGACAATTGCCTAGCAGTCAGATCTTCAGGCCTTTTCTCAGTCTTCCTCCTGCTGGCTTTTTCAGAATGTTGTAAATCCCTCCCCTTATCCTTAAAACTTAATGATCCTACAACCCTTAACTTCTGTAGCAGTGCTCTCCTAGCAGTCTTGGTATTTGTTGATGTTTTCATTCCATTATTTCCTTTTTGCCTCTCTTCATTGTCCCTCTTTTTAAACACGAACAACATCCAAGGCTCAGTCTTTGACACTCTATTCTTCTTCTACTTCTTTCTCCCTGCCTCTAGGAATGCATCACATATATTTCATGGTTTTCCTTGCCAGTTATATATCTATATATAACTATTAATCTGAAATTGTAGTTCATCCCTTTCATCACCTTTTCAGCCTGTTGCCTCAGTTGGTCAGGAGGACATCTCAATTTATGTGCCCCACCAATCGCTGAAACACATTGGGAAAAAACTGAATATGTATTCCGATGAATCATTCTTTTGAACTCACTCTCATTTTTCTATCAACGGTACTCATTTTTCTAACCAAAAATTGCCTTAGTTCTCCAATTGTCCTTTTTGTTGTTTTTCTTCCACATCAGTTCAAAACCCAAACTCTAGAAATAGGCCCCTAGCTGCTCTGTGCACCAATAATCTGTCCCCGCCTCTGAAAATTTAGACTAAAGAACAAAATCACCTTCAAATAGCGTTCTGTTCCAGTTACTCCTCCTTCATAAATCTTCTGAGGTTTCCTATCATTCTCAATGTGCCATTCTGTTCTTCAAGGCTTTCCCCATCTCCCCCTCATCTCCTTCTCACTTTCCCCCATGGACTCTTAAATTCAGTCTAACAAGCCTGTTTGATGGCTTCCTTGCCTGCCTTGCATTTTTAGATAGGGCAGGCACTCACCTTGTTTGGAATGCTGCCCTACCTTCTCTCCACATCGTATCATTTCCTTCTTGTATGTCACCTGGCTCAAGTCACTCCACTACTCTGCCCCGATAGACCTCACATAGTTTGGACTTTATTAATAGGCCCTTATTTGTAGGTTTTTAGTCATTGTTTTTATGTCTTATGTCTGGTGTCTCCTCAATTTGACTGAAGGCCCAACGGTAGGAATCTTGTTTCTTTTTTTATCCCCCTAAAAGACTAAGACAATGTTTCACACGCATAATGTGCTCATTGATTCATTCAAAAATATTTACTGATCCCTGATAACATACAAAGCATAGATGTGAGAGCTACAAAGATGAGTCAGAGAGAGTCATTACCCCTAAGGAACGTATTTTCTAGTAGGAGAGATGAGGCACACAAAATAACTAAAATTAGGTAGAATGTGATAAATGTCATGGAAGATAGCTAGGCAGTGCTTTCCTTCTATTATGTTGCCCTGAGAAGCTTTCTAAGTCATGATATAGGTGGCACAAGGCAAAGAGGATCAGATTAAGAGTTAAGTTCTTCCTCTGGCATTAACTGGTTGTGTATATCTTAGGTAAGTCATTTTGTCTTTCTATGCCTCAATTTTCTCATCTGGAGAAGATTAGCAGACCAGATGAAGCCTCTTCCAGCGTTAGCATTCCACAAAATCTAATATATCCCCTTGACATGCCAAAGAGGCAGTGGAGGAGGCTCAAGTTTTTGCCCCTCTTTTCAGAGTGAAGGTCACATAAGGATAAATGATTTGTCAAAAGGTCACACCATAGCAAGCTAGAGGTAGAATGAAGATTATAACCCCAGTCTCCTGACTCCCGGCCCAGAATTCTTTGGGTATTTGGTAGAAAACAAGACTAAAAATACCACTTGTCTTCGCCTCACTTTGAAAAACTAAAACACTTGCTTTTAAAAATTATTTTTAAAATGAGCAGATGGCACCTGCCACAAGAAGAGAAGAAAGTAAATGAGTGTTGTTGATAGAAGAAAAGATTTTGCTTGAGTATTCTGAAAAGCTAAACCCAACCCATTATGCAGATACCCATGAATCAGGATGCTCTAAGCATTTTATCCATTTCTGGATAAAAATTCAAACAAAGCTCACATTCTAAGCTCAGTTGGTCAACAAACATTATTAAGCAGTTACTAAGTGCTAGGCATAGAGCTAAGGGCTGGGGATGAAAAGAAAAAAAATGCATTTCTGTCCTTCGAGTGTGAAAATACAGAAATCAATAATCTCTATATAGTTCTATGCGTTTATATATTGGTACATCATATTTAAACAAAAGATATTAATAAAGCACTTACTATGTGCCAGGCACCATCATAGATGCTGAGGATATAAAGACAAAAGCAAAAGTCCCTTCCTTCAAAGAGTTTACAGTCCTTATTTAACCCTTACTTTCTGTCTTTAAATTAATATTGTGTACTGGTTCCAAAGCAGAAGAGTGGTAAGGGCTAAGCAATGGGGATTAGGTGACTTGCCCAGGGTCACACAGCTAGGAAGTGTCTGAGATCAAATTTGAACCAGGTACCTCCCATCTCTAGGTCTGGCTCTCAATCTGCTGAGCTACCTAACTCCCCAAAGTGCTTATTTTCTAAGGAAGGGGACAACATGCATATACATATAAAAAACTCAAAGAGAAGATATTCATGATAGACTGCGGGAAGGTGTAGGGAGAGAAGGAAAGACAAATTATTAGCATCTAGAGGAAGGGGGAAAGACTTTCAGGAGAAGGCAGTGCTTCAGCTGAGTCATGAAGGAAATTAAGGATTTCAAGGAGGTGGAATTGAGAAAACAGTATATTCTAGGTACAGGGGACAGTCAGTGCAAAGACACAAAAAAGGAGATAGTCTGTCATGAGAAACAAGAAGGTGAATTTGGCTAGATTCTGGAGGGTGTGAAATTGAGGAATATGCAATAAGGCTGGAAAGTTTGGGTTTTGAATGCCAAACTCAGGAATTTATATTTGATCATTAGAGGTCAGAGGAAGCCAATGGAACTTACTGAGTTGGGATGGGGATAAAAGGGGTATAGAAGTGACATAGTTGAGGCAGCTAGGTGGCTCATTGGATAGAGAGCCAAGCCTTGATTTGGGAGAGTCTGAGTTCAAATTTGAGGTCAGATACTTCCTAGAAATTTGAAAGGAGAGATTTCATTTTATTTTTTTAAACTCTACTTTCCATCTTGGAATCAATACAGCGTATTGGTTCCAAAGCAGAAGAGTGGTAAGGGCTAGGCAATGGGGATTAAGTGACTTGTCCAGGGTACACAGCTGGGAAGTGTTTGAGGCCAGATTTGAACCTAGGACCTCCCAAAAACAAAAGTCCCTTCCTTCAAAGAGTTTACAATCTTTTTTTAACTTCATGTCTTTAAATTAATATTGTGTGTTGGTTCCAAAGCAGAAAAGTAGCAAGGTCTAGGCAATGGGGATTAGGTGACTTGCCCAGGGTCACACAGCTCAGAAGTGTCTGAGATCAGATTTGAACTCAGAACCTCTCATCTCTAGATCCGGCTCTCAATCCACTGAGCTACCGAGCTGCCTCCCAAAAGAAGAGATTGTAAAGAGAAAAAAAACAAGTTATATTTTGGATATGTTATATTTTGAGATACCTAGTTCATCTGTCCATCTAATTCAAATGTCCAATCTCAAGTGGGTGATATAGGAATGGAGGTGGAGAAAGGAAATGAAGCTGGACATATAACTCAAAGAGTCATCTGCATAGAGATGATAGTTAAATTCAGGGATATGCTGGTAAATGTTTAACAATTAGCTCTCCCAAGTTGGTTCAAGTTGGCT
This sequence comes from Monodelphis domestica, assembly GCF_027887165.1. Taxonomy (NCBI): domain Eukaryota; kingdom Metazoa; phylum Chordata; class Mammalia; order Didelphimorphia; family Didelphidae; genus Monodelphis; species Monodelphis domestica. Next base: position 150,506,716 of record NC_077233.1, read on the forward strand.
CTAGCAATCCTCATTAAAACCATAAGAATTGATGAGGTCAGATGAAATGGGTTTAGAAAGAATGAAATAAAATGAAAGGGTTTAGAGAAAAAAAGAGAAGAGGACCTAGAACAGAGCCTTGGGAAGCATTCTTAGGTAGGTGTGAGATGGATGATGATCACACAAAGACTGAGAAAAAATGGTCAGATGGGTAGGAGGAAAATCAAGAGAAATGAGTGTTGTGAAAGGAGAAACTGTTCAGGAGGAGGGACTGGTCGACTCTGTCAAACACTACAGAAAGGTAAAAGGAAGAGGATTTTGGAAAAACCATTAGATGGGCAATTAAGGGATCATGATAATATTGCTAAGAGCTGCTTTAGTTGAGCATGCAGTTTAGAAAGTTGTTTGATATAGGGGAGAAATAATGGATTGTTAATAAGATCATCTGTGATCTAATCTTGGCTTTCTTACTCCCTAGATGACACTGGGAAAATCTCTTGGGCCTCTGCTCATCAGGAAAAACAAGAGGTTGAAGTGAGTACAATGTAAAGACCTCTTCAGTTCTAACATCCACAGTTTTTGATTTCTAAAGTAATAAATTCCATTTAGGATAGAGTTTAAACATTTCATTTTATATGGAGTTTTAAAATTAAATGCTTTATTGAAAACTCAATATTGAATATCAATACAACCATTTAAACTCATTTAGTAATGATTTAAGTTAAATTAATCAGCTTCAGTGTCCAGAATTAACTTGGATATTTTTCTTCTCTTTAAACTGAACATAAATTTAATCGATATCATTTATTCTGAATTTTATTTTTGGCTCTCCCAAATACATGAGTTTTAGACCTTAAATTCCTAGGCCTAAGCCTCTCCTTCTCAATTAAAGTAAAAATATAACATATCTTTTCAATGCTGGAGATAGTTGGTATTTTTTTCCTTCTTTTGTCCCATCAGCATCTAGAATAGGACAAAATTGACTAGTAGACATTTAATAAATACTGTTGATTGACTAAAAATGCTACATCACACTTACAATGCGCTTTATAATTACATGCTTTCTTCTCTCACAACAACCCAGTGATAGGTATAGCAGAGTAGGTATTATTATCTGTTTTCTAGATAAAAGCCGTTAATAGGTTGGCTGCTCTATCACTAAAGAAACAGGCACATAGGTACAAAGAGAAAACGCAGCATAGTATAGTTCTTCTAGACAAGACTTCTTGTCTTTCTTCAGAATTTTTATTCTGCGTATCATTCTAACCCACACTATAAATCTGGCTGCAGAAGCAGACATGATAGAAAGTTGGGATGAAAGTAGACATTTCATTTGGGGAGAATGGGTTTCTAAGAGTTCATATTCTGAGTTCTAAAGATCCATAACTTTTTTAAAAACCATTACATTCTACCTTAGAATCGATATTTTGTACTGGTTCTAAGGCAGAAGAGTGGTAAGGACTACGCAATGGGGGTAAGTGACTTGCCCAGGGTCACACAGCTAGGAAGTGTTTGAGACCAGATTTGGACCTAGAACCTCCTGTCTCTAGGCTTGGCTCTCAATCCACTGAGCTATTCAGCTGCCCCCTGAAGGATCTTTTATGAAGACCATTTAAGACCCCATAGCCTAAGACTTTACAAGCAGAATCTTTAAAAATAGCTGGGTTCTACAATGAATAGAGTGTTGGGCCAAGAGTCAGGAGGACCTGAATTCAAATTGAACCTTAAAAAACTTGCTAGTTGTTTGACTCTAGGCAAGTCACATAAACCTGTTTGTCTCAATTTCCTCCACTATAAAAGGAGGATTATTCACCTAGCTGACAGGGTAGTGGTGAGGATAAGATGGAAAAATATAGCTAAAGTATTTTGCAAAACTTAAAACACTATGAATGGGGGCAGCTAGGTGGCTCTGTAGATAGTGATCCAGGCCTAGAGATGAGGGGTCCTGGATTCAAATATGGCCTCAGACAGTTCCTGCTATGTAATCCTGGGAAAGCCACTTAACCCCAATTGCCTAGCACTCATTGCTTTTCTACCATGGAACTGATATTTAGGAGACATTCTAAAATATAAGATAAAAGTTATTTTTAAAAAACGCTATACAAATATTGACTACAATTATTAGGTTGTAAAAGGATAAGACTATAACAAATTAAATTATAATAAAAGAAAAACTAATTATTTAAATAAGGAAATAAAAGATGTATTAATAAATGTATAGTACCTAAAACCATGCAGGAATAAGTCTTACAATGGTATACTTTACCACGAGGATATCATAACACTCATGTCACTTAGACCACACACAGAATATGGAGATTTCATATACTTTTACAAGATTGTCTTGAGGATAAAATGAGATAATATTTATAAAGTGTTTTACAAATGTTTGAAGGAATTAAATTTTAATGGTTTGACTAAAGCATATGAAAATTATAAATAATATGGCAGTCGCCGATTTAAAGTATTATTGCTCAAAGTTGAGATGACTTTTAATAGCTTTTATTTACAAAAAAGGTGGAAAGAGTGAAAGTAGAGAAATACAGAAAGGTAGAGAAGATATTTAGCCTATATATCTAAATATTGTTCTGATGCTCAGTTCAGCCAGGACTTGTTAACCTTCATCTGGAATTAAACTCTCTCCAGAAGACAGGAAAGGAAAGCCAGCTAGCTATTCACTCATCCAAGTTCCCCCAAGAGGTAGGTCAAGACAATGACTTGAGCTGAAGAAGACTCCTGAGGCTGACTTTCTTCTTGAAACTCACTTTCTTCTTGAAGCCCACTTTCTTCTTAAAGTACACTCCCTTCTTGAAGCTGACTTCCCAGACCCAGAAATTTAGGGCCTTTTATGGTGGCTTCTTGTCCCTTCCCTTCTTCACAGTGGCCAATCAGTTTCCAAATTGCCTAGACACTCCCTAGGGGTGGGGAGGGGTGGGCAGTGCTTGTAGGATCTACTTCTCACCTTCTGGAGGGGTAAAGTCTCATCAAAAGGGTTCACAGATTCTTGGCTGATTGAGTTTCTAAGGGTATGAATTCTCTAAGTGGTTTGCAGCTCCTCCACCTAGTTCAAGCTTTTGTTGATTCAATCAAAAGGGAGACAAAGGAGAGTTAATTTTGTCTTCACAATCTAGTGAGGTACTAAGTTGGGTACTTAAGTTATTGTTAACCAAAGTGTTAACTCCAACTACGCAGAGAGAATAAAGGATTCCCTTTTTATAAGTGTAAACTCAGAATAGACAAAGAGAACCAAGAATTTCCTTCCACATGTTGAAGCACTATAGAAATGTTGGCTATTATTCATAGTGCCATATTTTCATAAGGTTATTGATAAACTGGGGTCCATGAATAGAGGGGTTGCTTTGATTTTGAGAAGACCCAAGATTGTACTATATGAATATCAGTCAAAGAATAGAAGAATGTTTAGTTTGAAGAAAAGAATAAATCTCCCCCAACCTTGGATCCCTTAAGTGGAGCATGGCTTCTGTGTTCAAGTATCTAGAGGGCTGATAAGACTTGCTTTTCTGAGTTCCAAAAGTCAGAACCAGGAACAATAAGTAGACATTACTTAGCAGACTTTGGCTTGATTTAAGGTTCATATTAGGAAGGTCTAAATCTTTAAGTGGCGGCTGGATGGCTATAATATATTAGAGTTATTTTAGAGATGGCTCCTGTTCAAACCAAAGTCAATAGCTGTGTTACCTTCCAACTTTGAAGGTCTGGAAGTCAGAGGCTTTTGTTTAGTTATAGACTGCATATTTTACAGATAAAAGACCCTCAGTTCCATCCCCTACATCTCCATTGTGTGTGTGTGTGTGTGTTTTTTTACCTCTGTTCTGTTGCAGGTTATCTCAAGTACATGAACAGAGTACCTGATCCTCGGCAAGATTGAATAGAAAGAATACTGGACTTGGGAGTCAGAACTGACTCTGTGTACCAAACTAATAGCTTAATAGCTATGTGACCCTGGGCTAATCACTTAAACTTTCTCAACTTCATTTTCCTCATGATTAAAATGAGGACAAAAATATTCATGCCAACTTGTCATAAGATTATAGATTTAGAGCTGGGTGGGACACTAGAAGCCAAATCCAACTTCTTCATTTTACAAATAAGGAAACTAAGACACAGAGAAGTGACTTGCCCAGAACTGCATAGTTATTAGGTGAATAATATAGGATTTGAACCCAAATATTCCTAACTCCAGGGCCATTGCCCTACAATACAACACTGCCTCTCCATTCATAGGAATGCTGTGAGGATCAAATGTATGAAGTTTCTTGAAAACCTTAAAATATCACACATAAATCTAAGTTAATTAAACCATATGATTATATAAATTAAGTTAAGTTAGAAGATGTGTTGAAATCTTGACTCTGTCTATAATATGGGCAAGCCAAGTCACTGCTCTGGAGCTCAGAGGCTACTATTCCATAATTCCATAATCTCTAAAATTCCTGAAATCTAATGCTTTATATTTTAAAATTCCTTTCAATTTAAACTAAAAAATATTTCCCAAACACTAACTATTGGCAAAGTAATGTGCTATAGGAGAGGTGAGGCAGATTTAAAAAAATATAATATGGTAGGTAGCAATTAAAAATATTAGATTTGGAGTCAGGAAAATCTGAGTTCAAATTCTGCCTCAGATATTACTAGATGTATGACTGAGCAATTCACTTAATTTCTCTCAGTTTTAGTTTCTTTATTTGTAAAATGGGTTTAATAATAGACTCTTCCTCACAGGATTGTTATAGGGATGAAATATGATGATATTTGTGAAATGATCTTCAAAGCCTAAGACATCATACAAATGCTAGTCATTGTTATAATTATTTTTCATGAGAAGCTTAAAATAAAATGGGACATTCAGACAAATACAAATCAGAATTATATAAGGTAGTATATGATGAGGATAAAGCAGAGATCCAGAAAAAATACTGTAAGAAGATTTGAGGCTGGAGAAATTACTCCAAGCTCTCACATGCTATTCTCTTTGATTTACTGAAGGTCATTCAGTGAGATAGTTATACATATAAATTCAAATCCAGGCTTTCTGAGCCAAAATACAGAGTCCACACACCACATTCTATTGTCTCTGTTGGGCAGGAATGAGAGAGAAAGCAGCCCTTATTGAGAGTGGATCAGAACAATTAGAAAAGGAAGTAATATCTCTCAGTGATTCAAAAATAACTAAAAAAAATCTAATTTCAGTGGGGGGAAAAGCACCGCTCACTTATGCTTGATTAAAATCTTCATTAAAATACAGAGAGAGGCAGGATGTTATAATGAAAAGATGGCAGAAATGGGAAACAGAAAACCCTTATATGCTGTTATATGCGGCTAGCTCTGCCTCACTATGTGACCTTGGATAGTAATAATAATGATAACAGCAACAATAATAATCTAGCATTTATATAGCACTTTAAGATTTGCAAAACACTTTGCAAACATTATCTCTTTATCCTCACAACCCTGGGAGGTAGATGATATTATAATCCCATTTTACAGATAAAGAAAATGAGACAGGGAGAGATTATGTAATTTGTCCAAGGCCATCCAGATATTAGGAGTCTGAGGCTAGATTTGATCTCTGGTCTTCTTGAACTCAGGACCAATGCTCTCTCGACTGAGCCACCTAGCTGCCTTAATTCTTTCATTGCTTTGGGCCTCAATTTTCCTCAAAACTTGTATCAATAGCTTTTGCAGTACTGTATTGTATAAAGCATATTAAAAATCTCCATTTTAGTAAAATTTAAAATATTAAGGAAGGATGTTTTCCTCTAAAACCTTTCAGATTCTTGGAGAAGCCTTTTAGAAAGGTAGGTGATAAGGCAAACAAAAGGCAAAAAATTTCCTTTCACTGGGTAGATGGTAGAATATCTCTTATGTCAAAGGTGAAGTGTATACATATATACATATACAGATTAACTAATGAAAACTGACTTTGAGTATTTTTAATATCTTGTACCCATTATTGATTGAGTTGAATATCTTATACCAAAAGATCTCTAAGACTCACTATACAAATTAAACTCAAAATAAAGGCCACAGTCCTTTGGTCTTTAACCCGATCTTTCTTTATCTATACAATGAAAGGATTGGACTAAGTGATTTCTAAGATCCTTTCCATAATGTCATTCATTGCCTCTTATGATTTGAATCTACAAATCAAGAACTAGTACTTTTGCATACTGATAGAAAATTTGGGATGGGCCATTGCCAGTTGAGAAGCATAAACAGAGCTATTAATTTTTTCATACACTTAGTGTAAGGAAGGCATCTAAGAGGCTATTTAATCTAATCCATAACAAAAGCAAGATTTCCATCTAGATTGTCCCTACTAATTGCTTATCCAGTCTCACTTGAGGGTTCCTGGTACTGAGAAACTCACTATGTACCCCGGCAGCCCAAACTACTACGGCACATTACTAGAGAGTTTTTCCCACATGCTGTAACTTTTACTCATTTGTTCCATCTGAATCTGAGCAACAGTCCAATCCTTTTCCATCCATATCATAGCTCTTAAAATACTTGGATACAGCTATTGCCTCTACAATTCCTCTTTCCAAGTCTTCTTTTCTCTAGTCTAAGTATCTCTGTTCCATCAGTCAATCCTTGCTTGACATAGTTTTGAGTTTCCTCACCTTTATTTGCCCTCCTCTGAAGGCAATTCAATTTATTGATGTTCCTCCTAAAATGCAGTACTCAAGAATTTGTCACTATATCCCAGACAGGATCAGACTAGCACCCTGGACAGCAACTGTGCCATTCCCTTTCTTTATGGCCACTAATCTTCCATTACATCCTGTTTAAAGCACCTAGATAAAGGACCTTACAGGGATAACATAACATATCTCAACCAAAAAGTGGCATGTTCTTTTTTGGCTGCCATATTATGTTGCTGCTCATGACCTACTCTCCCTAGGGAGGATCTGGTAGAGTGAGGATTGGCTGACTCCATGTGTTACAAATTCAATCTCCAAAGTGAGAAGAACGGATAAAAATTCACCAGGAACAAAATTCACACAAAAGGAACACTGAGAATATTGAGGCACACTATTAGGGGAAGAAATGTAAAGGGCAGGGAATGTATATGGATTGCACTGTTTCAACAGATTGTATAGAGGAAAAGTATTTTCATGTTTGGTCTACTTGGTGAACTGGATCTCTACCCACAAGTACTACTGCCCTAACTTCTGCCCACCACCTCTTCACCCCCCGGGTATAGTGAAGCTATGTTATTTCACTGTTTCCCAATTCTTGACCTAGTATCTAGGGTTATTCATTTTATCATGTATGGTTCTCTTATTTTAAGAGATAAAATACAATAGAGATACAGGAAATGTAGGTTTTAGTTTAGGCTCTGCCATTGACTTTGTGACCCTCTACATGTCACTTCAACTCTTTAGACCTCTTTTTTCTCACTGGAAAAATAATGAGGGAGTTTGATTCAGTGGTTTCTAAGGTCCATTCCAGCTATGAGAGGATTATGGAGAGTAGATCAAAGGAATTCCTAGTGGAAGGGTGGAGGCATGTGACACATGGGTGACAGTACTGTAGTCATCTCTAGAATCTTATTTCCCACATTAATAAACAAGGAATGGATAGATGAACAGGCCACATAGGAAAAAAAGACTTGTTGCCTGTCCAAAAAGGCTTTGCCTTTAATCAGCCTTCACAGTTAGCTATAATAATAATAATTCCCTATATTTAACACTTTATGACATTCAAAGCACCTTCATATGCCTTTTTTACATCTAAGCCTCACAACAACACTGTGGTGTAGAAAGAATTATTATTATTCTTTTCATTTTACAAAGAAGGAAACTAAGAGAGTAACTAAGTAAAGTTTCAGCTTATGAGGGAGAAGTCTGCGAGGGAAGAAGCAAGCAGGCTGACATTTGCTTTTTCTCAAGGTCACCAGGTTCTCTTGTGGTCCAGGACAAATTGTAGTCATGTACTAAACAGGAAGCATCACTCTTCTCCTCAAGAGATTTCAGCAACTCCCTACTATCTACAAGGTAAAATACAAACTCTTCTATTTTGGGATCTAAATCCCTTCTCAGTACAGATCTAGCCTATTTCTCATTGGTTATTTATTGGGTCCATATTTGGTTCATCAGTATAAACATGGTCTAGAATCTCAGAGTTGAAATGTTTCTGACATCTGCTTAAAAGTAGGGCAAGCCTCTTCATCTGCTTGTACGGGTATCTAATCTCCCCCTCCTCCTCCCAGTCTTGCTACTATGGGTTCAGTGCTCTCAGTGAGGCCAATACAGCAAGGTCTCTCATATCTCTGACCCCAAAGTTATAAACAACTTTTAATTGGGAATGGGTAGAATCAGTTTTTTTAAAAGTGAAGGTTCTATATTTCATGTGCACAAAAACACAGACCTGCTGGAAACTTTATAGCACCACTGTAGTTCAGACCCTCACCTCTCACTTGGAGTATTATGATAGTCTTTTAATTGGTCCCTGAGTTTCTAGTTTCTTCCTCTCTCCAACTCATTCTCCATACAACTGTCAACACAAGTCTGACAATATCATTCTGCTCAAAGAGAATTCTAGAATAAAACACCTTTTCCATTTTCATTTAAAGCTCTTTATGCTGTGAATCTAACCTACCTTTCCAGAAATTTCAAACTATTTGTCTTCAAGCATTCTACATTTCTTATCACACCATCAAATTCTATAGAGAGTATAGGAAAGACCTTTGAGGTAAGCTAGTACAACCCTCTCATTTTACAAATGGAAAAACGGAGGCCCAGAACAGTTAGGTGACTTGAATAAGGCCATACAGGTAATAAGTGGCAAAGAAAGAATTCTAATTTAGGTCTGGTGACTGTCCTCACTGTTGTTGTACTGTATAACAATACTCTGTATATGACATTCCAGGTTCCACCTTTGTGCATTTGCCCCAATCTAGAAAGTTCTTTCTTGCTTCTGATTCATAAAAGTTCAACTCTGGTTTGTATACAAGTTCTTTCCATGATCTCTTCCATATTAAACAGCTAGGTGGCACAGTGTATGGAGTACCAGTCCTGAAGTCAAAAAGACCCATTCTCCTGAATTCAAATCTGGCCTCAGGTACTTACTAGTTGTGTAATCCTGGGCAAGTCACTTAACTCTGCTTGCCTCAGCTTCCTTATCTGTATAAGAGCTGGAGAAAGAATGACAAACTGATTTCTTTGCCAAGAAAACCCTAAAAAGGGTCATGAAAAGTTAGACAACTGAAAAATGCCCGAACAACAGCAACTTCTCCTAAAGTCTTCAGTTGTTAGTGGGTTTATAATTCCAAATCCCATCAAAATTACTTTGCATTTACTTATCTGTGTACATACAATCACAAAATCATAGATCTACAGCTGAAAAGGACCTCAGAGACCATCTTGCCCAACTCTTGTCTTACAAATGAGGAAGTTTCACCCCAGGGTAGTTAAGTGATTTGCCTGAAGTCTCACAAGTATCATAGGATCATAGTATTATAGGCTTAGAAGTGCAAGGGATCTCAGAAGCAGTCTATTCCAACTTCATTTCAAAGATAAAGAAACTGGGGCTTAGAAACTTGCCCAAATTCACACAGGTGGTCAGTCCCTTTTGACTTTAGATCCACTATTCACTATACTCTTCTGTTGTATTATCTAATAGGAAGTCGACTCTGTGAGGGAAAGGATTACTTAATTTTTAACTTTGTATCCCTAGAGCCATCTAGCACAGTATCTTGTATATAGCTGCACTTAATAAATGCTTGTGGATTAAACTATGAGTAATATATATATTACTCATTGTTTAATATATATATATATATACCCTCAGGCAAACAGAGGAGAGAATTAGCTACTTTTGTTAGAGGTATGTGGTATGTGTGTGTGTGTGTGTATGTGTATATGTGTGTGTGTGTGACTGAGAGAATAGCTGTTTCTGCTCTTTGTATATGAAAAGTATATCAGAAAATGAGAAAACCTGTTTCTGTTGGAGTACATGGTTTGATTGTATCAGTCAGAGAGTGGGAGAAAAACTGTTTCTTTAGATGTAGATGGTATGCATTCACAGGCATGACAGAGAATAGTTGTTTCTCTTGGATTTAAGTAGTGAAAGCTGTTTAGATAGGTGAAAGGAGGAGAGAAAACAATACAGGAAAGGAGGGAAGAGAGGAAGAGAAGAAAGGACACTATAGGAGAGAAGAGAGGAGAGGGAGAAGAAGAAAGGGGAAAGGAAAAAGAAAGAGAAAGATTGTTTCTGTTGTATAATTTTATGAAGAGAAAGCTCAGATTATGTCTGTTATTGGTAAATTAAAGCCTTTAATGGAAATTGAAGCTTGGACTATGCCATATAAATCATTATCCTTTGGACGTGTATGGGAGGATACTCTCTGCCTTACTAAACATTTTGATTACATTACAAGCCTGATTACAGAGAAGCTACTGCAGGTCTCTAAGGAATAATTCTGTTCAGCCTCCCTTCAGATGGCAGGGAAAAAATGGCTTGAAAAATTATTTCCCATGCCACAGTTTGATTACTGTGCTATAATCTGGTCACATTCTCCTCCAGACACTTAAATTCAGTCATTGCGACTGAGAATCAAGCTGCTGGAATACGGACAGTGTCACCTTCAGGAAAGCCATTCTCTCCTGTGCACGAGCCAGCAGAATACTAGGCAATTCTGAAGTCTTCACGTAAAATCCTGTTCAGCTGGATCCTGTTCTCCCAAAGGCTTTTTTTCCCTCTCTGATCTCCAGAAATTGATGGTACTGTTTACTTAGAGCTGAGAGCCATTTGCATCCTGAGCTGTTTGGCTCTCCAGAGCCTCTGTTCAGCTGACAGTTTGTGAACCCAGAGACATCACAAACCCTGACTTAGCCTTGAGTCATACACTGAGTCAGGTTCCCCTGTGGCAGAGTTGGGGTTGGTAGCAGGCCACCCAAAGGTCAGGGTACAGGATAGGAGTCTGGTTGAATGGTTTGAGCCAAGAGACTTCCATCTCAAGTCCTCCTTTGTAAAATGATGGGTGTGTCTTGGATGTGATGGGAATTCATGAATGAAAGCAAAATACTCACTCTTAAAATACCTAGCTGTAATCCTCTTTCCAAAGACTAGCACTCTTTGTGCCAATATACTGAAAAGACTCAGGATATATGGGTAATTCAGAGTCAGAAAATAACTCAAGCCAGTCCTTTCAAAGGCAGGGAATATTGTATATGGTTTAGTGTATTCCTTCTGATGACTCCCCAAATCTCTTCCCCCCATTTCCATACAACCATTTGCTAAATTCTAATCATTCCTTCATTTTCACTTCTCTCTCACATCTGACCCTTCCACTCCATTCCACCACTGACACCCTTAATCAAATTATCATTACTCTTACCTTACTATTGACACTACCTTTAAGGGATGACACTGTTAGGACTCTGCTCTCTAATTTTTTCCCCTCTCTAACTTATCCTATACATGCCATCCAGTGTTCTAATGTGCTCCTCCAATCTGGTAGTTAGGTGATAAAATGGAGAGAGCACTGGACTTGGAATAAAAAAGATCTGAATTCAAATGGGACCTTAGACACTTACCAGCTGTTTGACTCTGAACGAGTTACTTAACTTTTGCCTTACTTCCTTACATATAAAATGGTAGATGATCGTAACATCTACTGACCTACCTACATTTTCATTGTGAGGATAAAATGTGACAATATTAATGTTTTGCAAACTTTAAAGTGCTATATAAGGCTTGTTGTTGCTGTCATTTAGTCAACTAGTCATGTCTTACTTTTGATAACCTCTGTTTGGAGTTTTTTGAGTGTTTTGGAGTAATTTACCATTTCCTTTTCTAGCTCATTTTATAGATGAGGAAACTAAGGCAAACAGGGTTAAGTGACTCGCCCACTATTATATTATATTAATTGTATTACATGACACATACTATAATACTAGAACATAGCATTAGATAGTTATCTAATGCCATCTATCATTCAAAATATTCAATGACTTCCTATTTCCTGGAACAAAATCCAAGCTCCTTGACCTGGCATTCAAGGCATTCTACAGCCTGACTTCAAACTACCATTCCAACCTTATTTCCTAATTCTCCTTCATATAGTCAGAACTTAATTAGACCAATTATGCAACTCCTAAAATTTTATATGATTTCCTTTCTCTTCCTTTATTCATACTGTTCCTTCTACCTAGCTAATCACTTTCTATTGAATTATGTTCATCCTTCAAGGCTGAATTCCAATATCATCTCCTCCATGAATCCTTCCCTGATATTTCTAGTTTAAAAAAGTGTTTTTTCTGTTTTTAAATAGCCATAATAGAGGGCAGCTAAGTGGCACAGTGGATTGAGAGCCAAGCCTAGAGATAGGAGCTCCTGAGTTCAAATCTAGCCTCAGACACTTCCTAATTATATAACCCTGAGCAAGTCACTTAACCTCCATTGCCTAGACCTTACTCTCTTCTCTTTTGGAACCAATACACAGTATTGATTCCAAGACAGAAAGTAAGGGTTTAAAAAAAAAATAAAATGAACTGCTTTAATACTTTAGCATACCTGCCTTACACTCATCACATTCTACTTTGCACTATATTTCCATATAAAATGTATTTCTTTCTCAACTGTAAGTTTCACAAAGGGTTCAGATCTTATTCATATTTTGCTACTTATTAGTACCCAGCACAGAATCTTACCCATATTATATGCTCAAAAATACTGTAGAATGAGTGAATGAATACCATATGAGTTGGTTAGATTTATGTGAAATCTAGGTTAGGTAGGTTTAATCTAATCTAGAAGAAGCCCAAAATGGAAGAGATATAAAAAAGGAAGCAAAGTACATTAGTACAGGAGCTAGAGTTAGAGTTAGAGGAAATTTTAAGCATTTTTCCATCAAATGAATATGACCTCAAATCTGTAGAACCTATATAAATAACACTTATCTATTTCTGTATCAACAGCTTTGATTTTACAACTAAGATCATAGAGTACAGAATGGTAACAAATCTAGCAGCAAGCATTTTTAAGCATATATATAAGACATATATATATATATATATATATATATATATATATATATATATGTATGTATATAGCAGACACTATGTTAGGCACTAAGGTACCTAAATACCCTACTCTCAACCTTAGAAAGGTCTTTAAAAAAAGAGATCAAATAAATTTTAGAGAGAGAAGGAAACTTGGAACATAGAGAATCAGGGCTGCAAAATAGAATATTGAATGTCCAAAGTAGAAGGAACATTAGAGATCATTTTGTTCAAACCTCTCATTTTAAAGATGAGGACACAGGCCTGTAGAATGGAAGAAATTTGTTCAAGGTTATTTTAGCTCATGAGTGACAGAGCCAAAACTTGAACCTTCATTTCCTGTCTCCTAGTCTAAAGCTCTTATCATTATCATGTCATACAATGTCTTGCAATACAGGAGAGCACAGTCACTGTGAGACCCCATGCTTAAATACGGACAATACCTCATTATCAGACACTATCATTTTTGAAGTGGTCCTATGGAACAGCCCATAAGGACAGATGTGTGTGTGTGTGTGTGTGTGTGTGTGTGTGTGTGTGTGTGGTTAGTTTGTTTTAAAAGCATGCATTTCCCCCCCCCCCCAATGGGACTGGACCACCGGCGATAGCCTTGCTTAAGTTAATTTCACTCTGTGAAACACAAATGACATTTTGGCCAATTCAGAGCTGCCCAAACTCTGTTTTCTCTTTCAGAGGGAGGCTTTGTGAGTTTTTTTGTATTTAAGTCACAAAACAAATTGCCTCAAACTCCTTTATCATCTCTGAGAAGGCTCTGCTTCAGGGGAACTATACAACCTACGCTTTAAGAACAGGAATTAAATATGCTTCCTGGCAGCAATGAAATTTTCCTGGTGTAACTCTGACCTTGGGCAGTTCAATTCAACAAATTCAATTCGATTCAACACATATTTATTAAGTGCTGACTACGTGCAAGGCAAAGAGCTAAGTGGCATGCATGGATGCAGTGACAGATAAGACACAGACATTATTCTCAGTGCCCCAGTCTGGGGCTCAGTGTCCTTGTGTCTATAATAAGTGAATTGAAGTAGATCATATCTCTAAGGTTCCTTTTAACTTGGATACTCTGTTCTAATAGTCCTTCCAGCTCTGACATAAGGTGATCTATGGTATAAAGGCAACTTCCTGTTCTAAAATTCACTAGTCTTCATGACCATAAGTACCCTTAGGCAGACAGTGCAGAGAGGGCTCTGAGTGGTCACTCTGGCACACATGCCATAGGTTCACCAACATGGATATAGTCTCTTCCTCAAGATCTCCCAGAGTAAATCAAATCATATCCCTTTGATACAACTTGTCTCACTATTATATGGTGTTAAGTATAGCACAGATCAACTGATACCCTTTAAAACATAAATCCCAATGGGTGAGATGCATCCAGGTTAAACTTAGCTCATGGGTTTTAACTACCATCACATGATACCAACATGATAAAGAGGTCCTGATGCATTAATTTACAAAAAATGAAGTGAATCAAGATCAATTTCAGAATGAAAATGTTCTGGGTATTTCTCAAGCTGTATTGACATTGTGTAAGAAGCTCCAGGGATTTTGGGTAGCCCAGGTTGAGATTTGATGACTTCAAATTTGAGAAAGATGCATAATTATATGTATATTTACAAATATATGCATGTATCTTGTATTTACACAGTTTTTCTTCACTAATACCCTCTGAAATAGGTTATTATCTCCATTTTACAGCTGAAGAAACTGAGGCTGATAGATCTGGAGTAGCTAATAAGTATTAAGTCAGAAGTTAAACCTAGGACCCTGGAATCAAGGTTCATTCTTGTTTATCTTATTCCTCTCTAGGTGCTGATCAATGTTTATAAAACCTTAAAAAGTATAGGGTGATTTGGGGCTTGCTCACCAAAGCTCAGAATGCTAGAATGGCCAGTTCTTCCCTGAAAATAGACATTTTAAGGACAAAAAAGAACTCTTTCCCACAGCAAGTGGTAAACCTATTGAAAGCTTAACATTAGGAGGTGATAAAAGATAAACAAAACTGTCTCAAGAAGTATTGAGATAAATTTGTGGCTGCCTAGGGAAAAAAAATGGAAATCTGGAGATGTTCTTGACCTTTGATCATTGTCCCAATCAGAGATGAATCTGGCCTGTAACAAACATTTTGCTGACATAGGGAGGCAATTCTCAGTTGTTTGAAAGATGTTTTTCACCTTGATCTTCTTAAAGTTTTCATTGGCACTCCAATCTAGGTAAGCATCAGGAAATTCAGTGTGATGTACAGAGTGAGCAATGAACCTGAAGCCAGGAGACCTGGTTTATAATGCCTCTCACTAGCTTTGTGGCCCAAGGCAAATCATTTCATTTCTTTGAGCCTCAGTTTCCTATTTATCAAATAAATGACCATAATAATACCTCCCCTTTCTACCTCACACGATGGTGATAGATCTTTGCCAACTATAAGGCACTATAGAAATATGAACGATTATTGTCATCAAATAAGTAGTTTCTTGGCCTCAAACAGATTTTATGTGGATAATTCAGGCCCAGATTCTAGTAGGCAGCAATAGTCACTTGGGCCAGCCTCTTTAAAATCCCAAGTTGCTAATATTAAAGTACAGCCAGGAAAGAACTGAATTTGATCAGTCCTTTGTTATGACATGAATTTATTTATTTATGTTTATTTTGTATAAAGCCCTTACCTTCTGTCTTAGAATAAATACTGTGTACTGATTCCAGGGCAGAAGAGGAGTAAGAACTAGACAATGAGGGTTGAGTGACTTGCCCAGGGTCACACAGCCAGGAAATGTCTGAGGCCAGATTGGAACCCAGGAACTCCCATCTCTGGGCCTGATTCTTAATTCACTGAGCCACCCAGCTGCCCACTATGGCATGAATTTAGAGTAAGAAGATCTAGGTTCGAGACCTTAATCTATCAGGTCTAATTAGGTAAACTATGAAGAAGTTGCAACATGTTCTGAGACTGAGTTTTCTCATCTACCAACTAGAAATGATAATACTTTGTTTACCTATTTCAAAGGGTCCATAAGATCTAGAGGTCCTTCCTATAGTACTGTTTTGAGTCAATTCAATATATGTTTATTAAGTTGACAACCAAGTTGTTAGGGATAAAAAAGGCAAAAATGAAAGATCCCCTTCCTTAAGAAGCTTCCCTTTTCCTATGATTACACAGAAGGAGCCCAGACAAATAAAAAGTCATCTCAGGAGTGAGAGAGAGAAAGGACTGGCTAGATCAGGAAAGGTTTCCTGTAGAAGGTAGCCCCTGAGCTGAACGCTGGAGGAAGCCAGGCCTTCTAAAAGGTGGAGGTGAGGCAGGAGTCCATTCCACTCTTGGACGAAAACTTATGCAAGGAGCATGGAGGTCGTAAAAGGCCTATTAGGTTTAACAAACAGCTAGCTGACAAACCTGAGTAGAACCAAAGGTAGGTAAAGAAGAATAATGTTTCTAAACTTGTACAGGAAGGTAGAAGCCAAAAAGTGAAGGGCCCCACATTTCATACTAGAGGAAATAGGGATCTCTTAAAGGCTATTTTGGCAGGGCTATGACATGGTCAGACCTAAGCCTTAGGACATTTAGATTGGCAGGATATTGAAGATAGATGGGAGGGATACAGAGACAGAGAGATGGATTAAAAGACAATTGTAATGGTCTAGGTGAGAGGTAATCAGGCTCTGAACCAGACAGTGACCCTGTGAGTAGAGAAATGGGAATAGATGTGAGCAATGTGGTGGCATTAGAATTCATAAATGAAAATGATGGGGGTAGGAATGGGCAATGTTGTGAACCTGGATAATGGAAAGAATGGAGGTGCCATCAATAGATAGAAGTTTGGACGAGGAATTAATTTTTAAAAAATAAAACCTTTTCCTTCCATTTTAGACTCAATCCTGTGCATTGGTTCCAAGGAAGAAGAGTGGTAAGGGATAGGCACTTGAGGTTAAATGAAAGCTGGGAAGTGTCTGAGACTAGATTTTAACTCTTGTTTTCAAGTCTGGTTTTCAATGCACTGAGCCACCAAGCTGCCCCTAATAAGGGATGAATTTGGGGGAAACTATAATAAGTTTCATATTGGATGAACAATGGGGCATCCAGAAGGAGATTTCCAAAATGCAGGAATGGAGTACTGGGGGTTCAGGAGAGAGATGTGGGTTGAATGTATAGATTTTGGGGGAATCATCCGCATAGAGATGATTATTTAAACAGCTGAAAGTGAGGGCTGAAGAAGAAAATTCCAAAGTCAGCAAAAAAGCAGCCAAGCTAGGATTTAGACCCAGCTTCTCTGACTCCAAATTCATGACTTCTTCTACAATACTTTAGTGCCTTTTGGCATGATAGAAATATGAGTCATTATAACTATACACAAAATAGAATTATCATCAGCAGAAGAGTTACCATTGTCTGGAAACAAGAGTGAAGCTGTGTCAGGAATGGAGGCTTCCCAGCAAGAGCAAGCACTCTCTTCTCTACCATTGTACATTCCACATCATCATCTTGGATCACAACATCTTTCTTCAGGATCTTCACAGCATAGAGTTCATCAGTGCCTTTTCTTTCTGAAAGCATGACCTACAAATAAGAGATGGTGACAATTAGGAGGCTTTGGGGCAATGATTTACCCAATATCCAGTAAGCATTTATTATATCCCTATTATATGCAACCTACAGGAGAGGCAGTGATATAGGGTGGATAGAAGACCAACCTGAACATCTGGAAAAACTATGTTCAAGTCCTGTCTCTTACACATAGAGGATGTATAATCTTGGGTAAGTCATTTAACCTTGTGAAGAAAAGGAGAGTAGAGGCCATGTATCTTTCCTTTCATGGCATGAATGACTATGTCTATAAATAAATTCACTTCATAAAAGTAATATATCATCTATTATTTATCTATCCTCCCCCCAACTCACGTTCATGTTTCTATCCTTTTCCACTTCCCCTCCTATTCTAGCCATAGGGGAAAAAAACACAAATGTGTCTTGCTTTGCTTCCTAAGGCCAATGACAGATAACTAAGCCTCAACCCATATTCCTAGGAGGGAGGGAAAAAAAGAGGAAAGGAAGGGGAGATCAGGGAGAGGGGAAGAGGAATGAAAGAAGGAAAGAAGGAGGAAGAAAGGAAGATAGATGGGGGGAAAGTACAAAAATTAAATAGTCACTTTCCTTGGGAAGGAAAGGAGGAAGGAGAGAGAAGAAAGAGTAAGGAGGAGGGAAGAATGGAAGGATAGAAGAAAAGAAGGAGGTCAAGGGGTAAAAAAGTAAGGAAGAAGGAAGGAAGGGTGGGTAGAAGGAAAAAGAGAGAGACATGGTTGTGATGAGTTTTAAATATCAAATCTTATCATAGAACTAATAAGGAGCCATTGAAGTTTATTGAAAAGGGGATCTGATGATCAGTTCTGCACTTAAGGAATATCATTTTGGCAGTTGTGCTGGGGATAGAGCAAAATCCAGAAAAACTTGAAATAAGGAGAACAATTAGGAGACCACTGCAATAGTCCAAAAAAAGAAGTGAGAGTTGATAGTTTATATTCACCAAAGTAATGTTTTTTAAGAGTAGTGCTTAAGTAACTGAAAAGAAAAGTATGTGTGTATAGTGTATACAGACATATATACTTACATAATACACATATATATTTGTGCATATGTATGTATAAGAAATGTAGAGATGAAAATGATAAGATTTGGTAACTGATTGTGTATGTGTATATGGGATAAGAGTGAGTTGTGGCAGCTAAAAATGGAACCTATGGACTCTGAGCACGGATCAAAGCATGCCATCTTCCACTATATTTCCTTCATGAGATTTCTATCATGTGTGTGATATATGGCTTGTATCATGACATGACCAACAGTAAGGGGAGGAGAAGAGGAAGGGAGAAAAGTTGAATTCTAAAATGTCAGTAAGCAACTGTTAAAAATTGTTTCTACATGTAACTGAAAAATAAACAATTTTAAAAAATTGTTTAGAAACTATAAAAAACAAATAATTTTTAAAAAGAGTGAGTTAAGGGGGCAGTTGGGTAGTTCATTGGATTGAAAACCAGGCTTAGAGATGGGAACTCCTTAGGTTCAAATCTGGCCTCAGACACTTCCTAGCTGTGTGACCCTGGGCAAGTCACTTAACCCCCATTGCCCAGTCCTTACCACTCTTCCGCCTTGGAACCAATACAGAGTATTAATTCTAAGACAAAAGGTAAGGGTTTTAAAAAAGGATGATTTGAGGACAACAATGAGGTTGCAAACTTAGTAACTAGTACCATAATGGTACCTCTGATAGTAAGAGAAAATCTGAGGAGAGGGAAGGGTTTGGGGTAAAAGATAATTAGTTCTGCTTTGGATATGTACAGTTGAAATGTCTATGGGACATCTAGTCTGAGCTGTCCAAGAGTCAGTTGGTATTTCAGGAGTGTAATTTAGAAGAAAGACATAGGAATGCTGTCAATTAATAGATCTTTTCCTGACAGAAATTGTAATAAAAAATAAAACTTCTCTATCTGACCTCTATCCTAGACTTATGAACTGTGGTCTTTTACCATGACAGAACTATATGTTTCAGAGGAATTGCTGATCTGTATCACTGAAAGAATTTCTACACTCTTGCATTCTTTATATTGAAGAAAACAGTCTAAAGATAACTGCCCCTGCCACATTCCATCCCACCTCCCATTAAAAACTACAGCAAACTGCTAGGAATTTGAGGATAGAGAGGAAAAATATGTCACAGTGTCCCTTCCCATTGTGATCTCCAAGGACCTCCCACCTCAAAAAATCAAAGACCCCTTTTCCAGTCTTCATTTTTCTTGAATTTTATAAATTTGTGAAATAGTTGACTATTCCTTATTCCTAAATATTCTCTCCTTGGTTTCAGAAATACTATACCTTCCACTCCCATGACTAACACTTCTGTTTCCTTTGCTGGATCCTCATTTTCTTTCTAACTTATTAACATGGATATCCTTTCCTTTCCTGTCCTCGCTTTCCTTTGGTGATCTTGGTGATTCCCATGTCTCTAACTTTTGTGAACTTGACTTTTTCTTTACCAAATATGAGTTACAAAGTTACATCTACAACTACCTATGGGATGTCTATACCTGGATGTCTCATCAGTTCCTCAGAGTGTATAAAATAAAGTTCTTTATTTTCCCCTAAAACTATTCGTCCTTCTGAATTCATTTTTTCTTTCTGTGATATTATCATCTACTATCTCATTTGTTATAACCTTGAGGTTATCTTGGAGCAACCCATTTGCTTCTGACAGTAGACTTGAGTGGTTTTCATTTGGACCAGGTCCTTGATATCACTTCAAAGTGGCAACAAGTTTACCAAATAAAGTTGCCAAACAAACAACTAAGTCAAGGGTTCGGGCAAGACAGAAATAGGCAAAACTTTGTAAGAAAAACTAACAGATAAAAATGAGTAGTTAAAAAAAGAAAACAAACAAACAATCAAGCCTCTAGTACCAGGAGCAATTAGTATGGGGGTAAAAGGAATAGCATTAGATTCTCTAAAAGGAAGGAATAAGACTATGAATAACTATATCCTCAGAAAAGAGAATAAGAAAAAACCATACCCCTTACATCTAGTCAGTTATTAGATCCTGGTAATTATGCCTCTACAACATCTCTCTCTTTTGTCTCCTGTTCTTTATTACACTGTCACCATTGTAAATATCTAGTAATAAGACTCTCTAGTAATGAGACTCTTACAAAGGTGGCCCATGGTGGTAATGAGACATTTATAATGGCAGCACCAAATGGCATGATTAGCCTTCTAATCATACTAGTTGTCTCCACTCTCTAATTCCTACAATCCATCTTTCATGATATTACCAGAATAATCTCCATTTATAGGTCCAGTCACTTTAGGGCTCAAAATTCTTCAATGGCTCCCTATTTCTTACTGAATAGAGTTCTAATATCCTCACCTAGAGCTCAAAGCCAACTCCATTTTGGTGCTATCCAGTGTTTTCAACTCTATATTCCCTACCACCTTTGATCTACAAACTCTCCACTAACTTGGACTTCCCTCTGAACCTCATCTACATAACATTATTTCCCATCACCATTGTTTTGCTGAAGGAGGTTGCTTCTACCTGTCCCCTTTCACCTGTTGAATTTTTACTATCCCTTTTAAATCCCAGGGTAAATGTTATCTCCTCAAGGAAGCTTTCCCTAATTTCCCTCAGACAGTAAGGACCTTTCCAACTTTGGACCTCACAAAACACTTTGCTTATACTCCTATTATATACTTAATATATATCATTTTGTATTATGTGTATCATACTCTCCTACTAGACTAGAATCTCCATTAAAGGCAATGATGGAATAAAATATCATATAGATATAGATAATAATAAGCCTATGAGAGGAATAGAAAGCACTATGAGATTAAATGAGAAGAGATCACTCACTTTGGAGACCACACCAAAATAATAGTTCTTGCAATAGATTGAGAACTGAACCTGAAATCAGAGATTTGGGTTCTAAACTCACTTCAGACATGTTCTGGCTGTGTGGTATAGTCTCTTAAATCCTGGGCAAGTCAATTACACTCTCTGTGCCTCAGTGTCTTCCTCTGTAAAATGAAGAAGTATGGCCTGAGGAACACTTTGAATGATAAAAGAAACAGAGAAGTGGGTACAGGGAAGGGCATCTAAGATGGAAGGAATCGCATAAAAAAAGGCATGGAAGTGGAAGAGCATGGGCCTTTATACAAGTTGGAGAATAGTCCTGTATTCTTGAAGCATGGAGGAGAATGTGATAAGAGTGGTATGATAGGTGGAGTCAGAATCTACTTAGGCAGATGACCTCTGATCCTGAGGTCTAATATCAGGTTAAGAAGTGTATATTTCATTTTTTAGACAAGGGAGAACAACTGAATGTTTATAAACAATAATCACAACTCAACCAAGATTTATTAAATGCCTACTATGTGTAAGGTGCAGGATAGAATGAAAAGGATAAGAAATGGTTCTTTCCTTTAAGGAAGTAACACCATTTAATTAAAAAACAAACATAACTTTCCTGGGTTTTATATGGAGCAATTCAATAAGAACATTTAATCTAATATGCTCCTCCTACCCATTTAAAGTTTACCATCTGGTAGGGGAATGTGATATATAATTATAACTAGTTATTACCCACCTATTTGCCATTTGTACAACCCTGTGATTCCGGTAATATGGGATGGCATGAGACAAAATATGCTTTCTAACTTCAAAAGGCTTCAATTCTGGTTGGGAATGGAGAGGGGTGGGGAAGAGAGAGGGGGGAAGAGAGAAAGGAAGAAAGAGAGGTAGGAGAGAGAGAGAGACAGACAGATAGACAGACAGACAGAGAGACAGAGAGAGAGAGAGAGAGAGAGAGAGAGAGAGAGAGAGAGAGAGAGAGAGAGAGAGAGAGAGAAAAGAGAGAGAGGAGGAAAGGGAGCAAGAGAGCAAGGAAAGTCAGAAAGAGAGAGGAGAAAGAGATGGAGGGAGAGAAAGAGAAGAGAGACAGGTGGAGAGAGAGACAGTAAGAGAGAGAGAGAGAGAGAGAGAGAGAGAGAGAGAGAGAGAGAGAGAGAGAGAGAGAGAGAGCGCGAGAGAGCACAATGAAGGAACAATGCAAGATTTTGATGCCTGCCTTACATGTCTTTGTTGTAGATATGTGAGCGAATTAAGAAATGGTAAAGGGCAGGGAAGCTACGTGGCACATGCTGGACAAGGACACAGGAAGAATCATCTTTCTGAGTTCAAATATGGCCTCAGACACTTATTAACTGTGTGGGCTGGTCATTTAGCCCTAGACAAGGCTAAATGTCTCAGTTTACCCATCTATAAAATGAACTGGACAAGGAAATGGCAAAGCACTTCGAAATCTCTGCCTAGAAAACCCCAAAAAGGGGTCGTGAAGAGTTGGATAACACTGAAAGGAATGGCAATGTGACCTGTTGGGTAGAGAGTATGACGTGTTTGGGTCCTACCTCAGATACTATCTGTGTGACTCCAAGCAAGTCACTTTACTTCTCTATGTTGGAGGAAACTCTTTTAAGGCTCTAAGTTGAAGAGCAGTTGCCAGTTTGCATTGGTAAAGGAAACGTTCTCACAAGGAATTTTCCTGAACTGTTGGAATCAGAAGTCTGAACAAAAATGAAAACAAAACAAACAAATAAAAAGACACGATCCTAATCATGTAGAGAATCTTGCCCCCACCTCCAGAAGATGTCAACTATGCCCAGACCAAGAAAAAACAAATAAGCAGGAGAATGAGAAAAGAAAAATGTAGCTACAGTCACATAGTTGAACCAAACTCTTATTTACTGAAGCCTTTCTATTATGCAGAGGCAGTTAATAAATAAGAATCAGTAGAATGCACACAATGGACACTGGTGATCTGCTTGGACATTTGTATCTGCTTCAGTGAGGTAGATTATTTCTGAGTGAAACATGTTGAGGGTTCTAGAGGTGGAAGACATTTTTAAACCCTTAGTTTCTTTCTTAGAATCAATACTGTGGATTGGTTCCAAGGAAGAAGAATGGTAAGGGCAGGTAATGGGGGTCAAGTGACTTGTCACACAGCTGGGAAGTGTCTAAGGTCAAATTTAAACCCAGGACTTCCTGTTTCTAGTCCTAGCTCTCAATCCGCTGAACCACCTAGCTGCACCCAAGGTGGAAGACTTATAAGAATTTTCAAGGGCCCCCTCACTCAGGTGATAAAATATTATTCTCTTATTGCTCAGAACTTGGCCATTTGGGTCTGATCACAGGAAACCAGTCTTGACTGTATGTACCTGAAAGAATGTGTACTGATGGGTAGTTATTCTGTATATCCATAGGCAACAACAGGAAACTAAGTATAACTGGTCTGAGTTTTATAACAGTCACTCCAGTTGATGAGATATCTCTTAATATGATCTTGCTCCAGACTATCTTCAATAAATTTTTCTGAGAGAGTAGCTCAGAAGTGCCTCCTTACTCTAAGATATGTAGTCAGGAAAGGAGAAAGTATTGCTTATGAAGTCAATATAGTCTCTGTGAAAATGTGTGGTCTGCCCAGTAAGTGCTGTGATTTCAAAGAAAGGGGAGATCAGTGTACTCTCATCAGCTTTTCTTTGCTCTGGAATAAACTGTGCCACTAATATATTAAAGCATTCATGCTGATCTTTATTATGTATTTATTATAATGAAAAGAGGCTATAATATCTCCTGCTATCATAACTTTCTTTCCCTAATCAAAGCAGGCAAACGAGAACTCCTAAAAGACGCCCAATGACACCCCACATATTATGAAGATGCATGGCTGCAATTTGCAAGGAACCTCATCAGAGAGAAAGGCTGTTTGCCAGACACTTAATTCAGATTTCCAGGTGGATGAGACACTTTTTTCTTCCCATCTTCACCTTAATGTTCAGGTCAAACATTCAAAGAAATCAAATGAATTTCCATTTTATAAAGGATTATATGATTTTTTTTCTGAGTCAGATCCCAGTGTAAGCAAGCATTGTTCATGGAAGTGATGAGAAATCAACCAACAAATGTGTATGCTTCTTGGCATAGTGGAAAAAATCTTTGGACTTAGAGTCAGAAAACTTGCGATGAAATTCCAATATTTTTTCACCTTTCTTATATATATATATTACCTTGGGGAAATCCCTTCTCATTTTGGGGCTTCAGTTTTCTAATGGGTTTTCCTCATGGTTGACCTCTATAAAATTGCTCTAGCTCTGATATCATTCTCTGTTTTATGATCCTCACATTCAATAATTTGACACTTGTAGTGTCAAGTTATAGTGGTTTCTAAACAACAATCAGGTGATGCCTTATAGACTTGGAGATAGGAAGCCAGGGAAATATCACACAGTCATGGGAAAAATCAATTCCATCATTCCTTCTGGGCTAGCTAACCATAAAAGTGAGCAGCCACCAAAGATATCCTGAGTGATGCCCAGCACTTAGACTTTGGGGATGACAGAGAAGAAGACAGATCAAACTCTCCTATGCTGGGGCTCAAAGATTTGGAAGCAATGGAAATTACATATATTAAGTCATCAAAATATTAGGAACAGTATACTCATATCCTAGAGAATGTGAGGTGTACAATAAAGCTATTTGAATTCCCTAAATGGTTAGATTATGAGAGAATCTTTCAAGAATCTAGAAGTTGCAATTTTAAGAAATTTTAGTCAACATTTTAAGCTTCTGGGAGCAGAAATGTCACCTCCTAAGAGAAAATGAAAAGCAGTTGGAAATAATTAATCTTACTAGGTGTCATCTAATGTCAATATATAGAGATGTTGCTCATAACCTACACTAAGGCAGGATTACTTGAATACTAAAGTTGGAAAACTATTTGCAAGCCTCATTTTGAATTTTGTTGACATATTCCATTTTACATCTCTTCCCTTCCTCAATATATCCCTCTATTTCTCCTCCAAGAGAGTTATCCCCTAAAATAAAAAATAAAAATGGAGTTTGGGGGGGAAATAGTTTAGCAATACTAAACAACTCAATAACGAAGTTTAATACATTATAGTGTTGCACAGCCACAGTCCTACGCCTGCAAAGAAGCAAGGAAGAAACATTCTCTTATTTCTTTCCTAGGGCCAAGCCTGGTCATTAAAATTTCACAACCTTCTTTTTATATTTTATTTTGTTTTGGGTTTAAATCATTGTGGTTCTTCCATTTTATATTGGTGATCCAGTGAATTGAGCACTAGGTCAGGTGTCAGAAAGACCCATCTTCCTGAGTTCAAATCTGACCTCAGACATTCAATAGCTCAAGGCAAGTCATTTAACCATGTTGACCTCAGTTTCATCATATGTATAATGAGCTGGAGATAATAAAAAAATGAAAACAACTTGTACATTCACTAGTTACCAAATGCCTAGTAGATGATTATATATTAATATAATGGACTATTATGACAATGTAAAATTGATAAATGGGAAGTATAAATGGAAATATGAAGAGGTTTATATAATATAATATAAAACAAAGTTTTCCAACTGAAGAACCACTGACTACAAATGTATAATACAAAAAAGAAAGGAAAGGAAAGAGGTAAAGAGAGTAAAAGATGGGGAAAGTATCAACTAACCTGAACAGGAAACAGCACGAAAAAAGCCTTTTCTTCACTGTTTTCTTGTTTCTTAATTTGTTTGATTCTGCCTAGTCAACGACTAAGAGTTTAGTTTGATTTTTTGCCTTATTTTGTATGTTTATTTGTTTTGGCAGGGAGTGGGTTTTCAAAAATTAAGATGAGGAAAAGGACCAAGAAAGCTACTATTTTGGACCCAATACTCACCAGTTAAAAGAATATGGTTGTTAAAGTAGAAATGATGGGAACCATGGGGAAAAGTTACCTCTTCGTTTGATATCTTGTGAAAAGATGAGGAAGGGTAATAATCTAAGGCATACACTAGATTTTGGGAGGGTGAGGAGTTCAAAGATAGGACTAGAAAAATCCCATCTGAAAATTCTATCGGGGAAATCAGTCCAAGAGAGATAGAAATTCTCAAGAATGAAATTATGAAGACAACAATAAAAACAAATTTGGTGATGATGAAAAGAGAGGAAGTTCTCTTGAAACTAATATAGATAACACAAGGAATTCATCAATAAACTTGGATCTTTGAAAGATATATATATATAAGTAGGAGCAGCAACCAAAAGAAGATAATAAACAAATGCAAAAGCAAGATAGAGTGCTATTCCAATGTGTTAGAAGCAATGAAAGACTAAAAAATGAACAGAGTCTTGCAAGGAATGCTAAAGTGGAGATAGAAGCCAAATGAATTGCTTAGTCAATTGCCTCACCCCACATAAAGTAAATGAGGCTTTCTGAGGTGAGAAAAATCAATCAGAAGTGTGAACTAAGTGTGAACAAGATCTATTGGATTGATCAATCAATCACAGGCTTTAGGCTAAGTGTGGAATGTGCCTGATCAATTGTTGTCCTTGAAAGTCAGGATTTAACTGATGTAATGTTACAGGGGTAGTAAGTGCTGCATTCAAATTGGTTTAAGAATAACACCCTATGGGTTATAGCAATATACTATATATATTCATATATATATACACATATGTATATATATACACACTATATACTATAATACTATATACTATATATATACTACTATATATTATACTATTATATATTCCTATATACTCTCTATATACTATGTAATATATACACACTGATATAAGCTATATATATGTAAATAGTATATATATATATATTATACACACACACACACATATATATATACTTATATGTAGATAGATAGTAACACACACTAAGTTATCTCACAGATTTGAGGGTCTGTCAATATCTGTCTAAATCCCTCAGATAAATAGCCTTGGAAATGCCTTAGGTTTTTTGTTTATTTGTTTGTTTGTTTGTTTGTTTGTTTTTTGTCTTGGTTTCTTCCCTATACCCCCTTTTTTTTTTAACCAGAGGAAGACTTTGGAAACTTTCAGAGTTGCCATAAGACTACAGAATGATAAATATGGCTCCATTTTTAGGTGAAAGAGAGGGAATTTGCAAATCTGGGTTAGTGAAGTTGGCAAAATCCTAATAAAATTCAGAAGCTTAATATTTAATGATGGTTAGGAAAGATATAGAAAAATGGGCATTGATCACAAAGAGTAAGTTTACCTTTTCTAGAAGAAATCATGCCAAACTGACCAGTTTGTTTTGGACAGGGTCATTAGATTAATGGTTCAGGAGATTATTATAAATATAACTTACTTCAATTTTAGGGAAACATTTGACAACTTTCTTGTGCTATTCTTATGGACAACATAGAAATATGTATATGTACATATAATTGGGTTAAAAACTAGTTAAATGGCCTCACACAAAGAATAGTAATCAGTGGTTTGGGTTCAGTTGGAAAAAGGGAGAGTTCCCTTATGATAATTCTCTGCTCCTTGGCTATTTAATATTTTTATCAATTACTTGGATGAAGAATACATGGTAATGAGATGACATAACTAGGAGAGAGCAAATATATGATAAGAAAGAATCGATATCCAAAAAGATATCAGCAAGCTTGAAAAATGAGCTGAATTTTTATAAATATGAAATTGGATATGGATAAATTAAACTCTGAACACTTAGGTTGAAAAAATCAGTTTCTCAAGTACAAGAAGAGGGATACGTGTTTAAATATTACTTTGTCTGAAGAGAATCTAATGGATTTTGTGAACTAAAGCTCAAATGTATGAATGAATAAAAGAATGTATTAGGTGCACTTATTATATGTCAAGCTCCATGCTGGGGATACAAATAGAAAGGTGAGCCAGACTCTGCCATGAAAGAGCTTGCATTCTAATGGAGGAAATAATACATATAAGGGAGTAGTGGCTAGGAAAGAGAGTTATGGTTTGGGAAATCCCACAGATGCTGAGTGGAACCAGAGAGTTTTCCACTAGAATCACATCTTGTGTAGAGGTAATGAGTGCTGATTTGATTACAGTTTTCAGAGAAATAAGGAGAAAGAAATTGTGGATTAAGAAAGGAAGACATTTCCAGGTTCAGAGTAGAATACAGTTGGGAGAAGGTGACAAAAAGTCTTAAGCAAAAGCATACTTGAGCAGCTACATACTTTTATACATGAACTATAGTGATCTAAAGAATAAATAAAAGCAATACTGTGATATGACAGACAAGATAAATATAATATTAAGTTTCATTGAGAGCCATAAGATCTGGAAAGATCTTCCAGATCACAACTGGAAGATTTGCTTTGCTTCATAGAATTATAGATTTAGAGCTAGAAAGGAAATCAGCGGGCATCTAGTTCAACTGTTAAAGCCAAGAGGTTAAATGCTTTCCTTAGAAAGGTTACATACGTAGTAAGGGTCAGAGGCAGGTGAATCCAGGTCTGTTGACTCCAGATTTTATACTTTAGGAGGAGTGATGAACTAGAGGGCATCCAGAAAAGGGTAGCAAAGATGGGAAAGGGTCTTGAAAAAAGGTCACATGAAATACATTTGAAGGAACTGGACATGTTTCAATTTGGATAGGAAAATACTTAGTGGGGGTATAATAGTTATATTCTAACATTTGAAATATGTGCCCTGGAGGGAAGAATTACATACCATGGAAGGAAGTAAAACAATATAAATTTAAATTAATATAAGGGAAAACTCTAACTTTTTATGCTACCTAAAAAGGCAAATTCCTTTCAAAAAGGAGTGGACTTTCCCTTACTGGAGAGCTTCAAGGATAGCTTCAATGACTACTTAGGTATGTATTAAAGGAGATCCTTGTTAGGTAATAGAAACTCAATTAGATTTTAGAATGGGGTATTTCCCGTGGTGTTATCATAAGAATAGATGGTATCAGTCCAGGTATGGCTTGAACTAGATAGCCTCTAAAATTTCTTATAGCTTTGATATTCTATGATTTACCATTTTTGGTGAATATTTCTCTTACTTGAAATCTAATCCTGACATTCTGTGGTAAATAGTATTGGTGAGCATCTTAATAATCAGAGGATAGTTCTAAGCTTGAAAGTGCTTTTATAAATGTCAGCTTTTGTCATCATCAGATGATTGATTACAAGTTGATAATTTTTTGAGGAGGAGAGGAATAAGGTAATTCATAAAAGACTGTCTTAAGAGGCTATGATCTGAGCAATCAGTTAAATGATCATCTGTAGTATCAAAGTGATTACTATCATCATCATGGAGAATAAAATAGAGAGTTATAGCTTTCAGTTAACAATAAGGATGACCATATTTAAATATTTCCCCCCAGTTAGAATTTCCCCCTTTTAAATATGAAAACAAAAGCAGTTCCTGTAGAGTAAGGTCTAGTAAATGATGCTGGGCTGCTTTAAGTTGTTTGCTGAGGTGACCCTAGTCCTGAAGGGGAAGGATTCTGAGAGATTGATTGGACATACTGAAGTGATGTCAGCATGCCATGCTTGTCAACCCCCAGGCCATATCTGTACCTAAGCAGCTTCTTGGCAAAGAGACAAGAGCTGCAGAAGATTAGATGGGAAAAGGGGCTCCTAGACTGGGAAGATCTCATCTCAATACCACATAGGCAAATGTAAATAGGAGAGTATACTGGCACATATGACCAGTTGATGATTGCAGGAAGAAAGAAGGTCCCAGCAACCGGCCATGGAGACTTTATAGGTAAATATCTGTCTATGAGCCCAGACAGGACAACAGCTCTGGAAGGTGGAATAGGGAGAAATGAAAGGGTATCCCTGCACTGCAGTGGACATCTAGTTCCCATCTCACATTAGAACAGAGATGCTTAACTTTTTAGATATCATGGACTCCTCTGGCAGTCGGGTGAAGCCAGTGGATCATTCTCAAAATAATATTTTAAATAACTGAAGGAAATGATAACATTCAATTGGAGAATAAAGGAAATGAAGGTGCAATCTTCCCATCCAAGTTCATGGACTCCCTGAAAATTATCCACAAAGTCCTTGGTGGGGGTGAGGGTGAATGGATTGTGGCTCCCAAGTCCTAGAGGGATGTGAAAGCAGCAAAACAAATTTCCCTGAATGAACATTTTTGAACTCCATGAATGAGACAAAGATAAATAATCTCTACTAATAACTTGTTCACTGAGTGACCTTGATGAAGTCATTTAATCGGCAGTTCCCAGTTTTCTCATGTATAAAATGTGAATAATCATATCTGCAGTGCCTTCATCATCATCTCATCCCTGGAATGACAGAATTTCCATGCATGGGAAATTGACCTACCACCTTTCCATCTCTCTGTGACTTAAGGACTAGATTTCTTCTCTAGTGAATGGGCATTTTCCTTCACAAGGTCCTTATGAGGGCAAAATGAGATAATTTATATAAAGGGGCTTTGCAAATCTTCAAGTTCTAAAATAAATGTGAGTTATCATCATCATTGAATTGATAATTTATTAAATTATGACATGGGACAAGCATTCCGAGTTCTTTGGGTACTTGCTGGGAAAGACCACAATGGCAGCAAGAAGTGAGGCTGCAATCACACTTGTATAAGGAATATGTGGTATTAGAACAGTCATGGAAAATACAGAGGTAAGCTGGAAAAGAGAGGTAGAGAAGTAAGAAAGCATAGGGTCAGGGATGGTGTAGTGAAGGAAGACTGGCAGCACTGGGGAAAAGGACTAGAAGGTGAAGAAACACAGATAATCACTCTCATAACCATGGAAGCACTAAGCATCATCACTAAGGGTCTGATAGAAATGGAAGAAAGTTTGGGAGGCAAGAGTTTGCCTGAGGTACAAAATTGTGTGAGTTCTTTTAGATTTGGAGAACCTGAGTTCTAGAGAGGTTCAGTGACTTGCACAACAGTGTACAGTTTTGACAAAGCCATACAGCTAGTATAGATGACACAACATCCCTCTATGAACTCTTTTGAGTATCGAACTCAGACTAGTCTACTTGTAGCTCCTTGAATATGAAATTCCATCTCCCATCTTTGAGTCTGTGCACTAGCTATCCCTGCTATCTTGAATGGTCATCTCTCGTCCCATAGTTTCTTGTTTCCCTGAATTCCTTCAAAAATTAGTTCAAATCTCCCCTCCTGCAGGAAGCCTTTCTCAGTCCTCCTAGCTGCTAGAATCCCTCTCCCTTTTAGATTATCTTCATCTACCTTGGACATATTTTACATGCACTTAGTCGTTTGCATGTGGTCTTCTCCAATAGAATGTAAGATCCTTAAGGGTAGGACTTTTTTTCCTTGGAGGTGGGGGAGTAGGGCCTTTCTTTAGATCCCTAGTAATTAGAGCAGCACCTGGCAAATTGCATTTAACAAATACCTATTGGTTTATGGACTAGCACTGGATAAGTCACTTAAATTTTCTGTGCCTCCAATTAATTATCCATAAAATGAAAGGGGCACTAAAGTCCACAATAGTGTTAAAATCTATGATCCATTGCTACCAGTTCTTTCCTATGGGAGCTAAGAGAAGTTCAATTGCTTTTCCACAAATTAGGTTTGAAAATAATTGAAGGAAGTGAGTATGATCCCTTTAAGTCTTCTCTTTTCCAGGCTAAACATATTCAGCTTTTTCAGCTCATGTGGCATGACTTCAAGGCCCTTTGAAATCCTTTGCTTTCTGAACCACGTGTCCTTAGCCATTTTAGTGTCCTGGACTTTCTTCAGTCTTATAAAGTCTATGGAACCTTTCCCCCTTCTCAGAATGTGCTTAAATTAAACCTGTAGGATTACAAAAGAAAACAAATACATTAAAACACAATTATCAAAATATATATTTTTAAAAGTTCATGGACCCCAACTTAAGAATTCCTGCTCTAAACCACTTCCAGATTCTCACTGTCCTTACTAATAAAACAGAGGTTGATTAGGGGAGCATCTGATTAATTTGATGAATACTTTCCTCTCCTCTGATCAGTTTGTTGAGATTACAGGGTATAAATCATGATTCAGGCATCTGAAGGGCACTCTTTTGGAGGTGGACTTTGGTACTAATACTTTACTGTACTGATTGGGATTCAGGAATTGGAGTCACCTACTACTGATTTGTTGATGAAATTCAGGAGGATGGACTCAACCTATTACATTTTGTCTTGTAGCATATTTTATTTACATACATGTCTTATCTTCCATGTTGAAGTATAAGCTTCCCAAAGGCAGGACCTATCCTATTTTTCATTTTTTTATTCTCACCACTTATTATTATACTTTTTTCTCTTTTTTGGCTGGACCTATGATTTCAACAATATAGATTATACAAATTCCTCCCCAAATGCAAATTGGTACATTTTCCTGTAATTTATAATCCTAAAGAGTATTGGGGGCACTGAGAGTCATGAAGTCAGTAAGTTCCAGAGGCAGGACCTCATTCTGCTTTGGGGGGTAGGGAAAAGATCTCTAAAAAAATCAGGAGCCCTAGGGTTCTTAGAGAAGAAATGATTCCTGATTTAGTCCTATAAATCAGGCATTCATTAGCCAATTTACATCTACTCCATCTAATGCAAGTCTGTCCCTTTCTTGCTTTAACTTTCCAAATGGCTTATCAGTTCTTCCTCCACACCTGTAATTGAGATACTTAATCAGAAAGGCAATTAAAAACCTTTATTTCCACTTATCAGCATGGAAGGAAATCTTGGTTACTCAATTAATTCCCCATCTCTAAGGGCCCCCAGCTATTTCCATGTAGAAAGACTCCTCATAGGAGGGATGAGAGGCTCCAATGGAATAGGAATACCTCCTGCTTGCAACACCACTCTTTAGCACCTCCTCTAATTAAGGGTGACTCTGATAAAATTCAGATCCATTTAAACTCTCCTGTTCCTCCCTATACCTAAGGATCACAGTGTTGGTGACTCACCTTTTAATTCCCTTTTACCTACCAAGATTATGTGGTCAACTTGGTCTTTGGAAGCAAAAGCTGAGGTAAGTAGAAAAGTCAAGAAGTAGAGGAAGAAGTAAAGGATTGAGATCGTTCATATTCATAAAACATTGACTAAATATTCACAGTATTATAATTCTTTCTTCTCCTCATTCTCCTCCTCTTCTTCCTTTTCTTCCCCCTCCTCTTAACTTCTTTCTTAGAATGGATTCTAAGTATTGGTTCCAAAGCAGAAGAGTGGTAAGGGTTAGGCAACTGAGGTTAAATGACTTGCCCAGGGTCACAGAACTAGAAAATGTCTGAGGTCACATTTGAACCCAGGTCTTCCTGAATCCAGGCCTGACTCTATCCACTGAGATACCTGGCTGTCCTAAGTAATCTTCTTAAAGAATATGTCTGAGGATCAGCTGGGTAGCAAGAGCCAGACCTAAAGATGGGAGGTCCTAGTTTCAAATCTGTCCTTAGACACTTCCTAGCTGTGTGACCCTGGGCAAGTCACTTGACCCCCATTGCCTAGCCCTTGCCACTCTTTTGCCTTGGAACCAATACACAGTATTGATTCTAAGATGGAAGGATACATCTGACCATGCTAACCTCCATATTCAATAAATTCAATAAATAGTGGTTCCTTTTATCTCCAGGATCAACTATCATATCCTCTGATTTTTAATGCCCTTCATAAACTGGCCCCTCCCTACCTTTCCAGTCTTTTTACTTCTCTACAATTCAGTGACCTTAGACTCCTGGCTCTTCTTTGAAGGAGACTTGGACATCTCTAGACTCTGAATTTTCACTGGCTGGCCCCCAAGTCTGGACATTTTTCTCTTCTTGCTTCTATCTCCTTTCTTCTCTATCTTCCTTCAAATCCAGCTAAAATTCAACTTTCTTGAACAAGTCTTTTTCTGTCCCACTTAATGCTGGTGGCTTCCCTCCAAGACCACATCCAATTCTTTTTGTTTGTACATTGTTGTTTGCATGTTGTCTCCTGCCCTAGAATGTAAACTCCCTGAGGACAGAGGACAGAGGCTTTCTGTGTATTCTAGGGGCTTAGCATGATACCCAGAATATAGCTAACATTTAATCTATGTTTGAGTAGCTGAATGCAAAACTCTCCTTTTGAGGGGTTGCAAAGGAAGTGAATGATCAACAGAAGACAAGCTAATTAGGAAACTCTCATAGAAGGCAATTTATCTGTATATTTGAAAGGGAGATCTCATAAAATTTGGAATGTGAAAGGAAAAACATGAGGGAATGGGATGGATGTAAGTATCTATGGGTATAAGTGAGAGAAGTCAGAAGCCATGGGTTATGCTCAGTCAACAAACATTTATTAAGTACCTACTATGTGCTGCTGACACTAGGCTAATTATTTCTCATGGTTTTATTAAATTGCTGTGTGACACTGAATAAGTCAATTACTCTTGATGGGCCTCAAGTTTTTGTTTAACTCTAAAATGTCTAGAATGGCAGCAGAAGCTTGGGTTGAGTTCCCCACTCTGGTATTTACTAACTAGGTGACTATGAGCAGGTCACAAACACCCTAAGTTTCTGTTTTCTCATCTACATTGGGAAGATTCTACATTCTAAGTTCTAAAGGCACCCATGACTCTATCTCTAGCATCCTTTGTTCTGTATCCTAACTTTCAGCTCCAACTCTATGATCTAAGATTCTCTTCATAATCCAGTGTTCTAGGTTTCAAAGTAAAACTGCATCTTTTCTGTTCCTTAATGTTTCCTCCTAAGGAAACCCAAGAAGCTTCAATTCCAGAGTCACCTTGACATCCAATACAACAAAAGATATGGATTTGGAGATCCTAGATTTTAGTACATGAAATGTATTTAACAACAATTTACAGCAACTATGACCTTTAGAGCAGATCATCATGGTATGGCCCCTTTTCATGACTGCAAAGTGCAATAGGAGGCATCCTCTTTTCCAGTACACCTATGACATGGCCCTAAAACAAGCAGGTGGCCTGAACAATGAGTTACAGATGGCAGCCTCCTGATTGCTTTCTTTTTGGAAGCACATTCCACACCTGTGTTGTCACTGGATGGCAGCTGCTCCAGAAATGGGTGGTTTAATTGGAGCATCATCAATGAAAACTGTGGTTATTTATTTTTCAGACCCAACATTTAAAACTGGGACTTGAATGTCTTTGTGTAAATGGCATGGGTTGAGAGGCATGGGGGTCTAAAGTATTAGTGCTAGAAAAAAAAATCTTAGAACTGAAAATAGTGTCAGAGGTGGAAAGGAGTTTGGAACCTGGGATGAGAGATGGATGAGACCTTAGAAGAGAGACCACAGCATGTCTGAGACGGGATTTCAGAACATAGACCACAGTGTTGGAGAAGGAAAGAGTCTAAAATATAGAGTTCAGTGTCAGAGATGGAAAGGACCTTAGAACACAGAACATAGTGTCAAAGCTGGAAGGACTTTAGAATATACAGAATCCTAGAGTTGAAGGGAATCATGAGGTCATAGATCTAGAGACATAAAAGGGACCTCAGAGATCATCTTATGAAATTCTCATTTGACAGATGAGGAAAATGAGGACTAAAGAGGTTAAATGAAATTGTCATGGTAACAGTTGTGAATATCCAAGATGGTTTTGAACCCAGATCCTTTGACTCCAAAAACATTACTCATTCCATTATGCTACACTGAGATTTTAGAGATAGGAATATTGTCTACCGAAGACTGTTCTGCTAAGATTTGTTTCCAGAGTCATACCAGAGTCACAGACTGAGCTACAACTGTAACCCAGGTCTCCTATAACCTGATCTCAAATTCCTAGCCTGCCATCCCTTCACAACATCAATTTGTTGGAAGTACTGATGGCTCATGGGATCTTCCTTTGCTTTGTGTTCTTTAAGGCAGATGCTCCTTGAACACCAGGATGATTTCCCATGGATCACTGATGCAGTAACTAGCATAGGACCTGTGCAGCTGTGTAGTGATAAATGTGTCCAAATGGTAAAGTGAATAATAATGCTGCTTGCATCCCACCTTAGCAGTTATAGGTTAGAGAAAGCAGTGCAATGGATATACCCTAGACAACTGGTATAGACAGGGAAAGTTTCTAGATTGTTTTACTTTTAATGCAGCATTTAGATACTCCAAATCATGTTGCCATATTAAGACAGAACACAATTTTAATTCTACCAAGTTGAAAATACCCAAATTTTAGGAATGCTCTTTTCCTTGTGAAACAATTCTTGTCAAGTTTTACTTTACCTTGCCAAAGCTGCCTTTCCCCAGCACCATGAGAAAGTTAAAGTCAGTCAGTTTCATCCGATCTCGGTTTCCATTGTTGTCAATTTTAGATATTGCATTGGCTGTTTTTTCTTCAGTAACCTTGGTTCCCTGGCCAATCTTGGCTCTCTGAAGGGGGGAAACACATAGAACACTAAGAAAGGATGCCAAAAAGCATTATAAACTCAGACAATACACACATTTAAATAACAGAGTATCATGGATTTTTTTTTTATCTAGACTTGTGAGTTCACAGACTTAGGAAACTACTGACATGGAAACATTCTCCATTAATACAGATCATTATGGCATTTGTCACTCAAAGCCTTAAGAAGTTGCTTGGAAGAGTAAGTTTAAGTGACTTGCCCAGGATCACACAGGTAGTATGGTCTTCCTAATTTTAAAGATCTTAAATCCATCCACCTATGCTCCATTTCCCTTCCAGTCACAATAACTCATTTTTTATGGTAGTATATAGTTTAAAAAGAGTCTTCCTCAAAACAATGTTGTGAAATAGACAGGGGAAATATTAACAATACTATCTAGATGGGGAAGCAGAGGCTTGCGAATGAGCTTTACTGGGATCATGTGCCTTGTGAGGCTCTTTGACCTCAGCACTGACTTCTATTTTGGTACTTTTGCCTCCTGCCTCCTCTCCTCCTCTCATTAACTTATACAGGTATCTCTTTCACATTGTAACTTTCTCCATTGAAATTTCAATATATTGTAGGGTGGCATAAAAAATTAAATGAGAATTTGAGAGGAATTTTACAGAAGCGGAAATCAACACACAATGGTTACCAGATGACAGTGAAAAAGTTTAGAAATTCATATAACACACATGTATAGTATTATATAATATTAACACATCTTATCTTTTAATACTATAAATATATAAAATCTCTTCTATTGTAAACATTGTATGAAAGAAAAAGAAAAAAATTGAGTCTTCTTTTCTAGTACAAAAGGGGGGCCAAAAATTTTTACACAGATTTTTCCAGAATTTAGTGGTGTGATGCCCTTAATCCCTGCAATATGGAAGGAATACTGGTACTTACTTTGTATAGAATTTGTATATTGATATGTATCTGTATT
Source organism: Monodelphis domestica (assembly GCF_027887165.1). NCBI lineage: Eukaryota > Metazoa > Chordata > Mammalia > Didelphimorphia > Didelphidae > Monodelphis > Monodelphis domestica. The sequence continues at coordinate 150,544,406 of NC_077233.1, forward strand.
TATTTTAAAGTTTATATATTTTTTATTCCAAAAGAATATAAATGCCTCAAAGAGAGTAACTGTTGTGGGTTTTTAAAAAATATCTCCAATGACTAGCACATAGTAGGCATTTAATAAGCATTTATTGATTCCTTGACTCAGAAAGGGCAGGAAGTCCCCCCAAAAGGCTTCTGATTGAACTGTGCCTGGCTCTGAATGACATTCCTCCTGCTTCAGAATAGCTGATGCTTCCCATTGGCTCTCCTGTGCATCTCCATTCCCCCCCCACCCCCACCCCACTCCCATCCTGATCCAGACCTCTAAACACTTGCATTGACTTTCCCATAAGCAATGTGCTTGCTGAGTTTCTGACAGTTCGGTTTCTAGTCCATTATATGTGATGACCCCCTGCATTCATGTGTGCTTACCTTAGAATTGCTAGAGTACTAGAAATGAAAGGTAGCTCAAAGCTTATCCTCAATCTGTCTCTCAAGGGAAGAATCCCCTTTGTTGTGGTTGTTTAACCAGATTCCACTTGAACAACTCTAGATATAGGGAATTCTCTGTTCCCCAAAGCAGCTCACTCCATTTTTATATAGTGTTAGTGTTTAGGAAATTCATCTTTATATAATATCAAAAAGTGCTTTCCCTTAATTTCCACTGATTGGTCCTTGTTCTCCCCTCTAGAGAACTTAAAAATAGATTTTTCTCTTGATGTGACAGACTTTTAGATAAAATAAGATAGTAGTAATGCCCCACCTACCTATTCTGATGTCTTTTCCCCCCTTTGGTTACCCATCTTCAGACACTCTACTTTGTCAATGTTGCTTTTAAAATTTGGCACTCAGAACTCAAAACAATGTTTCAAATACATCTGACAAGTGTAAAGGGCAAAACCATCTGCCCTCATTTGGGATATTAGACTTTTTTTCTTAGTGGATCTTAATGAACCCTCCCCAATTCCCATTTCACAATTCCTAGACATGGCTACTATCTTGAAATTTCCAAAGAGTTGTTATGTAAAATTAATATATTTATTATGAGCAAATCTAGGCTAGTGCCAAGTGCTGGGGAATAAACAAAGTTTAGATAACAAAGGCTCCAGAGTCTAGTAGGGAAACATGGCATTTATCACAATTAAAATAACATATGATGAAGTGCACACAGAGTGTTACATGAGATGCAAAAGAAGAAAGATCATTATTGATTAGGAAGTGGGATCTGAAAAGTGTTTTGAACACAAATATTTTCTATAATTTTTCCTACTTAAGAATTAGGGTTTTTTTTTTTGTTTGTTTTTTGAAACCCTTACCTTCTGTCTTGGAGTCACTACTGTGTATTGGCTCCCAGGCAGAAGAGTGGTAAGGGTTAGGCAATGGGGATCAAGTGACTTGCCCAGGGTCACACAACTGGGAAGTGTCTGAGGTCAGATTTGAACCTAGGACTTCCCGTCTCTAGGCCTAGTTCTCAATCCACTGAGCTACCCACCTGCCCCCAAGAATTGGTTTATTTTTAATGTACTTTTGTTTTTAAAGTTTTAATTATAAATTTATGCCTTTCTTTTCAGGAGCAATACTTAAAAGTTTTCTATTTTATTAAATATATATTTAGTTCCCGACTGGATTACCTTCAGTTTTGCTGGGTAGGTTATTCTTGGTTGTAATCCCACATCTTTTGCCTTCCAGAATATCATTTTCCAGGTTCTCCACTTTTTTTTTAACATAGAAGTCACTAAATCTTGAGTGATGCTGGCTGTGGCACCATGATATTTGAATTGTTTCCTTCTGGCTGCTTGCAATATTTTCTCCTTGACCTGGGAGCTCTGGTATTTGGCTATAATATTTCTAGGAGTTTTCATTTTGTAATCTCTTACAGAAAGTGATAAGTATATTTGTTTGATTTCTATTTTATCTGATGGATCAAAGATATCATGGATGTCTGTTTTCCTTTATGATTTCTTAAAGTATGATGTCTAGGCTTTTTTTTTTAATTCTGAATTTCTTTTAGAATTTAAATTATCTCTCATCTATTTTCAAGGTCCATTGTTTTTTCTGATATTTCATATTTTCTTCTGTTTTTTTTTCATTCTTTTAACTTTGTTTTTTTTTTTTCTTGATGTCTCGTGGAGTCCTTAGGAAAATTCTAATTTTTAAGAAATTATTTTCTTTAGTGAGCTTTTTGTACCTCTTATCTCATTTGACCAATTCTGCTTTTGAAAAAGTTCTTTTCTTCAGTGGATTTTTGTGTCTCTTCAACATTAGGCTAATTATATTTTTTAAGAAATTATTTCTTCAGTGATTTTTGTGCTTCCTTTACCAAGCTGTTAATTTCCTTTTCACAGTTTTTTTTTTGCACCACTCTTGCTTTTCCCCCAATTTTTCCTCTACCACTCATCTCTTTCTTTAACTCCAGGGAATTCTTTTTGAGCTCTAGTTTAATTATTATTATTATTTTGAGTCTTTAGTTGTAGCTGTTTTCACATTGATACCTTCTTTTGATTTTTTTGTCTTAATCTTTCCTGCCACCCTAGTAGCTTTTTATTGTTAAGTTTTTGTTGATGGTGGTACTGTTGTTTACTCATTTTTTTTAGCATATTTCTTCTTGACTTCAAACTTTGTGTTAAAATTAGGCTCTATTTACCAAGCATTGAAGAGGCTCTGTCCAAAGTTTCAAGTTTTTTCATAGTGCTACTTTCAAAACCAATTCTGGAGGACTTTAAGTTTTCTGTTTCCAAGGTGGTGTAATCTGGAGACAGGTACAATCACCATTCTCCTGTTCTACACCTTGGTCTTTATCCAGGAAAGGCCCTTGCTCTCCAGTAACCATAAATACCAGATCTTCTATTGGCCCTGGAACCATGACTAGGTCCCCTGCTATAGTCACCTTGCTAGTATTTCACTTGGCCTTGGAACTATGACCAGGATCCCTGATTCCTTGTGACCAATCTCAATCATCCATTTCTTCCCAGAAACTGTGACCCAAAACTGCGTATAGACAATAGAATTATAAATCAGCAGCAACTGTGGCCAGTACCAGCAAAGGTACTCTTGTAAACTCTTTCTGATCAGTTTTCTGCCCTTTAACATCTCTGGGCTGAGAGTTCTAGGAGCTGATGGTGCTGGTACTGCTGCCACTGCATGTATGTACTCCAAATAAGCCTCCACTCTGGTATTATAGACCTCTACTGCCAGCTTTCTAAGTTTTCTTGGGACAGAAAAATATCTCATCATGACATTTTCTTGGAGTGACTCTGCTACTCCAAGGTATTATTTTAAAGTTGTTTAGAGGGGAATGTAGAGAGAGTTCAACTCATCTCTGCATCTGAATTTAACTCAGGTTCTCAAGTGACTCCTGAATCATCAATTTACCAGTTTTTTGTACTGGTTAGTTAGAAACTGCTTACCTGATTGGGTAATCCATGTAGGGTTTCCTTCCTCCTCTGTATCCATCCCTTCACATAATCTTCCCTAATAAGAACTTATTGCTTTGCATTGCTATTCAATTTTTCATAGAGATTTAATCTCCTTGCCCAGATTAAAAGTGATTGGTGATCAGGGATTGTGCTTTGGGCATCTTTGTAGCCCCTTAGCACAGGAAGAGAGACTAAATAAGAGGTCAGTAAATGTATGGAGGTCACCAAGGGACAAATTTGGGCTTTAGGTAAGTAACATCTATGTCAAAGTGGATTGGGCCACTTAAGCAAGAAACTTGTTGGCATTCAGTCTTTCAAGTTTTGTTCAAGTCTTTGTTACTCCTTTGGATTTTCTCATCAAAAATACTAGCATGGTTTGCTGTTGCTTTACCAGCTCCTTTTACAGATAAAGAAACTTGGGCAAACAGGGTTAAGTGACTTGCCCAAGGCCACATAGGTAATAAGTATCTGAGACTGGGTTTGAACTCAGAAAGAGGAGTTTTACTGACTTGTCCAAGCCTGGGACTCTATCCACTGTTCCACCTAGCTGCCCTAGCAAGGAATGGGTTCACTCATATTGGAGGTCTTTAAGCAAAAACGAAATAACCACTAGATGCCATCTCAGGTTCTGAGTATCTAAACTATCTTTACCCCTACAACCAATTGGCTCTTCTCTCATTGGCAACACCTCCATTCCTACAGCCTCTTTCTTTGACTGGCAAGTTCCACTTTGGAATATCTGTTTATGGATGTACTATGCAAGCCATGTTTACTTTATCACAGTTAAGCTCTTTTTCCTCTTTGTCCATGGGCACCTTCTCTATCTGCCATCTTTTTTCAACTCTTTTTTAAAATATATTGTCTTCCCTCATTAGAATGTAAGCTTTCTAAGAGCATTAACTTACCTTCTGCTTGTATTTGTGTCCCCAGAAATGAGCAAAATTCCTGGAACATACTAAATGCTAAACAAAAGTTTTATCTAATAAAATCTTTTGTTGTGGAAGGAATCCTCAGTCTGGTAGAAGCTGAACTAGATGTCTTCTAGAATTCTTTCTAACTATGATATTCTGTGAAATGCATGCTGAGGTTGTTTGTTCAATTGATGCAGTGATAATTATTTTTTTCATATATAAATAAAATTCCAGGAACATAAATGAACAAATGATTTTATGCCTTCACCTTAAGTAAGCCACTCTTGAATTCTATGCAAGTAGAAGCAAATAGATTTGACCACTGTCTTTTTCTTTTCTTCTTTAGAATGTTTTCCCATGGTTATATGATTCATAATTCTTCCTCTCTCCTAGAGCTGACAAGCAGTTCCACTAGGTCATACATGTATCATTGTTCAAAACCTATTTCCATATTATTCATATTTGCAGTAGAGTGATGCTTTAACATCAAATCCCCATCATATTCTTATCAAACCACATGATTGATCATATGTTTTTCTTTTGTGTTTCTGCTCCCACAGTTCTTTCTCTGAATGTGCATAGTGTTCTTTCTCATAAGTTCCTCCGAATTGTCCTGGGTCATTGCACTGCTGCTAGTAGAGAACTCTATTACATTTGAGTGTGCCACAATATATCAGTCTCTGTGTACAATGTTCTGGTTCTGCTTCTTTAGTTCTGCATCAATTCCTGGAGGTCTTTCCAGTTCACATGGAATTCCTCCAGTGCGTTATTCCTTTTAGTACAATAATATTCCATAACCATCAGATACCACAATTTATTCATCCATTCCCCAATCAATGGACAGACTTTCATTTTCTTTCTTTTTTTTGCCACCACAAAGAACATGATTATAACTATTTTTGTAGAAGTCTTTTTCCTTATTATCTTTTTAGGTTACAAACCCACACTGTCTTTTTAAAAAGATTTTTTAAATTATAAAGATATTTTATTTTACCAACTACATGTAACAAAAACATTTCCACATAAATTTTCTGAAGTTATATGATCCAAATTGTCACCCTCCCTTATTTCCCCCCTCCCATAGCTATCAAGCAATTTGATCTGGGTTATACATGTGTTATCATTCAAGACATATTTCCATATTTTTACCATTGTCCTTTTGAATGAGGAACTCCGACATTTTCTAAAATAAATACTATGAAAATAACTCACATTTCTATAATGCTTTAGTTTGCTTGCTATAATCCTATATAGCAGGTAGCACAAGTATTATCCCCATTATACAGATAAGGACACTGAGGTACATAGAGGTTAAAATGCCTGGTCCAAGGTCATATATTGAGTCAGTGTCAGAGCTGTGACTCGAATTCAGCCTTAATCAACTGCACTAGGAAAAATCTGGTGTCGCTTGTACAGCAGCTCTTCAAAGCTCCTTCTCATGCCCCCAATTAATAAAAGGATTTGATTGTCCTTAAAGGCTGTCTTAGATTAAACAACTTATTCTAAATTTAGATGTTCTTCTCTAAACCTACTATGTAGGTACAGTGAGAAAAGAAAAATGAAGTATTAATTCAAAAGGCATCCCTGGTCATGGTTCATTTGCTTCATCTCCGGACTCCACATCTATTCCCTGGTCGCCTCTCCTTCCTTCTCTCCAATGCCTTCTGGCTTCAAGACTCAGCTCTCATTCCATCTTCTGGTCCAAACTCTTTCCCTACCTCCATCTTTCCTCCCTCACTACTACTAGTGTTTCACTTTGAGATTTCTTTTCATTTACTCTGCATATATTCTGCTTGTATTCATTTGCATGTTGCATTCCCCCTGTTAGAATATAAGGTACTTGAAAGCAAGGACCACATTTCCGCCCTTCTCTGTATCTCCGCCACTTTGCAAAGTACCTAGCACCTAGCATTAATGTTTGTGGACTAACTTGGTAAAATATTAGGGGATGAAAATTCCTTACTTCTTCCTCCTACTAGGAGCTATCCATGGAGTAGGTTCCTGAATCCTCACTCAGAGTTATGAAAAGGATTTCATGTGAGTTATCATAGCCAGTCGACTTTCTTGGCATATAAAACTTCATAGGTTGAATACTAGGATCTCAGGACAAATGTGCATTGATTTTGTGGCCACTGGAAAGTTGGTCACCAAAATCAGTTAAGAAGGAGGCAGATGTATGGCTAAAATATGAGATCTTAGCGGGTCAGATGAGAAGCAAAAGGAAGGGCAATCATCAGGATGAGGATAAGGAAAGAGAACAAACACCTATTAAGTGCCAACTATGTGCCAGGCACTGTGCCAGGACTTTACAGATATTATATCATTTGACCTATTGAAAGGTAGATGTTATCATTATCCCCACTTTACAGCTGAGAAAACTGAGGCAAAGATGAAGTGATTTCTGTGCTGCCAGGGTCACACATCAAGGAAGTATATGAGTCCATTTTTATATCTGAGGAAGTATTTGTACTCAGGACTTCCTGACTCCTGGCCTGTTGCTTTGTGTTTTGTGCACATTAGATGGCTCCAAATGACATAAGGAAGCCCAGAAAGCCAAGACAAATGGAGGGCAGAAGACAAGCAATGGACAATTTGACTTATTTGGGGGACAGAAGCTTTCAGGGCATATACTAGACTTCTCTCCTTTGTCCTCCTTAAGAGAAAAAAACTACAAAAATGCTGATACTGCATACCCATCTAACTATTCCTACCTAAATAAGCTTCTCAAAACCCTGTTGTGGTCAATCATTTCAACTCAATAATCACTGATTAGGGCTTTCCATGTATGTAGAGGGGGGAGAAGGAGAACAAGCATTTATTAAGCGCCTACTGTATGCCAGGCACTGCGTGGAGGGCTTACCCACAAAATGAAAAATATCATGGAACCAGCACAATTTTGGGGTGAAATGGGTGCTTAGTAGCTGTCTATGTCATAAATTAAATCTCTGCTACAACACACACAACAAACGGTCATCTAGATTCTCCTTGAAGACCTCCATTTAGGGAGAATCTGCTGAGACCTTGGCCCCAAGGAGATTGCATTCTCCTGGGTATGAATAATACAAAGCATTTCTTAGCACAGGACAAGATTTAAGGAACATATATATATATATGTATATATATATATATATATATTTTCAAAATTTCAAAGATGTGTGATTTCTCCAATCCAAAATCTTCTCTTCACCAACAGGCTTTAATGCTTCTACACTTAAGTGGACAGTCTCTTTTTTAATCTAATTCATCTATCATTCAATACATACTTGTTATCACACTAGGTAGTAAATAAATGTTTAGCCCTTTAATGTATGCACTCTAGAGCACCAAAGTGAACTTACAGGTACACAGCAGGATATTTTAAATTTTCAGATACTAAGCTTGAGTTGCAACATTAGGCCATAGTCCATTGCTTTTTAAAACATTTTTAAAGTATGAGAAATGTGATTTTTTAAAACTTCTACTTTCAATCACATCATTGGTGTCTCAAACTTTTTCATTTTTACCCTCATATCTCTAGAAAGCTGTTTTTTACTCACACGGTGCCTGGAACATAACAGGTGCTTAAAATGTTTACTAGCTGACTCATTCATTGATCTATCAAGAATTGCTCTGATAAAAATCAAGTACAATATGAAAATCAATGTGGAACAGGAAGAAAGGATGGCAGTGTGCAATCTGATTCCAAGGTTTAAGAAGTTGCACAGTGCCCACAGGCTCATATATCCCATCAGTAAATAATTGTGGCTATTTAAGAATGACATCGAAATATTATTTCTCCTTCCAATTTAAGTGTATCATTTTTTGTCAAATGGTTACCAAGTTATAAGGGCAAAGATACTTATCTAGTTGTTTGTACCTCACTACTTAATTAATGAAACTGTTAGGTATTTTGGACTAGGTCAGTGATGGTGAACCTTTCAGAGATGGAGTGCTGAGCCCTGCCCCCACCATACCCCCCCTTACCCCACACAGGGGAAGGAGAAAATTCTCCCATTGGGCTAAAGGGGAGAGGGGAAGGGAAGTGAGGAATGTCCTCAGTAAGTGTTGAGAGGGGGGAGGGGAGTAGTCTGAGCACTCTGCTCCCCTCCAGCTCTGCCACCTGTGAACTTCCCCCATACGCTCCCATTGGACTGCTGGGCAGAGGGGTAGGGAAATGTGAAATAATTCCATCAGGCATGGTGGAGATGGGGAAAGGGAGCTGCTCTACCTGAGTCCTTCTGCCTTTCTAGTAATAAACACTAGGGATGGGGAGGGAGAGGGAGAGTGGCCAAGTGCCCACAGAGAGCACTCTCTGTGCCATCTCTAGCACCCCTGCCATAGGTTCGTCATTATCAGCCTAGAATCATTCTCATAAATAACAGATTCTAAGGTACCATGAACAAAGTTTAGGAACCTCTGATTTAGTAGCTAGCAAATCAGTGTCAGAGTTGAGGTGTAAAGAAATGATCTGAAAGTTCAGGGGAGAGAGAAAAATCTTGTGGAAAATCTTCATAAGTTGCTGTGCCTCACACCCTACCCTCACCCCCCCTTCCCCCAATTTGGAGCCATCACCAGGGATTCATGGTTCTGGTACCAAGACTCTCCAAACTCAACTGGGCTATTCCTTAGAAAGCAAACAACAGACTGCCACCACACCTGTCTTTCTAGTGAGAGGTACTATAGGCTCTCCTGTCACAGTCTTGAGGAATCCCTCATCATCTGTCTCTACACTATGATGACTTCTCTAAGAAAAGCTTTAAGTTGAAAAGGAATAGAAACAGGTTGTTGAGGTCCTGAACTCTTATCAGGCCAAGCTTCTATTATTTAGGAGTATGGAAAAGAATAGCAACCCTTCTTTCATTTTAAGATGAATTTATAAAAGCAGCAAGTGTTCCAAGAGAATATACAATGCTCTGCGGGAGTGATTGGAGGATGTAGGAACTAAGGAGTCTGAATTCAAGCCTTTGGCATTTCTTATTAAAGCCTGGCAGAACACTCATTTGAAAACACTAAATCTCATCACTGGACACAATCTTTATTGCTCCAAGAGCCATCTCCTTTTCTGAGCCAGAATTTGTAAAGGCTATCTTCAAGAAAGACTATTTTAATTTTCTGAAATATGCCATATTGTGGAGACTGCACAGAGCTCAGCCTACCATGAAATTCCATTAACCTGATTCCGGCAGCTCATTCTTACTGTCGCTCAGACCTTCTCCAAAGAGGAGGCTCAAAGGTAATTTCTGAGTTTCTGCTGGCGCTAATTGGTTATTGCAAGGCATCATATTCCTCCCATTCAAGGTCATCCAAAACATCTCTCAACGTATATGGGGTACCACAGAAACATGTTTTAAATCTGCAAATACAGTACATGGATTGACTAATGATGATGGGTCACACACAAGTGATCTTAGGACACTGCATAAATCTTTGACAGCCTTGAGTGGGAGAGGAAGATCTTAAAAATTATAAAGCGGCTGCTACTTCAAAGATGGAAGTGGCCTGTATAAAAAGTGTTATTTAGATATGAATTGTTCTCTAACAATGACCCATAGATTCAGTAGGGTCACCACCATTTATCTCTATGTGCAAGGACTCCAAAATTTAAAAAAAAAAAAGAAATCCACTCTACCATGTATTCCTACTTCCATTAAAATCTTTTTCTGGTACCTCGTTGTGGATGAAAGTGATCCTGGAATCTAAAAGTCTGTGATGTTGAGATATAAGCAGTTAGGGTAAGTGGGGGCATACAACTGGGAAGATGTGTGGTACATGCCCATCAATAGAATCTTTGTCCAAAGTTTAAGGACCAGCTGAGCTCAGTATGGAAAAGTCCATTGTCACAAATTTGTCTCCAAAGTGAATATGAATACATTCAAACATGCATGCATACATACATACATATTGGACACACACTACAGTTCATAACCTCTGAGTTCTAAATAGTTGCCAACTTCATCCCAGACAGCAGGAATTATGGGTATATATCACCACCATACCTAGCTATCACATACATTATTTTAGCTAGTAGTATGAAATAGAGATTCCAAGTTTCATATGCAATTCTATTTTTGCATTCTGCTGTGTGTATATATACATATAGAGAGAGACACATACGCACACATATATATTTATACTTATATGTGTATGTATAGCCAAATTAACTCATGAAGACACATTTAGTAAGATGTAGAATGGGAATGATATTTCTGTGTCATATCCATGCCAATGAAACCACGAAACTTCCGAAATAGATGAAACACTGAAATAACAGAAAGCCTGAGACAAAATATATCCAGCAGTTTAATGCATTGCCAAAACACAACTTCATTGTAAAATTCAAAAATGGCTGAAAAGTAGTCCTCTTAGTTCAGCAGACTGAATTCTTCAAGAAGTTAGTGGTATTACATAGTGGCAAAACCCATCACTAATAATAGCTGATATTTATGTAGCTTATTAATACTTTGCAAAATGTTTTACTAATGCCATCTCATTGAGTGAAATACCTCCTACACGTATTGTTATACCCATCTAACAAATAAGGAAGCTAAAACTCAAAATTCTTGCCCACAGTCAAAAAGTATCAGAGCTAGAATTCAAATCCAAGTTTTCTTGATTTTGACCACTAGACCCCACTACTTCAAATTTAGGGTCTATGGATAGAAATATAATACTCAGAATGAGGGAAGTTATATTCATATTTTTAAAGCCATGATATAGAAGGGATAGATGTCTTCTGTTTATATAGGACTATAATCAATAGTTGAAGACTACAAAGAAGCAGATGTTGACACGATTTAAGGAAGCCTTTCCTAAGAATAAAAGTTAACCAAAATTGGAATGGGCTTCCTCAGAGCGTAAGCACATTTCCATCCTTAGAAATAGAATAATTAATTTTTAGCTTTTTTTCCAGATTACATGCCTCCAGCTTTTTTAAATCATTTTCTGACATTTTTCAATCCATGTTGTCTCTCTCCCTCCCCTCTTCCCATCAAGACAGGTAATATAATATAGGTTGTACATATGTTATGATACAACACATATTTCTATGTTTATCATATTGTTAAACAAGACATTTTGATTTATTAGAGAAAATTCATGGAGGAAATAAAGAGAAGAATGATATGCTTTGATCTACATTTGGATTCCATCAGTTCCTACTATGGCAATGGGTAGCCTTTTTCATCATGAGTCCCTTGGAGTTGTCTTGGATCCTTGCCTTGTTGATAATAGTTGTCATTCACAGGTGATACATATCACACTATTGTTAGTGTGTACAACATCCTTCTGGATGCTCAATTCACTTTACATCACTTCATTTGAGTCTTTCCACATTTGGGGGGAGGGGATCATCTTGTTTGTCACTTCTTATGGTGTAATAATATTCCATTACAATCATATAATACAACTTGTTCAGCCATTCCTCAGCTGATGGAACTCCTTCCAGTTTCCAGGTCTTTATCGTCACAAAAAGAGCTGCTACAAATGTTATATGTCCTTCCCCCTTATTTTTAATCCCTTTGTGATACTGCCTTAATACGGGCATATTGGGGTCGAAGCATATGAATACTTTTATGGCCCTTTGGGCATGGTTCCAGATTACTTTCCAAATGGTTGTATCAGTTCATAGCTCTACCAACAGTGTATTAGTGTCCTCCTTTTTCCAAATCCCCATCAACATTTATCATTTCCTTGTTTTGTCATGTCAGCCAGTCTGATAGGTGTGAAGCAGTACCTTAAAGTTGTCTTAATTTGCATTTCTCTAATTAATAGTGATTTGGATCATTTTTTTCACATGACAAAAGATAGTTTCCATTTCATCAGAGAAAGGTTAAGCAACTTGCTCGAAGTCACACACTTAGTTAATGACAGAGGCTGACCAAGAACCCAGCCTTCTTAGGTACTAATCCTGTGCTCTTAACCTATCATGCTTAGCATGAAGCCTAGCACATAGTAGGTATGATATAAAAGCTGATTTCTTTACCTTTCCCCACCCCCTTTTCACTCGATAACATTTTATCCCTTCCACCTATTGTTGGAGGACTGCCAGATAGTATCTAACTGAACATGCTGAAAAATACTAGTGGATATTAGTTATTTAACCCCTCTGGGCCTCATCTTTCTTATCTACAAAATAGAAATAATTATACTACAACTATTTACCTTATAGAACTTGTATAAGAATAAAAAATGGATCATATACAATATATATATATATATATATAAAGCACCTTGAATTGCCTGAAGTATTATATACCTCAAATATTAATAAGATCAGAATACTATATTATGTTTTCTGTACGACATATTTTGAATTTAATAGGGGCTTCTGAGAAACATGCCTATAATCCAAGAAAGTGTTTCTATGACAACTATATTAGGGAAAATTATTGGTCAGTAAGGGAGGGGTTTTGAGACAAGGGAGACTCCACCATAGAACATCAGAGATGTAAGGGACCTTAGTCATCATTTAGTCCATTTTTTAAGATGAGGGAAACTGAGGCCCAGCAAAGGGGAAATGACTTACCTGAGGTCACATAGTCAGCTACTGGCAAATCTAGGACTAGATACTTGGTCTCTGACTCCAAACCATATTGTGCTCATTCTATAACACTAGCATTTCCTAAGTCATAGTCTTGGGTGCCCTGCTCTTCCAAACAGAGGTTTGGTGAGAAAATGTCCATGCAACAATATTTTTATAAGATACTAAATATACAGTTATGTATGGAAAGAAAATGCCTAAGCATAATGAACATTTGATAGAATTATCAAACTTTCATTCTAAATATTACTGCTTTGACACCATGTTTTTAGATTTTGACTGAGAGAGAAAGCAGTAGGATATAATAGGAAGAGCATTGAGAATTAGGGGTTCTGGATTCAAATCTAATTTCTGAAACTGACTAGCTTAGGATCTTGGGATTGCTTAATTTAATTACTTAATTAAATTACTTAATTTCACAGTCTTGATTTCTTTATCTATAAAATAAGAGGGCATTGAATTGGTTTCTTGTTAGGATCCCTTCTAGCTCTCAGTCCTATGATCCAATGACTTATAGCGCAGACCCTGGTCTAGTATTATTCTGCAAAAGAATATGTGATCTGTAAATTAACACTAGCTTTGTATTGTTTTCATGAACCACAACTCTTCCCCCAGAGATCAGCCAACCCTAAGTATACATCAGACCTGTCTCTCACGAGGATGGTAGGAAGGTAATGAATGCTTTGTGCAAGTAGTGAACTCAAGACATTCCTTATAACTGGAGGGGACACAGTGACAAATGCATCCCAAACAGATTATTTGAGTAAAAGATTCATAAGAGGTTCCTTAGTAAAGCTGAAATAGAATTAAAATCAGTAAGAATAGCAAGACTCTCAGAGCCACTGTCTGTGAAAAGAACTTATTTATTTATTTATTCAGTCCCATTCTCTTCTCCCCACACCACAAAAGTCAGCAGCTGGCAAATTACATAGATTAATTCTTTCATGTTTCCACTTCTCAGTTCATTCTCTGGAGCCCAACATTCACAAGTTATTCTTCAAATAATAAATCTGTAGCTGCATGTAATGTTCTCTTGGTTCTACTCTTTTCAGTCTTCATTTTTGTATGAAAAAGAACTTTTTGAGAGGCAATGAGGTATAGTGGAAAGAATCCTGGATTTAATATGAGTAGAGTTGGCTTAGTATCTCAGTTCATCATTTAACTTCTCTGTCAGTTTCTTCACAGGTAAACGGAGGATTGGTCTAGATGACCTCCAGTTTCCTTTTCATCTGAGTCTCTGATCTGATGATCTTTCCTTGAACCTAAGATCAATTAGAGGAACTCTTTTACAGTTCCCATTCACATAACAGTTGATATTGGGCTAATTCATTTACCAGCTGTAATAGGGCTTCCACCCTTAGCAACAACCATGACTCACCAAAAACCTGAGAGACAACAATTGAAATCTAGACAAATTCTATAGTACTGAAATCGATCAAGGAGCAAATTTAGGACAAGAACAAAAGCTGAGGCCAAATGAAAAGAACTATTAGCTGAGCACAGCTGCATCACTTCATTTTGAGTATCTTTTTCATTAATATTTCACATTCCCCAGATTTAGAGAATCCAAAACCACTAGAATTCAGATGTTTTCAGAGTTAGTCCAACCCCCACCAGAGCAAGAATTCCTTTTATTTTATTCCCAAAAAATGGTCGCCATCTTAAATACTTTGTTGTTGTTAAGTCATTCTTTAATCATGTCCACTAACTTTCAATGACCCTCTTTGGGGTTTTGTTGGCAAAGATATTGTAGTAGTTTGCCATTTTGTCCTCCAGCTCATTTTTCAGATGAGGAAATGGAGATGGAGTTAAGTTGCTTGACTATGGTCACATAGCAAGTGTCTGGGGCTAGACTCAACTCAGGTCTTCCTGACTCCAAGCCTCTATCCACTGTACCACCTAGCTGCCCTTAAATACGTGGAAGTTTATTATTAAGATAAGGACAGTGAAGAGGAGGAATGTTTTACTTACCAACGTATAATTGAACAGGACTAATTATCAGGAAATTCTTTTCAGTTTGAGCTGAAATTTGCCTATGTGTAATTTCCACCCATTTTTGTCAATTTTTTTCTCTAGGAAAAAGTAGTTACTATTCACTCTAAATCATCATAAACAAAAGAACCCTTCGAATAAAAAAAAAAAAAGATGATCAGGATTTCTTCTAGTTCTTTCTCTTCATTAAGGGAAGGACCTTATCGTTAGAGTCAAACCACTGGGTTCCAACAGTGACTCCAGAAGGCCCCAGTTGAAATGAAAGCATGTTACCTACAAGGACTAACACATTAACCTATTAGTACCAGTAGAATAGATCAATTTAGTGTGTTGGCTACTCGTCACATAAGACCTCCTGGGAAGGCAGACAGCCCAGATGAGTTTTTATGGGCTTGTGAAACAAGGACGTAAAGGTTTGGAACATTAGAGGAGGAAGCTATAATGGAAGGAAAAGTGCAATGGTGGCAGGGAAGGTGGTAGGTGATGGGCATTTTAGGCAGGTAAGAAGACTTACAACACTCATAATAATGGGGGGAAGTCATGAAACCTATTTAAGTTGTCAAATGGATGTTTGGGTAATAGTCATAAAGTGGCTCCTTAGAATCAATCAGCATTTAAATGTTATACTGTGGTGTATATATATATATATATATATATATATATATATATATATATATATATATATATACTGTGCTAAGTGCTGACTTTAAAAAGGGGGCAGCTGAGTGGCTCAGTGGATTGAGAACCAAGCATAGAGACGGGAGGTCCTGGGTTCAAATCTGGTCTCAGACACTTCCCAGCTGGGTGACCCTGGGCAAGTCAATTAACCCCCATTGTTTAGCCCTTACCACTCTTCTGCCTTGGAACCAATACAGAGTATTGACTCCAAGACGGAAGGTAAGGCTTTAAAAAAAAAAGGCTAGAAAATATATGATTTTTTAATGAGGCAGCTCTGTAGCACAATAGCTAATATGTTGGGAAGACCTGGGTTCAAATGTAGCCTCAAATGCTTCCTAGCTGTGTGACCCTGGACAAGTCACTTGACCCCCATTGTCTAGCCTTTACCTCTCTTCTGTCTTAGAAACAATACTTAGTATCAATTCTAAGACAGAAGGAAAGGGATTAAAGTAAAAATAAGAAAAGATATGAGATTAGCAAAAATAACCAGGTCCGTCCACAAAGTGGGCCTCAGAGGCATTTCTGGAAAAAGAACACCAGATTGGATAGTCCATGGGTCTGAGCCAAGACAGACATTTCAATGTGTTCCCATGTATAACCACAATGACTAGACATTTCCACAAGGGAACTACCTGGGCATGGTAGAAGAATACAAGTGTGTGTGGGGGTGGGGGGTGGGGAAGCCTGTCCTTGGGGCACTGAAAGTTCTAGGTGCCACATTTTAGGAGTAAAAACTAAAAAATGGAGATTACATAAGAAATATCTGGATGAGGAAAGGGGCTGAAATCACTTCCTATAAGGGATTGTTGAACAACAATTAGCAACAACAACAATAATAGCTAGTGTTTTTGTACTTCAGGTTTGCAGAGTGATTTACTCACATTATCTCCCTCGGCCCTCACCAGAACTCTATGAGATAGTGGCCCCATTTATTACTATTGTTATTATAAATTATTATTAAATCATCCACATTTCTCAGATGAGGAAACTGAGGTCAACAGAAGTTATAGTAATTGCCCATTCACACAGCTAAGAAGCGTCCGAGGTAGGATTTGAGCTCAGGTCTTCCTGATGCCAAGTCTGACACTCGATTCACTGTAACACCAGCTCAGCTCTTTTGAATGACCAGTAGAGGTTTAGCTCGGAAAACAGGAAATGTCAGAGCGACGAGGTTCCTGTATCCAGACCTGAGAAGGGCTACCCTACAGAAAGACTTCTTTGAGGGAGAATTGGGAGAATGAGATGCGAGGGGCAGAAGTTACATAGAGGGCAGATTTCAGTGTAATATAAGAGATGACAGTGCCATGTAAGAAACCAACGAAGCCACTGAAAAGTGAAATGGATTGTTTCAGGAGATGGAGAGCTTCCCTCCATTGGAGGACTTCAGTCAGAGACAGGATAGAGTCCTGAACTTAAAGTCAAAAGGTTGTGTGCTCCTGAGCAAGTCACTTCACTTCTCCTGCCTCCATTTAATTATAATTTTGTTGTAAAGTCTTTTTCAGTAATGTCCTACTCTTTGTGACCCTATTTGGGGTTTTCTTACCAAAAATACTGGAGTGCTTTTAATTGAGGGACTTTTCAGTCAGCTACAGACTGAATTAGTTGTCGACTGAAGTCTATTTCAGATCTGAGATGGCATGATGCCTAATTTCTAAAAAGGTTAGTCAGACAAAACAATAGTTCCCAATCTTTTTATCCTCTTAGTCAATCATCAATCAGCAGCTTGCAAAGAAAATCCTATTTAAGACCTTGGAAAAAATTGCAAAGGTGATGCTGGAGTCACTTAACACAGAAAATCAAATCCTTAATCCCCTACAAGGTGAAGAAAGCATATAGCCCTTTTTCTTTATAGCTTAGTATTGTCAGGGGGACGAGGGACTATGATTGCCAGAGGGACAGGCTCACTACTGAAGAAGTAGCAAGTGCTTATCCTCTATGGATGCCAGTGGGAGGGAGCTAAGGCAGAAGAAGGGAATATCAAAAGTGTAATATTTACACAGTACAGATAATCTATTACAACTCAGAACTCAACATGCAGTTTTGGCTCATCCATGAAATCAAAAAAATTCCCTACAGAAAACATTGAATAATTGGACAATGAATTCTTATGTAACTAGTTGGAACACACTTTCAGACAAAAATTACTGACAAGGGATGTAGACAATCTCTTTCTCTCTCTCTCTCTCTCTCTCTCTCTCTCTCTCTCTCTCTCTCTCTCTCTCTCTCTCTCTCTCTCTCTTCTCTCTCTCTCTCTCTCTCTTTCTCTCTCTCTTCTCTCTCTCTCTCTCTCTCTCTCTCTCTCTCTCTCTCTCTCTCTCTCTCTCTCTCTCTCTCTCTCACACACACACACACACACACACACATATACCTGGAAAGGCTTATATGAAGTGATGCAAAGTGAAGGGAGCAGAACCAGAAGGGCACTGTACACAGTAATAGCAATAATGTGTGATGATCATTTACTTATTCATTGCCATCCCAATTAAATTATGAAAAAATTATCTTATTGAGCTAGAAAAATAATAAAATTCATTTGGAAGAAAAAAGATCAAAAATAGCAAAAGAATTAATGAAAAGTATAAAGGAAGGAGGTCTAGCAATACCAGATTTTAACCTGTATTATAAAGCAGTAATTATCAAAACTATCTGGTACTGGCTAAGACATAGAAAGTCAGATCAGTGGAACAGAACAGGCATACAACAAATAGTAGTAAAATTGTAGCAACCTTATATTTGACAAAAATGCAGATTTAAGTTATTGGGATAAGAAATCGCTATTTGAAAAAAATTGTTGGGACAACTGGGAAGTAGTTCGGCAGAAAGTAGGTATAAACCAATATCTTACACCATTCACACTAAGAACAAAATAGATACATGATTTAGACAAAAGGAGATATAAGCAAAGTAAAAGGACAGAAAACATATTCCCTACCAGATTTATAGAGAAAAATTTGAGTCAAGAGATAGGGAATATTGTGAGACACAAAATGGATAACTTTGAGTACATTAAATTGAAAAGGTTTTGTAAAAAAGAAAACAAATATTGCCAAGTTTAGAAGGAAAGCAGAAAATTGGGAGAAAATTTTCAGTCTCTAAGACAGAGATCTCATAAGTAAAATATATAGAGAACTTTGCCAAATTCATAGTAATAAGAGCCATCTTCCAATTGATAAATAGATAAAAGTTTCACATGTGTATTATTGTCACATGTGTATTCACAGTGTATTAGTGTCAACTTTTTCACATCCCCTCCAACATTTGTCATTTTGCCCTTTCTTACTCCAATTTGAGGAATTGTTTTGGTTTGAATGTCCCTAATCACTAATGATTTAGAACATTTTATCATTTACCTATATCTGACTCATTTCTTCATCTAAAAACTATTAATATATTTTGTATATTTATCAATTGAAATATGTTACTTTTCAGAATTATGGATAGGAGAGGAATTTATAAGCAAATAAGAGATGGAGAGTATCATGAGGCATAAAATGAATAATTTTAAGTACTTTAAATTGAAAAGGTTTTGTAAACATTTGAAAAAAATTAAACAAGATTAGAAAGCAAGCAGAAAACTAGGAGAAAATTTTCTCAAATAGAGGTCTCACATTTAAAATATAGAGAACTTTGTCAAATTTATGGGAATAAGAGCCCATTCCTCAGTTGGTAAATGGGCAAAAGATATGAGCAGACAGTTTTCATATGAAGAAATAAAAGCATATAAAGGTACATAAAAAAGCTCTAAATCATTACTGACTAGGAAAATCCAAAACAAAACAAGTCTGCGGTATTATCTCACACTCATCAGTTTGACTAAAAGTGACAAAAGGGAAAAATAATAAATATTGGGGAGCATGTGGAAAACTTAGGACACTAATAATATACTGTTGGTGGAACTGTGTACTAATCCAACCATTTTGAAGAGCAATTTGAATTGTGCCCAGAGAGCTTAAAAACTTTGTATACTTTTGGACCGAACCCTACCATTGCTGGGTCTATTTTCCAAGGAGATCAGGGAAGAATGGTAAGAACCTATATGTTACAAAATATTTATAGTAGTTCTTTTTGTATTGGCAAATACCTGGAAATTGAGGAGATGTTTATCAACTGAGAAATGGCTAAGCAAATTATGGTATATGATTATGCTGGAACACCACAAAAAAGATGAGCACATTAAATTTTTTAAACTTGGGGGAAAACTACATAAATAATGAAGAGTGAAATAAGTGGGACCAAGAGAATATTATAGATAGCTACAGACTTAATAATTTAAGAATAACTTCTGAATGTTCACCTGCTGAGAACAAACTGAAAAGTAAGAAAGACATTATATATTTTGCCAGGTGATGTCTTCTATGGTAGGGAAGGTGAGAAAGAGGCTAAATAAATTTTTAAAATTTAAATGATTTGGAAGGAAAAAAAACAGAAAAAAATTGAAAGAAGAAAATTTTTAATGGTTTGACATGAAAACCCAGGGGAATTGTGCATTGGCTCTGGAGTGGGGGGGGGGGGAGGGAGAGGGGAAAAACATAAATCATGTAACCATGGAAAAATAGTCTAAATTAATTAATTAAATAAAAAATTTCAATTTAAATGGTTCTACATGTATTTGAAATTTTTAATTAAAAATATAAAATAATGAATGATGTATGATAGACTTCACTATTAATGACAATACAATGATCCAAGACAATTCTGAGGAACTTATAACAATGAATGCTGTCCAGCTCCAGAGAAAGAACTGTGGGAGTTAGAATACAAATGTAAGCAAACAACTTTTCCATGATTTATTTGGACATATGTTTAGGGTTATGGCTTTATAAGATTACTCACTTATACAAACAAATAACATGGAAATATGTTTTGCATGATAATACATGTAGAATTGTTTGCCACCTCCAGGAGGGGAGGGAAGAAGAGACGGAGACAATATGAATAATACAACTTCAGAAAACTTATGTGGAAATTTGTTGTTACATGTAATTCATAATAAATAAATAAAAATGACAAAACAAGTTATAAATGTACGATGCTCAAATGTGGGATCCAGAACAATCCCAAAGGACTCATGACAAGAAAGGCTATCTACAGTCACAGAAGGAACTGGTAGAGTCTGGATGCAGATTGAAGCAAACCATCCTTCACTTTATTTCCTCCATGGAATTTTGCCTCTAGTATAAGTTATATGTATCTTGCTTCACAACATGAAGAACATGGAATGTGTATTGTATCATAACACATGTAATAACCTAAACCAAATTGCCTGCTGGGTTGGGGAGGAGGGAGGCATGGAAGGAAGGGAAAAAATAGGAATTGCAAATTATCAGTAAATAATTATTAAAAGTTATTTTGTCAGGTAAAAAAAAAGCCCCTGAAAAAAAGGGTTATAGGAGCATAGAGACCTAGTTTTTAATGCTGTCTCTGCCACTAAGTTGTTCTTTTGTTTTGGACAAATAATTTCTTCTTTCTGGGTCTCAGTTTCCCTAATGAAAAAACAAAGTTAGCCTACAGATGTCCTGTTTCAGTTTGGGGAATGTGTGTTCTAGGTTATAAAGCCCCTTCTTGTTCTGATATTCTAGATTCTAAGGTTTCCATACAAATTAAACAGTCTATAATCAAAGAAAAATGCAGTACATTTAAAGCTTCTTAAGGGGAGAATCTCTACTTTTCTTTGAATCAGTAACTTTTTAGCTACTCCAGGAGACATATAAAGTATGTCAACATCATTTTAATTATGAAAACATTAACTTTTACATATAAAATTAATTGGAAAGAAACAGTAAAGAAGGTTCAAAGTTTCTTTGGAAATGTTTCTGATGGGGGCAGCTAGGTGGCTCAGTGGATTGAGATCCAGACTTATAAATAGGAAGTCCTGGGTTTAAATGTGGCCTCAGACATTTTCTAGCTGTGTGACCCTGGGCAAGTCAAATAACTCCCATTGCCTAACTCTTATTATTCTTCCACCTTGGAACCAATGCCCAGTATTGACTCTGAGACAGAAGATAAAGAGGTTTTTTGAAAGGAAGAAAGAAAAAGAAATGAAGGAAAGGAAAGAAGAGGAAAGAAGAGGAGAGGAGAGGAGAGGAGAAGAGAGGAGAGAAGAGAAGAAAGGAAAGTTTCTGATAAGACAAATGGCAAAATCAGTTCTTTCCACAACCACAGAGCTTCAAAGTCAGGGACTTTGTAGAATGAGTCCAACATTTTTCATGATTCATGAAAGATATCAGTGGTCATTCAACATTTTTTGTAAAGGCTCATCAGGTCATATCTAACAGTTCAAAGGGTCTTCAAAACACCCAAACTTTATTTATTTATTTAATTAACTTAGAATATTTTCCCACTGTTCCATGTTTCATGTTCTTTCCCTCCCCCCTCCCAGAGCCAATGAGCAACTCTACTGGATTTTATATGTATCATTTATCCAAATGTATTTCCATATTATCAATATTTGCATGAGGGTGATCATTTAAAGTCAACATCCCTAATCATATCCCCATCAAACCATGTGATCAATCATATTTTTCTTCTGAGTTTCTACTCCCACAGTTCTTTCTCTGGATGTGGATAGTGATCTTTCTCATAAGACTCTAAGAATTGTCCTGGATCATTGCATTGCTGCTAATAGAGAATTCCATTACATTGAATTGTACCACAGTGTATCAGTCTCTGTGTACAATGTTTTCCTGGTTCTGCTCCTCTCACTATGCATCACTTCCTGGAGGTTGTTCCCGTCTCCATGGAATTCCTCCAGTTCATTATTCATTTCAGCACAATAATATTCCATCACCAACATATACCACAATTTGTTCAGCCATTCACCAATTGATGGGCATCCCCTCATTTTCCAATTTTTTGCCACCACAAAGAGCCCAGCTATGAATATTCTTATACAAGTCTTTTTCCTTATTATCTCTTTGGGATACAAACCCAGCAGTGCTATGGCTGGATCAAAGGGGGGCAGACAGTCTTTTAGTGCCCTTTGGGCATAATTCCAAATTGCCCTCCAGAATGGTTGGATTAATTCACAACTCCACCAGCAATGCATTTGTGTTCCAATTTTGCCACATCACCTCCAACATTTATTACTTTCCTTTGCTGTCATATTGGCCAATCTGCTAGGAGAACACCCTCATTTTAGAGATGAGGAAACTGAGTCTTGGTCAAGGAGTCAAATGTCACTACCCAAATTCTCCTATATAATGCCCATGTAACCTTCAGTGAGTCATTTAGCTTCTCTGGGCCTCAGTTCCTCATTTATAAAATAAGGAGATTATACAACATGATATTAGGTCTTTTTCAACTCTAAAACTATGACCTTATGACTTTAAGATCCAAGTTCAAGTTCTAATTTAATATATTGACTGTGGGATCTTGGGCAAGTCCCTTAATCTCACAGTACCTAAGGCATTCTCTAAAACAAAAAAGTGGCAAACTGTTAGGGATTTTCACTGACAGAGGACATTTCCTCACCAGAATTTCTTAACACCAATGAATTCAGAAATATACTCAAGAGAAATAAACAAATTATTGCCACCAACAAAAATAACATAAAAAATCCCAAACAATGAAAAACTTTGAGGGGAGAATTGATTGACATTTTAGCCTAAAAATTCCACACCAAGTCCCTATTTTCATAGTAGTTGTCAAAGGGGAAAATCTCTGCCTCCCAAATCAACCCAAATTATCCAATGAAGGAAACAAGACACATTAAGACCAACAATAAAAGTTTAGAGAAAATCTAACTTGTCTTCAAGCATTCAACCAGTACAGGATAAGGGCATAGGATGAACTCTGGTTATCACGTTTATTAGGAATACAATTAAGAGCAAGTCACTTAACTTCTCAGCCTTAATTTCATCACCAACAAAAAAAAGGGGGGGGGATAATGGAAGAAAAAAATAGATTGGTCATAGATAATAAAGCAACTTGTTTTGCCTCATTCTGCATATTTATTTTTTCCTTTTTTTTTTTAAAGGAGAGGCTAGAAGATAGGAGCAATAGAAAATAAATTAAATCACAAAATGTTAAAACTGGAAGAGACCTTGATTGTTTTCTAGACTAATTCTTTCATCTTACAGTTAACAAACTCAGGGTTTCATAAAGACTTGCCCAAGTTCACAGAGAGTACATACCTGTGCCTACATCCTATAAATGCTTATATATGTACGTACATGCACACATCCTCTCTATTCGGCATGATTGCACATGACTATAGTTGTATGAGTCACCTACTGGGCTGAGATGAGTTCATTGTTCTTTTTATACAAAGAGATTATACAGTAGGTTGACAGTCCATATTGACTTTTTTATGTAGCAGAATCCATTTTCTATAAATCCTTAATTGATTCAGTCACCTGAAAACACTAAACACGAGTGTCGTTCCCAAGATGACTGAATCACAGAATCAGATTCAAGGCTAAAGATTATGGAACTTAATGAATCTGGCTGACCACTGGATCCTAAGCTTCATCATGGCCAGGTCCACTCCCAAGGTTTCCCAAGCTCTTAGCAGTTTTATCTGCCTATACAGTGCTCATCACAGGTCTAGAAAGCATTTGAAACAAGGAAATATGAAGATCTATGAAACTTTAACAAAGACTAAAACAAATTATGCTGAACTGTCTATGAGACATGTGGTGCAGACAGATGTCTACTGACCTGCCCAATTCATTTTACTCATGACTTCAGCTGAATTTGAGGGCTCCAAAATCAAAGTCTAATAAAATATACTGTGAGAGTCTGGGAGAGGTTTATTTTTGCTGGGAACCAGGGAAACAGGCAACTACAGAGTCATAGGACATCTGGGATGACAGCAACTTTAAAAGCATACAATGTCTGACCTAGAAGGCACCTGAGAGATCATCTAGCCCAACCCTCCAACCCCCATTTTACAGAAATGAAAACAGGTTCAGAAAAGAATGACTTGTCCAAGATCAAAAGAACCGATGTGATGGGAAAAAGATGGGAATGGAGGTCTCCCAATTTCCAATCCAGCAAACTATCCACAATACCACAATGATCACTATTTATATTCATATAGGTCCTAGAGCCGCCCTATAATATTAATGCTATAATGTTTCTTAGGGTCTTCTTCTTTTTAACTTCAGCATGAATTAGAATTGCTTAGCCTTTTTTTCTTGGTAACTATCAGCTTCCATGTGTTTAATTACCATCCCTGTTCAAATTATATGTATATTATATATGTATATGATATAAATAACCTCAATATTTCTCTTAAGCTCTAGTCCCACATCACCATCTTATCTACAAGACCTTTTTTAAATTTGGAAATGTTTAATTAATTAAAATTATAATATTTTCCCATGGTTACATGATTTATGTTCTTTCCCTCCCCTCCCCTGGCCCCTCTCATAGCTAACATGCAATTCCACTGGGTTTTATATTTGTCATTGATCAAGACCTAGTTCTTTTTTTAAATTTTATTTGGTCAATTTCAAACATTATTCCTTGGTTACAAAAATCATATTCTATTCCCCCCTCCTCTCTTCCCACCCTTCCCATTGCCAATGCGCAATTCCACTGGGTATTACATGTGTCCTTGATGAGAACCTATTTCCATATTGTTGATGTTTGCACTAGGATGTTCCTTTAGTGTCCATATCCCCAATCATATCCCCTTCGACCCATGTAATCCAGCAGTTGTTTTTCTTCTGTGTTTCTACTCCCACAGTTTTTCCTCTGAATGTGGATAGTGATTTTTCTCATAGATCCCTCCAGGTTGTTCATGATCACTGCATTGCCACTAATGGAGAAGTCCATTACATTTGATTGTTCTACAGTGTGTCAGTCTCTGTGTACAGTGTTCTCCTGGTTCTGCTCCTTTCACTCTGCATCACTTCCTGAAGGTTGTTCCAGTTCACATGGAATTCTTCCAGTTCATTATTCCTTTGAGCACAATAGTATTCTATCACCAACATATACCACAATTTGTTCAGCCATTCCCCAATTGAAGAGCATCCCTTCATTTTCCAATTTTTTGCCACCACAAAGAGCACAGCTATGAATATTCTTGTACAAGTCTTTTTCCTTATTATCTCTTTGGGGTACAAACCCAGCAGTGCTATGGCTGGATCAAAGGGGGGCAGACAGTCTTTTAGTGCCCTTTGGGCATAGTTCCATATTGCCTTCCAGAATGGTTGGATCAATTCACAACTCCATCAGCAATGCATTAATGTCCCAACTTTGCCGCATCTCCTCCAACATTCATTATTTTCTATAGCTGTCATGTTAGCCAATCTGCTAGATGTGAGGTGATACCTCAGAGTTGTTTTGATTTGAATCTCTCTGATTATAAGATATTTAGAGCACCTTTTCATGTGCTTATTAATAGTTTTTATTTCTTTGACTGAAAATTGCCTATTCATTTCCTTTGTCCATTTATCAATTGGAGAATGGCTTGACTTTTTGTACAATTGATTTAGCTCTTTATAGATTTGAGTAATTAGACCTTTGTCAGAGGTTTTTGTTATGAAGATTGTTCCCCAATTTGTTGCTTTCCTTCTAATCTTGGTTACATTGGTTTTGTTTGTACAAAAACTTTTTAATTTGATGTAATCAAAATTGTTTATTTTACATTTTGTGACTCTTTCTATGTCTTGCTTGGTTTTAAAGTCTTTCCCTCCCCACAGGCCTGACATGTATACTATTCTGTGTTCACCTAGTTTACTTATAGTTTCCTTCCTTATGTTCAAGTCATTCACCCATTCTGAGTTTATCTTGGTGTAGGGTGTGAGGTTTTGATCCAAACCTAATCTCTCCCACACTGTCTTCCAGTTTTGCCAGCAGTTTTTGTCAAATAGTGGATTTTTGTCCCAAAATCTGGGGTCTTTGGGTTTGTCATAGACTGTCTTGCTGAGGTCACTTACCCCAAATCTATTCCACTGGTTCTCCTTTCTGTCTCTTAGCCAGTAACAAATTGTTTTGATGACCATTACTTTACAGTATAGTTTGAGATCTGGGATTGAAAAGCCACCTTCCTTTTTATTTTTTTTTTCATTATTTCCCTGGCTATCCTTGATCCTTTGTTCTTCCAAATGAACTTTGTTATGGTTTTTTATAATTCAGTAAAAAAAATTTTTTGGACGTTCAATAGGTATGGCACTAGATAGTCTTTCTAAGTCTTACTTGGTTTTAAAATCTTTCCTTTCCCAAAGTTCTGACATGTATACAATTCCGTGTTCATATAATTTACTTATAGTTTCCTTCTTTATGTTCAAGTCATTTACTCATTCTGAGTTTATCTTGGTGTAGGGTGTGAGGTGTTGATCCAAACCTAATCTGTCCCACACTGTCTTCCAATTTTCTCAGCAGTTTTTATCAAATATTGGATTTTGGTCCCCAAAGCTGGGGTCTTTGGGCTTGTCAGAGACTATCTGGCTGAGGTCACTGACCCCAAGTCTACCCCTCTGATCCTCCTTTCTGTCTCTTAGCCAGTACCATATTGTTTTGATGACCACTTCTTTATAGTATAGTTTGAGATCTCGTACTGCAAGGCCACCATCCTTTGCATTTTTTTAAATTTCCCTGTATATACTTGATCTTTTGTTCTTCCAAATGAACTTTGTTATGTTTTTTTCTAATTCAGTAAAAAAATTTTTTGGTAGTTTGATTGGAATGGCACTAAATAAGTAAATAAGTTTGGGTAGGATGGTCATTTTAATTATGTTAGCTTGTTCTTCTCATGAGCAGTTAATATTTTTCCAATTGTTTAGATCTAGTTTTAATTGCGTGGAAAGTGTTTTGTAGTTGTGTTCATATAGTTCCTGTGATTGTCTTGGCAGATAGATTCCTAAGTCTTTTATATTGCCTAGGATGATTTTAAATGGAATTTTTCTTTCAAATTCTTGCTGCTGAGATGAGTTGGAGATATATAGAAATACTGATGACTTATGTGGGTTTATTTTGTATCCTGCAACTTTGCTAAAGTTGTTGATTATTTCCACTAGCTTTTTGGTTTATTCTCTAGGATTATTTAAGTAGACCATTATATCATCTGCAAAGAGTGATAACTTGGTCTCCTCCTCATTGCCAATTTTAATACCTTCAATTTCTTTTTCTGCTAGTGTTTCTAGTACAATGTTAAATAATAGCAGTGATAACAGGCATCCTTGTTTCACTCCTGATCTTATTGGGAATGCATCTAGTTTATCCCCATTGCAGATGATGTTTGCTGATGGTTTTAGATAAATACTGTTTATTATTTTTAGCAAAGACCCTTCTAATCCTATACTTTCTAGTGTTTTCAATAGGAATGAGTATTGTATTTTGTCAAAGGCTTTTTCTGCATCTATTGAGATAATTATGTGATTTTTGTTGGTTTGCTTGTTGATGTGGTCAATTATGAAGATGCTTTTCCTAATATTGAACCATACTTGCATTCCTAGTATAAATCCCACCTGATCATAGTGAATAACCATCGTGATGACTTCCTGGAGTCTTTTCCCTAGTATTCTATTTAAGATTTTTGCATCTATGTTCATTAAGGAGATTGGTCTACAGTTTTCTTGCTCTGTTTTTGACCTGCCTGGCTTTGGAATTAGTGCAATACTAGTGTCATGTAGAACTCCCTCTTTGCTTATTATGTCAAATAGTTTGTATAATATCGGGATTAGCTGTTCTTTGAATGTTTGATAGAATTCACTTGTGAATCCATCAGGCCCTGGGGTTTTTTTCTTAGGGAGTTCTTTGATGGCTTGTTCAATTTCTTTTTCTGATATGGGATTATTTAAGAATTCTATTTCTTCTTCTGTTAATCTAAGCAATTTATATTTTTGTAAATATTCATCCATATCACCTAGATTGGCATATTTATTGCCATATAATTGGGTAACATAGTTTTTAATGAATGCCTTAATTTCCTCTTTATTGGAGGTGAAGTCTCCCTTTTCATCTCCGATACTGTTAATTTGGTGTTCTTCTTTCCTATTTTTTTATTAGACTGACCAGTACTTTGTCTATTTTGTTTGTTTTTTCAAAATACCAGCTTCTAGTCTTATTTATTAGTTCAATAGTTCTTTCACTTTCAATTTTTATTAATTTCTCCCTTAATTTTTAGGATCTCTAATTTAGTTTTCTTCTGGGGATTTTTAATTTGTTCGCTTTCAAGTTTTATGATTTGCATGTCCAATTCATTGATTTTTGCCCTTCCTAATTTGTTAATATATGAACTCAAGGGTATAAAATTTCCCCTACATATTGCTTTGGTAGCATCCCATAGATTTTGAAAGGATGTCTCATCATTGTCATTTTCTTCAATGAAATTATTAATTGTTTCTATTCTTTGTTCTCTAACAGATTTTGGAGAATCATATTATTTAATTTCCAATTAATTTCTGATTTGGCTTTCCATGTACCCTAACTGATCATTATTTTTATTTGTGTTATGATCTGAAATGGTTGCATTTATTATTTCTTATTTTCTGCATTTGTTGGCCATGTTTTTATGACCTAGTACATGGTCAATCTTTGTGAATGTACCATGTGCTGCTGAAAAGAAGATGTAATCCTTTTTGTCCCTATCTATTTTTCTCAATATACCTATTAACTCTAATTTTTCTAAGATTTCATTCACACCTTTTACCTCTTTCTATTTTTTATTTGATTTATCCAAATTTGATAGTGGTAGGTTCAGGTCTCCCACTAGTATAGTTTTACTATCTATTTCCTCATTCAATTCCACTAGTTTCTCTTTTAGAAATTTGGATGCTATACCATTTGGTGCATATATGTGGATTAGTGATATTTCATCATTGTCTATACTCCTTTTTATCAGGATGTATTTACCTTCCCTATACCTTTTAATCATATCTATTTTTACTTTGGCTTTGTCAGATATCATGATTGCAACTTCTGCCTTCTTTCTATCAGTTGAGGCCCAATAGGGATTGCTACAACCTTTAATTCTAACCTTGTGAGTATCTACCTGCCTCAGGTGTGTTTCTTGTAGACAACATATGGTAGGATTTTGGATTCTAATCCAATCTCCTATTTGTTTTCATTTTATGGGTGAGTTCATCCCATTCACATTCAGAGTTATAATTGGCACTTTTGAATTCTGTAGCATTTTGATATCCTCTTCTAGTTCTGTCCTTTCTTCTTTTGCTATATCCTTTTAAACCAGTGGTTTACTTCTAGTCCATCCCCCCTATCCCCTCCCTTAATATGCTTCCCTTTATGGCCCCTCCCTTTTTGTTCCCTTCTTGTTTTTTAGGGTCTGTTAAATTCCCTTTCCCCTCTCTTTCCCTCCATTTTTGTACTCCCTCCCCCCTCCCCCCTTAGTTTTCCCTTCTCACTTTCCCTGTAGGATAAGATAGAATTCAAGACCCCAATGGATCTAGATGCTCTTCCCTCTCAGAATTGATTTCACTGAGAGTCTGAGAGTAAGGTTTAAGTATTTGCTATTAGCATTCTCTTCCTCTCCTTCTTATAAAAGTATTCTTCCCCTCCCCTTCCCATGTATCTTTATGTAATAAAAATTATCCTATTTATTTTACTTCTTCAAGTATCTCTTGGTGCCATCTTCGATTCCCCACTTCCTTTTTCTTTTTTTTTTGTATATCATCTTATAGCACTTATTACCCTAATCTTTTCCTGTGAATAATTCTTCTAATTACTACAACAGGGAATATAATTTTTGAGATTTAAAAATAACATTTCCCCATATATATATATATAATTTGATCTAATTGTAGCCCTTAAAGAAAAAAGTGTGTATAAAAAACACTTTCCCCCTTTTCCCTCTCTTTCTTATTTACCTTTTCATGTTTCTCTTGATCTTTGTGTTTGGATATCAAATATTCCACTTAATTCTGATCTTTTCTTTACAAATACTTGGAAATCTTCTATTTTGTTGAATGCCCATACTTTTCCTTGGAAGTATATAGTCAGTTTTGATGGATAGGTGATCCTTGATTGAAGACCCAATATTCTTGCCTTTCTGAATATCATGTTCCAGGCCTTGCGGTCCTTTAGTGTGGAAGCGGCCAGGTCTTGTGTGATCCTGATTGGTGCTCCTTGGTATCTGAATTATCTCTTTTTGGCTTCTTGTAGAATTTTCTCCTTAGCTTGAAAGCTCTGGAATTTGGCAATTACATTCCTAGGAGTTGTGTTTTGAGGATTTAGTGTAGAGGGTGTTCTATGAACTCTTTCAATTTCTATTTTGCTTCATTGTTCAGGGACATCGGGGCAGTTTTCTTGAATGATTTCTTGTAGTATGATGTCAAGATTTCTGTTTATGTCTGGCTCATCAGGTAGACCAATGATTCTCAAATTGTCTCTCCTTGCTCTGTTTTCCTGATCTATCATCTTGTCAGCGAGATACTTTATGTTTTCTTATATTTTGTCAGTCTTTTGACTTTGCTTTATTAATTCTTGCTGTTTTGCAAGATCTTTGTCTTCCAGTTACCTAATTCTGGTCTTTAAGGACTAATTTTCCACTACAATCTTTTGATTTTCCTTTTTAGTTTCGTCTATCCTGCTTTTCATGGCTTCCAGCTGTTTCTCCAATTGGGAGTTTTTGTCCTTTAAACTGTTATTTTCTCTTTGAATTATTTCCCACTTTTCTTTCCAGAAGGCTTCTAACTTTCTGATGAGCTCCAATTTAAATTGTTCAAGAACTTGTGGACAATTTCCATTTTTTGGAGGGTTTGGCGTTTATTTGAATTTCCTCCTGTACTTCCTCTGTAGCCTGGGTTTTTTCTCTGTAAAAAATTTTCAGGGCCTATGCCTTCTTTTTATTTTTCTTGGATGGAGTTTGTTGCTTCTGGGAGCAATTTGCCATCACTGTGGAGTTTTTTCCTTCCATTTTTAGTCAGAAGTCTGAATGAGATGATCAGGCTCTCTGTGTATGGAGCTAAGGAGCAAGGATTTTGCCTGAGGCAAGCTCTCGAATCTCGAATGCTATTTGCTGCCCTTCTCTGTCCTATTTTCTCATGAGTGCCCAAGGTCTGCACTCTTCAGTCTCCTGGGGTTTCAGGTGTAGCTGCTCTCAAGGGTATGTCTTTGGTGGTCTTAGTCAGCTCCCAAGGACCTAGAGGTGCCCCTTACTTACTCTAGAGGTGCCCCTTGCTCACTGATTCTGGCACACTCTGGCTTTGACTCTGGCTCCTTAGGTGGGGTGGGGGCAGGTAGATAAGTTCACAGTTTTGGTGGGAGCTTTTTCACCCCCCTTAGAGTGTGGAAACGCCCAAATCCTGTGTACCTTCAATGCTATGCCCTACTGTAGAGTCCCTTCGTTCTTATAAATTTGGTTTTTTTGGTCTTCTGAGGTAGTCTATATCAGTGGGTTCTGAAGAGAGGAAGAGTCTTGCATCTAGATTGCTGCCATGGTTACCCGGAAGTCCCCAAGACCTATTTCTATATTATTGCTATTTGCACTAGGGTGATCGTTTAGAATACAAAACATTTTAAACTTGATGTTCTATAGGAACCTCATATTCAAAATGCCCCAAACTGATTTCATTATCTTTCTTTCAAATGTCTCCCTCTAAAGAAAAACTCCCCTTTGCTCTTTTGAACTTTCCTATTTCTGTCAAGGGTATTATCATTCCTTCAGTTATCCAGATTTGCAAACTTGTTGTTATTTTATATCTCACCTATATATCTAACTTAACCTATATATCCAAGAGGTTTCCAAATCTTGTTTCTAAATCTATCATATCTCTAACATCTATTTCCTTCTCTCTACTCACACAGACATCACTTTCTTTCAGACCCTCATTGACTTATTGTAATAGCCTTCTGGTTGGCCTCTGCCTCAAATCTCTCCTGAATACTAGTCAACTAAAGTGATCTTCCTAAAGACCAGGACTCACCTTGTTACTCCACCATTAAATGATATTCAGTGGCTCTCTATTATCCCAAGAGTGAGATATAAACTCCTCCATTCAGCATTTAAAGTCTTTTACAACCTTGCTCCACCCCATCTTTTCAGCCTTATTACATATTACTCCTTTACATGTAAAAATAGTCTACCTAAACTGGCCTTCTTCCTATTCTTCTTCCTTGTTCTTTGTTTATTGATTGATTTCATATTCTAAAGATCTTTCCAAATCTATTCTTGTGTGTTCCTTGGTCCTTCCATCTCTGACATCCTGGTTCTATAAATCTACAAAGGGAATTCCCAAATATTCTACATGAATCAGTTCTGAGAACGAAATGGAATATATATATAAAACATTTGAGCCCTTTAACATGGAGACTTAATTTCCACTGCCTATGCCCCAAAGTATGTTCTCAGTAGACTCAGAAATGCCCCCAGCATTTAGAGAGCTATCATATAAGGAACAAAATATATTTAATATTTTTCCACTATTGAAGTTGACTCAGTCACCCAAATTCTTGGCCTTTTGAAACTAAGCACCTTGTAAACAGCTCTTATCCCAAGATGAGTGAGGTTTAATACTGAAAAAGGACAGAAAGGAGGTGGACTTGTTTCTCAGACTGTTTGCTGAGTCCCAGGTGGATGTGAGTACAGGCTCACAGCTATTATCTTTTAATCTCTCTACCTCCTTCAGGAGAGGTCAGGTTGTTAAAATTGAGGTTGGGGGGCTTCAGTGTGCAGAGGTGGGAGAAGAGCTTTTTAGGCTAGTATTTTATTATGTTTTAAACAAAATTAGACTAACTGGTTAGCTAAGACAGTAGAGATTTATAAGCTATAATAAGGAAAGCAATGCATGACTTAAGGATAAATTCTATTTCAAAAAGCACTGATCTGGGTGTTAAGGAATGTGAGTTTTTATCTTGAAAGCATAGCTAACACACTGAGTGATGTGAAGCAAGTCACATTCTTTGTCTAGGATTGTTTTCTGAATTGAAAACATCTCCCTTCCTGCTTTGATTTTCTATATTTTTAAGGTCCTGGGAATGGCTGACATTGTTTTTTGTTTCTGTTTGTTTTTTTGTGTATTTTAAGGTTTCTAAATCCTTTAATATTCTATAATTCCATGATACTGAGACCACCATCATCATCCCCAACCCTGATCACCCACACAGATTTATGGGCTTATAACCATGCATATGTATGAAACTATGAATAGAATTTTGCCCCTGACTTTTCCTAGGATGCCAGATTTAGAAAGAGTTGACAGTCCTTCAGGAGTTTGGAAACAACAGAATATAAAACAGCAATAAATGGCAATAACGTTAGCAAGAGCAATTAGTTAAACCAGAATGCTACTGGATTCTCTTTCACTGGGTTGTACCCCTCCCTGTACATCTGTGTTTTGGAGTCATTCTCCTCTACTTAATTAATGGTATCCTTTGAGCTACTTGCCTGGGATATGTTTTGTAGCACTTATTCAAGGCACCAAAATTACTAGGTATGGCTCTGTGCACACAAACACAGACCCATGCAACTACATCCATACTCATGTATAGGCACATATAACAGAGAGAATTAGGAAGAAATGTTGGTATACTGTGTGGGAAGCCATAAAATATTCAAATGGAAGATTGCAGGCTAAGTCAATAGCCACAGAGCTCTTTGGTGAGTTAAGGTACATTCAGAAACATTTTAAGTACCCTACTAAGTGCAAGTAGTTTACTAAAGGAGCTGGAGAGACAAAGATGGAAATGTGTTATTTTCCCCAGACTACAAGGAGCTTATAAGAAGACCAGGACAGATGGGCAAAGTTTACCCTTTGAACTCTACTACATGGAGACAATAGTCTGCTGAGAACGTCTGGTCCAGGATCTTTGATCTAAGAGTGATGAGAGTCTATAATTCCTGAAAATCTCCTTTGAGGCTCCTTTCTGCATCCTGGGTAGATGTTAAGGCAAGTCTAGCACAAAACAATACAGGTGCTAAGGGAATGAGTCAGGAAATAAAAACACCAGGATGGAAGAGTATCTATATCACACATACTCTCTCTCTCTCTCTCTCTCTCTCTCTCTCTCTCTCTCTCTCTCTCTCTCTCTCTCTCTCTCTCTCTCTCTCTCTCTCTCTCTCTCTCTCTCTCTCTCTCTCTCTCTCTCTCTCTCTCTCTCTCTCTCTCTCTCTCTCTCTCTCTCTCTCTCTCTCTCTCTCTCTCTCTCTCTCTCTCTCTCTCTCTCCCCTCTCTCAGTTTTTCCCTCTCTGTCTCTGTCTGTCTCTCCCTCTCCCTCTCTCTTTGTCGCTCCCTCTCTCACCACAGGCAAATCCCTTAATCATTATGGATCATAGTTCCCCTATCTGCAAAATAAGGTGGCGGAACAAGGTTATCTCAAAGGGTCTCTCTTTTTTCTTTCAAAGGTCTCTTATAACTTTAAAACCTATGACATCTTTTATCCTGGCTTCTTTCTCAGAGCTCATCATTGATGACATCCTGTAGCCTATTGGTGCTCTGGCAGACCCTACTAAGGTAGAAGGGCCAGCAGTTCAGGGTCCATGAGGATCACTCCCATCACATGAGCCTCAGCATAGCTAAACATGGAGAAGCTCATCACAAAGGATCATTCACCGAGTTATGATTATTTTTGGCTGTAGCAATACAGGAGTAAGTAGTAAATATTATTAATAAGCATTTTAGAAAATGCTGTGCAAAGGGAAAACATCACTGTATTTTGCAAGTATTCATAATTCCTGTGCTGCATAAGCAGGTGATTTTAGGCAGATCATGGTTTCATTTGTTTTAAACTACACAAGCCAAAGAGGATCTTATGTAAGTGCTTGAGGTCAACGTGGAGGGCATCATTCTCTATGGGGATGCAGGGCACTTGCAATGACTCCACCATTTCCCGGACTGCAGGGAATTTCACTACTGAAAGGCAGAAAAAAGATCCTTGAATTCATTAGTGTGGGGGATGCCACCCACTAGAGCATTTGGTGACCACTCCAATGCTTTTCACAAGATTTTATGAGTTATTATAGCAAAAAGAATGATAAGAATAATAAAACTGCCCTGGGGGCCAGCCTTCAAGTAATGAGTCTCCTGGCTCTTAACAGGGTTGTTGATCAGATCATTGACACAATCCTAGATTGCTGGATAAGACTCAAGTTTATACTTTTTGATGCAGTCTTGAAGAACTCGAGGGTCATCTTCATGCCACAATAAGTAAAGGACTTTAGAAGAGTTCCTAG
Organism: Monodelphis domestica; assembly: GCF_027887165.1. Lineage (NCBI taxonomy): Eukaryota > Metazoa > Chordata > Mammalia > Didelphimorphia > Didelphidae > Monodelphis > Monodelphis domestica. Next base: position 150,579,973 of record NC_077233.1, read on the forward strand.
AATCCAAGATTTTTTATGAGACTGGATTCTCTGAAATTTGGTTAGATCTCTCTCCTCTTCAAAGGTCAGGAGATAGAAAGGTAGAGATGGAATGGAGACTTGCAGTGAAGTGGAAAGTAAGAAAGGATCTGAGCAAGCCATAAAGATACATTTCCCAGGGCCTCATTGGACCTTTGATGATATAGTGTGACAGAATTCCTGATTAGGCAAAGTAAGCCTCCTAAGGCTGAGAAAGAGGGAAAGGATTATGATCAGAAATATCATGGTCCACCCTGAAGACAATTATTTCCTCAGAGGGGAAAAGGAGAGAGAAGCTAACCAATAATAATGTAGACAGTAGAGTGTGTTGGTGCATCCTTCATAACATTTATGACTAGAGTACCCCCACACAAATTTAGTTAGTCTTTGAATAGCTGGTAGTAATTGTTTTGTTTTATTTTGAACTTCATCTGTAGAGACAAGAATTTGAGAAACTATATAGAATACTGGATAGAATACTGAAGCTGACCTCAGAGCAAGGAAGACCCGAATCGATACCTCTAATACATATTGGCAACATGCCCCTGGACAGGTCACCTAAGCTTGTGGTGCCCTTTAGTTTATAAGTCATTTCACTCTCGTTCCATTGTTCATGACCCCATTTGGGAATTTCATGGCAAAGATACTGGAGCACTTTATCATTTCCTTCTCCAGCTCATTTTATAGATTAGGAAACAGGCAAGTGGGCTTAAATGACTTGCCCAGGATGACACGGCTAGTAAGAGTCTGACACCAGATTTGAACTCAGGAATCTTCCTGACTTCAGGCCCAGTACTCTATCCGCTGAGCCACGTAGCTGCCCTTGTAGTGCTGGAGGCAACTCTGAAAAGCCATAAATTGTAGATAAGGTGCCAAACTGCTTAGGTGGGGAGGAGGAATTTCCTATACCAATGCAATCAGAGGTCTAGTCTTTATTCCTTTGGAAAGAAGTTAATTAGACAGCTTGCTATTGATCAAAAAGACAATTGCAAAAGAATTGTAAGGGGCTTTGTAATTGGCAGAGAAATGAGAATGTCTGCCAGGCCAGATAACTGGGCTAGAGCAGAAAAAAGATTAAAGCAAAGAAATATGAATGCATTCCCATTAAAGGAAAGCAAATAAAATCTGTGTGTTGCAGTTTAGAAGAGAATATAAAAGTGAGTCAGAGGTGAGGCTGACTGGATCAAAAAGGGGCTTACTCTATCCTTGAGTTCAGCTTAGATGGGACCATGAAGTATGTTACTCTCCTGTTCTTTATCTTTCTCCCCTCCTTCTAGAGGAGCCATCTAGTGAGTACAGTGGATAGAGAGCTGGATCTGGAAACAGGAAGACCTGTGTTCAAATTCAGATTCAGATACTTACTAGCTGCATGATCCTGGGCAACTAATTTAATCTATCTCAGGTTCCTCACTTATAAAATGAGGATAATAATAGAATCCATCTCCCAGGATTCTTATGAGAAAAGATTAAAATATTTGTAAAAACACTTCTCATAGTGCCTGGAACATAGTAGGTACCAAATAGATGCTTGTTTCCTTCTGTCTTCCTTTTCTACCTCATTTTCTTTCTTCCTTTTTTTACTTTTCTCTATAATTTCTTTTTTTCTTCTTCCTTTACCCCCTCATTCCATTTCTTTCTTCTGCCTTTCCTCATCATTTCCTTCCTTTTTTCCTTTACTCTTCCCTTTCTTACTTCTTCCTTTCCTTCTTCATTTTCCTTCTTTCTTCTTCCTTTGCTCCCTCCCTTCATTCATTCATTCCTCCTTTCTTTCTTCCCTCCCTTCCTTCTTGTTATTCTACCTCCTTTTCTTGTTTCTTCTTGTTTTCCCCCTTCTCTTATTTCCTTCTTCTTTTCCTTCCTCCCAACATTCCCTCCTTTCCTTTTTCTCAGTCTGTCCCTCAAATCTCTCCCTCTTTCTCAGCCTTAGGAGGCTTACTTTGCCTAATCAGGAATTCTGTCACACTACATCAACAAAAGTCCAATGAGGCCCTGGGAAATGTATCTTTATGGCTTGCTCAGATCCTTTCTTACTTTCCACTTCACTGCAAGTCTCCATTCCATCTCTACCTTTCTATCTCTGTATGTGCACATCGCTCTCCTCCCCTGAAACAAGTCTGTCCATCTTCCTGAGGTCTGTATCTCTTCTCAGCTCTACTGGTGCGTGAATTACTGTGAAAAGTTGCTAAAGCTCCTTTTTGGCACCTGATTAAATTAATTCCCCTTTTTGATGAGCAATAATTTGCATATTTTTCCTTTGAGCTAAATTTTCTCAATAGTGAAGAATCTATGTAAAAATGGAAAAGGACTGGTTGGGCATCTTGAGACCTGGTTCCCTCTACCACTAGTGCAGTGACCTTGGGCAAGTCATTTGCCTCTTTGTGAGCTTCAGTTTACTTCTCTATAAAATGAGTTTTAAAGGTTCATAGAGTTTGAACTAAGTGGGACCTTATAGTTCATTGAGTCTAACCCCCTCATTTAGGAAAATGGAGTCCACAGAGTTTGTGAAAGTTGAATGGGATCACAAATCTAGTAAGGGTCTGACATAATTCAAACATAAGTCTTTCTGGCCCCAAGTTTTGTGTTCTACCTACTTTTCCAAGGGTTTACCTGAAGTAAAATAAACTTGTCAAGTGAATATGAAGAACATTTGGTGAATGAAACATGTTATCTTTTTTAAATGAATTAATATGCAAATAAAGTAGAATATTTCTTTTCATTAAGTAGGGGTTTGGGGATGTTTGCTGAAAGTCAAAAGATTTAGCAAGGACCAAAAAGGTTGGGAACCACTGCACTAGATGACCACTAAGAGAACTAGTTGGTACAGTGGATAGAGCACTGAGATTGGAGTCAAGAAAACCCAAATTCAAATCCAATCTCAGAAACTTCCTAGCTGTAGACCTTGGAAAAGGCACTTAATCTGTTTGCCACTGGCGAAGGAAATGGCAAACTACTCCAGTAACTTTGCCAAGAAAGCCCTATGGACAGAGGTCCGCAGGGTCACAAAGAGTTGGACATGACTTAAACAACTGAACAATAAAAACAAGGTCTCTTCTAGCCTTACCACCATGAATTGATGTATCAATGTTTTAATTCTTCATGGTGAATATAGTTACATTTTTGTTTTTATAAAAGGATTTGAGTGAGTTGTTGGGTACAGTCTATCAGTTGTTGGGTATAATCTAAGAAGACGCAACATTGTCGAAGCATAAAAAACCCAAAATGTGTATGGCCTCAGAAAGAAGTTTGGTAACAGAAAACATAGCAGGTAGTACTAATATCCCATTTTGTAACTGTAATACTAACTAATATCCCATAAAGTAACTGAGCTTTAGAGAGGTTAAATTACTTTCCACTCAAGGGTCATGCAATTCATAAATTGGGTCAGGATCATAGATTTAGATCTTGAAGTAGTCTAAACCCTTCACTTTACAGATGAGGAAACAAAGGTCCTGAAAAGGTCATTTCTTCCTCCAAGTCCAGTGGTCATCATTCTAATACCTAATGTCACCTCTCCCCTGGCCACATGCCACTCCTGATGAGGACTATAGTCTCTAGTCATGTTTCTGTTCAAGGCAAGACCCTTGGGAGGAGTCTGCCTTTGCAATCATCCTAGTCAAGTTACTCTTCCCCACCTCCACCTCCAATTCTAGAATCACAGCTTTGAGCTCTCCATAGCTAAGTGCTGCAATCAATTGTGAAGCCCCAACTGAGTGTGAATAAATCAGACAGGATTTCCTCTGCTGGAAACTCTCCTTTCTATTCTCTAGTTTCTAAGCCTTAAAGCTTCCAGGATAGCAATTCACCTTCCCAGTTCTCAAGGCAATTTTCATCTCATATATGACCTTGAAGATATGCTCCCATAGCCTTTGGGAGTATCACAAACCCAATTTTGGTTCTTATTTATTCAATTTTTTTTTGCCCTTCATTGCATCCCCTGCCCCAAACCAACTATGTAAATTCGTCTTCAAATTAGGAATGTGTGTGTGTGTGTGTGTGAGAGAGAGAGAGAGAGAGAGAGAAAGAGAGAGAATGAGAGAGAGAGAATGAGAGATTGTCTACATCCCTTGTCAGTAAAAGAGTAAATGAGAGAGTTTTTTTTTACCTTTTGAATTATTTAGACTAGCATTCAATCATTCAATAAGAGTTTATTAAGGACCTAACTATGTGCCAGGCATTTCACTTCTGTCTTTGTATCCCAGGCACTTAGGATAACATCTGGTAATTGTTGCTGTTTTTCAGTTGTTTCAGTCTATTTGACTCTCAGGAACAAGGAATTTGCCAAAAACAAGGGAAACCTGTGAGTTCAAGAAAATGTGTCTGGAGGGGCAAATGGAACATTCAGGACTTGCAGGGGATGGGAGAGTTCCAGGAAGATTCAAAAGGAAAACTGTTGGCCAGAGAGAGATTTTCTGGTCAGTCTTCTTATCTAAGACTCTAGGAAAGAGCTGGATGAGAGAGATACTCTTCTCAAATCCTTTTTTGCCTCGCTGAGCTGAATGACAGTTTCTTGCCCTAAACTGAAGACAACCTTGGATTACAATTTTCCTTAGGGGAACTCAAAGCTTTATCCCGTGAAGATAGTTTTGATCCCACCATCAAAAGTGGCCATAGGAAATAGTTAGCAGGGATCTCCCTATTTTCCCTCTTCCCTCTCCCCCTTCCTTTCAAGAAAATAAATTAGATAACTTTAAGTTACAACAGAACTGTCTTAAAGTTTATGTAATAGGAGGGGGGGTGGGTTCAAATTCATCAAAAGAAGAAAACTGTGAGGGGAAAACTTACCCTCTGGTCTGACTGACTGATTCCATTATAGCTGCCCAGCTTAGCGGAGGAAAAGGAAGTGTTACCCAGAACTCAGTCCCCAAAAGCAGCTGCTTTTCTGGGCTAATAATCTTTCAAGTCCTCTCTCTCTCTCTCTCTCTCTCTCTCTCTCTCTCTCTCTCTCTCTCTCTCTCTCTCTCTCTCTCTCTCTCTCTCTCTCTCGCACACACACACACACACACACACACACACACACACACACACTCTTTGTAACCCTATTTGGAGTTTTCTTGGCAAAGATATTGGAGTGGTGTGCCATTTTCTTCTCCAGCTCCTTTTACAGATAAGGAAACTGAGGTAAACAAGGTTAAGTAACTTTCCCATGGTCACATAGTATGTGTCTGAGGCTAGACTTGAACTAACAATGATGAGTATTCCTGACTCCTGACAGGGTCCTCTATCCACTTCCCCACCTAGCTGTCCTTGGAACATTGTAGGTATTTAATAAATATTGATTAATTGATTGATTGCAAAGCATTTTGCTAGATGCAAAAAGACAAAAGTGAAGCAGACCCTGTCCTCAAGGACCTTAAATTCTAACCAGAAGTGTTTATAGGATTACAGGTATATGTAAAAGAGATACAAGGAATTTTGACAGAAAGAACCTTTGCAGCTCAAGAATTGGGAAGAATCTCATGAAGAAGGGGATTCTTGAGCAGAACTAAAATTCATCAAAAAAGCACAAGATTTGGAATTCCAGAGTCCTAGGTTCATATCCCAAGCCTATATTGAAGACTTTGATGTACAGTCCATTGAAAACACTCTTATTCATGCAGAAGCCCATGTGTAGTGCAAACGCACACATTTCCAAAGCCTCTCAAAGCAAAGTCAACACTTCAGGCCATTAGTTATCGATGTGAAGCTATTAACTAAGGACCCACAAATCAAATCACAAGGTACTTTGCCCTTTTCTAACCAACCTAAACAGATGAGATCATCTGTAAGCAGCTAAAATAAACCCAGGGCAAAGAGCACAGTTTCTTAATGCTGAATTTCTTTAAAAGATTTTCTTTCAAGTCTTGTCTCCAATCCAATTATAGTCGACACTGAACTGATTACATTAATTTAGATCTAGACACTGTCATAAAACACAAGAACAAATCCCATTGTGTGTGGGGATCAAACAGCAATCCCATTGTTCTGATATCAACAGCATGCTAGGTTAGGCTGAGGACAACCTCTTTTTCCTTAAATTAAAGCATAGTTTTGGAAGCATAGGGTATTAGGCCCTAATTCCCCCTTTTGGTCTGGCTACCCTTAGGCCATTTTGAAAAACACTAAAAGCACATCACAGAATCACTGAGCCAGAAGGTAATTTAGGGAGCAGAATATATAATGCTAAAACTGAGAGGGGGCTTAGAACATAGAATACTGTATCATACAGAGTGGAAAGGGGCCTAAGAATAGGGAATTTTCAGCATCCGTGTATATATTGTCTTCCCCCATTAAGCTTCTTGAGAGTGGGGGGCTATCTATTTTTTTTTCAAATCTGTATTGCTTAGCATAGTGCCTGACACAAAGGCACTTGAATGTTGTTTTTTTTTTTTAACTCAATTGAAGGGGACTTAGAACACAGAATATCAAAGCTAGAGATGTTAGAATATAGGTAAATGACAACTAAAAATAGCCCCATTCCATTGGAATTATTCCAAAGGGCTTTAAAAAATTGACTGCTGGGTTTATACCCCAAAAAGATAATAAGGAAAAATATTCATAACTGCACTCTTTGTGGTAGCAAAAAATTGGAAAATGAGGGGATGTCCTTCAATTGGGGAATGGCTGAACAAATTGTGGTATATGTTGGTGATGGAATACTATTGTGCCCAAAGGAATAATGAACTGGAGGAATTCCGTGTGCACTGAAACAATCTCTAGGAAGTGATGCAGAGTGAAACGAGCAGAACCAGGAGAAAATTATACACAGAGATGATACACTGTGATACAATTGAATGTAATGGACTTCTCTAGCAGCAATACAATGATTCAGGAAAATTGTGAGTCTTATGAGAAAGAATGCTATCCACATCCAAAGAAAGAACTGTGGGAGTAGAAACACAGAAGAAAAACAACTGCTTGATCAAATGGTTTGATGGAGATATGACTGGGGATGTAAACTCTAATGATCACTCTATTGCAAATATTTAAAATATTTAAATAGGTATTGATCAACAATACATGTAAAATCTAGTGGAATTGCTTGTTGGCTACGAGGTTGGGAGGGAAGAAGGAAGGAAAAGAACATGAATCAAGTAACCATGGAAAAACATTCTAAATTAATTGATTAAATTAATAAAATTAAAAAAAATTAAAAATAGACCCTTCTAAACCTTAGTAGGCTAATTTATGCCTTGGTGTGCTTAAATATTTCAGCACTAGTAGTCACTTATCTGATTAATCTCTCTGCATTTAGCCTGGCTGGAGTTCAGATGACCTTGCACTCTCAAACACATGTCTACACCCTTTACACTTCAGAGAAGCTCATCTCCTGAATACATCACCCTTATTCCTGTCCATGTGACTTTGTTCTTATTATTTCTTTACCAAGATTTACCTCCACCTACTTTCTACCTATCTAAATCCCACTCAACTTTCAAAGCTCTGTTCATAAGTGGCAGTAAAGAGTGCTTCAGAGGCACACGCAGATAAGGATTTACTTAGATTCAATAGATGTTAACAGTGTGACAAGCCATCCACTAACAGCATCTTGAATTAGAGTAATAGAAACATTAAGTCCAGATCGAGGATGGGGAAAATCTCACAAAACTCTGTTCTGATGAGAGCAAATTTTGAGTATCACATTCTATGATGCATGCCATGCTTGATGAAGGATATTGGGAAGTTGGAACCTGTCCAAAGGAGAGCAATAAGAATGGGAAAAGGACACTAAGCACTTAATCAATGCTCTAGCCATTTATCTATGACCAATTAGAAAAAAACTGGAAATGTTTAGCGTAGGGGGAAAAAAAAGATTTGGATAGGAGGTGATGTCATAATTTTCTTCAAGAATCTGAAAGGCACAACAAAAGTATACATCTAGGCTAATGAGATAAGAAGCTATTGCCTGGGGGAAATGCTAGGACAACTGGAAAGTAGTTTGGCAGATAGTAGGTATAGACCAATATCTTATATCAGTTTCTAAGATAAAGATCAAGATGGATACATGATATTGACATAAAAGGAGAAGCAAAGTAGAACAGGGAACACATTACCTATCATATTTATGGATAGGAGAGTAATCTATAAGTAAGCAAGAGATGGAGAATATTGTGAGATGTAAAATGGATAGTTTTAAGTATATTAAATTTAAAAGTTTTTGTAAAAAAAACTTTTAAAAAAGCCATGATTAGAAAGAAAGTAGAAAATTGGGGGGGGGGGAATTTCAGTCTCACAGATAGAGATCTCACAACTAAAATATATAGAGAACTTTGTCAAATTTATAGGAATAAGAATCATTCCCTTATTGGTAAATGGGTAAAAGATATAAGGAGATGATTTTCAGATGAAGACATAAAAGCCATATATTAAAAATGCTCTAAATCATTACTAACTAGGAAAATGCAAACTAAAAATTCTGAGGTATCATCCCATAGTCATCAGATTGGCTAAAAGTGACAAAAGAGTAAAATGGCAAATACTGGAGGCATGTGGAAAAATTAAAACACAAATAATACATTGTTGGTAAAACTGTGTACTGATCCAACCATTTTGGAGAGCAATTTGGAATTATGACCATAGAACTTTAAAACTATATATACCCTTGCACCCAGCACTACTATTGCTGGGTCTGTTTCCCAAGGAGCTCAGGAAAAATCTCACAATACTCTGTTCTGGTGAGAGCAAATTTTGCGTATCACATTCTATGATGAACACCATGTTTGATGAAGGATATTGGGAAGTTGTAACTCGTCCAAAAGAATGGGGAAAGGATACTAAGCACTTAATCAATGCTCTAGCCATCTATCTATGACCAATTAAAAAAAAACTGGAAATGTTTAGCCTGGAAAAAAAAGATTTGGATAGGAGGTGATGTAATAATTTTCTTCAAGAATATGAAAGGCACAACAAAAGTATCACATCACTATGTTCATGTGGAAGATGGACAACCATTTGTCAGTGATTTTGTATAGGAGATTCTTGCTCATGTTAGGAGTTGGATTGAGTAATCAACTCTGATATTCTAAGCTCCACTTCCTTTGGGAAGTCTTCTACAGCTATTCTATCCTATATTGTTCTTATCCATCCTTGAATTAAATGAATCCCAGAATTTCAGATTTGGTAGAATATAGAGTTTGGCTGACCAAGGGAAACAATGACCACATTTTTGTAGTGTAAAAGTTAAATTAGTTTCTAGTAATAAAAAGTATTATATTTTATGAGGTTTATTAAAGATTGTTAGAAATCAAGGATACAAAATAATAAACCATGTACCTAGGGCTGATTAGCCCATTCACATTTTGCTCACTACATCTTGCCATTTCCCAGTAGAGGAAGAGAGAGGCTGAAGTAGGTGTTACAGCCAGTTTAAATACAAATTGTGATCTCGCCCAGGTGGGGACTCATGTGAGATTATAGGGAATTCTGGGAAATACCAAGGACTTCTGGGGTTTGAAGTCTAGGGTTCAAATCTCCATTTTACAGTTGGCAGGGCTCACAAATCTCACCTTCATACAAAGAAGCCATCTTAGGTAGCTGGAAAGACTTTTTCATTCATCCTTCTCAAATAAATGTTTCTTCCTAATTCTTACTTATATCTAAGTTCAGAGAATTTTATTCTCTTCCATGATAAAGATCTCAGAATGTGCCTTTCTTGGCAAGTCTTTTTGCTTTAGGGAAAAACAGTTGAATCTCTTTTTTTTTTCCCCTAACCCATCCCAAAGTCCACTGATCTTGGATTCTTTCATTAGATAGAGATGAATGTCCTGCTCTGCCCTGCATGAGAGGTGGGTATGAGTTGGCAAGAGGCTAGAGAACTCCATCTTTCATAAGTATCTTTCAGGATTTTCCAAGCAAAGTTTCCCTTTGAGTCCCCTTCAGGACTCTTCAGGGATATTCCCCTATTGGTACTCCTGAAGCTCAAGTTGCAAGCATCAAGTAGTGTCTTCAAGGGTTGCATTGCATCTTCAAGCACCCAGTAGTGTCTTCAAGCCTGAAGTAGCATCTTTAAGCATTGAGTAGGATCAAAATGATTTTGGCTTCCAATTTCAAGAGGAAAAATGGAAACAGAACCTTACTTTAGGTTGCTGAAGGAAAAGACTTCAGAAAGATGAGTGGTGCTAGAAGTCTACATCATGTCTCTACCCTTGACTTGCTACACTAGAGACTTTAGAGTTTCCCCTGGGGTGAGATCTAAAACCCTCTCTCTTTGTTGAGTTGAATTACCTTGCTCCCAATAGAATAACTCCCCCACTTTCTATTATTTGGTATGTAATTTCCTGAGAATACATTCTCTGATTTCTGTTTGGCTATGATTTGGATGAAGTTGTTTTTTTGTTTTTGGTTTTGTTTTTGTTTTTTGTTATTTGCTATGTGTGTTCATTGTGGAACTGATATCAGGTGACAAAAGGATCCAGCCTTAGTCATATAGTTTGGGACTCCCTTTCCCCCAAATTACAAATGAATCAGAAATTATATGGAAGTGATCATATCCTCTAAGTGAAAAATATCTAAGGAAGAAAAAAGATATTCATCTAGCCTAGTATCCCCTTTCTCTGAGGCGAGGAGAGTGGCCTCTGACACCAACTTTCTGATTCTTCTCCTGGCAGGAAAGTCTCCCTTGGAGAAGGGTACAGGTTAAAGAGATTAGAGATGTCTATACTTTGCCTCTCTTAGAGCCCTATACAAAGACAAGTTTCTTCCTTAGACCTGTATATTTTACTTCATTTCATCTCTTATACCCACTTCCTCACTCCTTCCCCTACTCTGAGATTGAAAGAAATCTCCAGAAAGCACTAGAAATATTTATGATAAAAAGGGAAAATTTTTATAATCATGCTTCTTTTGTATAGTGCTGGGCAGATAGGCACTCAAAAATTTGTAACAATATTTGAAAATCTAGAATGGATGAACTTTGTATTTAAGATAAAAATTTAAACACCATTTTTTAACATTGCCTAAATTTCCCTCTATATTCTCTCTCCTTCCATCTCCCAATAGTCATCTCTTATGACAAAGAAGTTTAAAAAGAAAAAAGAGAAATGAAGAGACAAAAAAATAAGCAAAACTGATCCATATACCCCAAAAGATCTTTACAGTTATATGTAGTGATGCAATCCCATGAATCTCTAGCCTCTGCAAAGGAATGAAGGGAGATGTTTCCATTTCTCTTCTTTGGGGACAAGTTTCTTGTTTTTGTAATTTCGCAACATTCACTTTTTGTTATTTTGTAGTTGTTTTTTTCCATTTAGATCATTATACCCATTGTTTATATATTTTTCTCACTTCTCCTTACTTCATTATTAATTAATTTGTGTTTTTACACATTTCTATGTCTTCATTACGTTCATCATATTTGTTGATTCTTATAGAATGGTACTATTCAATTACTTTCTCTAGCTATTTTCCAATTAATAGGCATCTATTTCATTTACAATTCTTTGCCACCACAAGAAGTCCTGCTTTAGACACTTTAATATTTATGGAGCGTTGAAAACCAAACTCTTATCCAAGAAATCTGATAAAGAATTTTTCTCATTTAGCCATTTGTCTTTTAATCCTAGATGCTTTAATTTGTGTGTGCAAAAGCATTTTAATTTCATGTTATCAAATTAAGGAAGCTAAGTGGCTTAGAGGATAAAGAACCAGGCCAGAAGTCAGGAAGATTCATCTTCTTTAGTTTAAATCTGGTCTCAGACACTTATTAGTTGTGTGACTCTGGACAAGTCACTGAATGTTGTTTGCCTCAATTTCCTCAGCTGTAAAATGAACTGGAGAAGGAAATGACAAACCACCTTAGTATCTTTGCCAAAAACAAAAATACAACCAAATTAAGTGGCAGCTAGGTAGGTCAGTGGATAGAGTGCTGGCCTAGAGACTGAAAGAACGAAAATTCAAATTTGCCCTTAGATACTAGCTTTATGAGTCTGGGCAAGGCACATAATCTCTGTTTGCCTTAATCCACTGGAGAAGGAAATAGCAAACCACTTCAATATTTTAGCCAAGAAGCCTCCATACAATGTCACAGAGAATGAGACATAACTGACAACAATCAAAATTATATATTTTACTACTTGTCATTTTTTCTGTTCCCTGTTAAGGTTAGATATCTCCTATTCTTAGTTGGAAAAGATACATTATGTGCCTCTTCTGATTTTTTCATGATATAATTTATAATATCAGATCATATATATATTTTAAATGTATTCTAAAATATGGCATAAAATATTAGTCCAAGTCTAATTTCTGACAGACTTTTCCAGTTATCCTAGCAGGTTTAATAAAAAAGGAAGTTCTGTCCTAAATATTTTATATTTTTGAGGTTTATTGAATACTGGTTATTGAGTTTCAGTATTTCTGACTTTACCTTAAACAGTCTATTCTATTGTTTGATTTTTCTGGGGTTTTTTACTTTTAAGTAATATCAAATAATTTTCATATCTGATTTATAATAGTTTAAGGTATGAGAATGCTATTCTGTATCATTCCTAACTTTTAAAATATTTCCATTAATATTATAAATCTTTTGTTCCTCCAAATAATTTTATTATTTTATCAAGTTCTAGAGAGTATCCATTTGAAAGTTTTATTGGTATAATATTAAGGCTATTGAATTTTGGTACTACTAATATTTCATTAAACATATATTGACACATCCCAGCCATGAACACTGAATATTCTTTAGCTACAAGTAGTTTTCCATTTCTTTAAGGAGGACTTCATAATTTAATCTTTATAAATACTGATTTTGCTTTAGTAAATGGAATTCCAAATATATACACTCTTTGTATGAGTGAATTTTGAATGAGATATTACTTTCTATTGGATTTTATTGTTATGAAGAAATTCTATTGATTTATCTAGTAGACTGCATCTTCATTGAAGCTACGAATAGTTTCAGTTAGTTTCTTTACTGATCAGTTATAACTCTCTAAGAATATTGTTATGCCATTAGCAAATAGAAATAAACTTCTATTTTAGTAGCTTTATACCTTTATTTTTTTTGCCATTGCTATTGCCAATATTTCTTTTCTACTGTAGTCACTGGAATGCTCCTAATGTATCTACATTGCCATGAAAGAGAATATTTTAATGTTTCAGTTCTTCCTGTAGAAGGCCATGAAGGACTCAAGCAGAAATTTGGTTTTATAGTTACTTTACAACTAGTTCTATTTCCTTTATTAAAATTGGTTTACTTAAGATTTTATTTGGTGATGTTTGGGTATTTTTAGAAAGTAGTTTTCCTTTGTATTCTCAAGTTTGTAAACTTAGAATTGTGCATAGTAGGTTGTGATTATTATGTTTATAGCTAATGAGCTTGTTATTATTTCACCTTAATTTGTTATTTGTTATTTGATTTTTTCTTTTTAATTAGGTTGTCTAAGGTTTCTTTAATCTCTTTAAAGAATCACATTAGCATTTTTTCATTTCTATAGTCTAGTTGTATTCAATTTATCTATTTATTCTCTAATTTTTCATTATTTCCTCTTTTCTGCTTATTTGAGGTTTGCTTGTTAGTTTTCTGATCTTTAAATATAACATTCAGTTAAATAATCTTCTCCTTTTCTATTTTTAAAGTACTTTTTATGTAAAAATTGTCCTCTGATGTTAAGAAAAAGTCTGGGAACAAGTCTTCTGAGCAAATTGACTTTAATACGAAAGCAAGCAAATCACACAAATCAAAGTGCTTCAGACACATCCAGCATAGTCTGAGACCCTGAATATCAATTGTTATAGTCTTTATAGAAAAAAAAGAGGAACTTATAGGTTTATTCACTGCCCTCTCCAATAACAAAGGTCCTATATTTAGAGTTCATTCACTTTTCCTTTTGAGGGGACTCAAGAAGAGGGTGCTCAGGATGAAGATGGTCAAATGTCTGTGTCTTCAGTGGAATATTTGATGATTATCTGTGGTCATCTTAGTCTATATAGCCTTTAGCAGAGTCATCTCAAAAACAAATCTCTACACTGGGCAAGTCAATTACAAAAACAAGTAGAGGACTTACTTCTATAGGTCTATATGATTACAAGGATTTATATAAATATAAATGATTACCTGACTACTGCTACAGAATATATATTATAAATGTCATACTCAGTTATTCAATCAACTAATAACTGGGACTATCACTTACTATTAAATCAACAGTTACAACTTAACCATATAGTCTAACTAATAGTGATAATATCTATATTCTAAAGATATTTTATTCAAATCTATAATCAGTCTTATAAATTCCAGTTCCAATCAATGGATCAGTACAATCTAAATGCCTCTTCTATGGGTAGCACAACCCAGCAGGGGCATTTCCCTACTGAAGCACAAGGATAGCATCAAAGTTACATTATAAGATTGTAGTAGAATGTAGTAGCACAGAATTAAATGTCACTCATCCACAAATTACATCACTCATCATTAATCATATTCCGAAAGCAATATTTTCCATGTTATTAATACAATTTAAAATCTTATTTTATGGGAATGTAGTCTTGCTAGTATTTTAATTAAGACATGTTTATGGATGTCTGGAATGTATGAAGAGACAGCAATAAGGGATTACTAGAAATCTTATAAATTATCTTGTCAAATAATTATTAGATCAATTATTATCTTATTAACCCTACTTTAAGCATTGTAATCTAAACTTATATAATATGAGCCTTTAAGAGGCATCAAAGACTATATGGATCTTCATGATCATGTATCTTCTATTGCTGTCATCTTCTTCTTAGACCTCCTGGGATGATGTCTCTGGCATATCTTCTCAGATTCAGGTACACATCACTAAAATTTCTTATAAAATAGATTTTAATACAATTTAGTATAGTCACTAAATTTTGTTGTTGTTGTTGATTGTTAGGTTATTGAGTAACTGATTTTAACTGTATGATTCTAACATCATTAGTAGAAAGTACACCCAATTAGAGAATTTGCACTAGAGAATTTGAATTTGCTTTTCTTTTTTTTTCTTTTCTTAAAGAGCCCATGAGGCTCTAACCACGGCGGGGTGGCATGTGGTCTCATTGCTTGTGAATGGAGACACAAAATAAGTGGCATGCTCAGGTTAGCTAGGAGACTATGTGATCATATGCCTCCCCCCCAACCTTTCACTATTAATAAATAATTATAAATTAATATACAGTCTCCAGAGAATTTTAATCTTAAGAACAGATCAATGAACTGTAAAGACAATTTTTAAAAAAACTAGAAAAAAGGACAAATTAAAAATCCCAAGTAAATATCAAATTAGAAATTCTAAAAATCAAAGATGAGATCAATAAATTTGAATGTAAAAAAATTACTGAATTAACAAATAAAACCAGGAGTTAGTTTTATGAAAAAATAAAGCAGATAAAGTGTTGGTTAATATGATTTAAAAAGAGGGAGAAGAAAAACAAATCACTAGCATTAAAGATGAAAAGGTGAATATACCCCCAATGAAGACAAAATTAAAGCAATTATTAGAAGTTATTTTGCTCAATTACATGCCAGCTATCAAAGGAGAAACCATTTTAGAAAAAAGAAATTGAATAGTCCATAAATAAACTTCTCTTTTTAGAAAGCACCAGCACCAGATGGATTTATTAGTGAGTTCTACCAAAAATTTAAAGATCAACTATTTCCAATATTAAATAAATCATTTGAAATAACAGTTAAAGAAGGAGTCTTACCGAACTCCTTTTACGAAACAAATTTCGTGCTGATACCTAAACCAGGAAGAGCAAAAATAGAGAAAGAAAATTATAGACTAATTTCATTAATGAATATGGATACAAAAATCCTTAATAAAATACAAGCTAGGAGATTACAGCAACATGTCACAAAGCTTATGCATTAGGACCACAAAGGATTTATTCCAGGAATGTAGGAATGAAATATGCTATATTAAATATGCTATATTAAAAACAAAAGTAAATATTTGTAGTAAGAATTAAATCCCATGGGGACCTATTCACAGTAATAATCCTATCCTATGGGGAACTCCTTTACATAAGTTGCCTAACACATAAGGCCTACTGCTAATAGAGCCAGGAATTACAAAGAACAAGCCATTAGCTTTTATAAAAATTTTATAAAAATTGGTTTAAGACTATAACTACTTCAACCCTTTGGCCTCATTTTGGATCTTTTGACTTTAAGACATTAAAAGAATCCAAATTAGCTGTTGGAAATAAAAATCCCAAAGAATTAAATTACTGGTATATTTGAGTTATGTTCAACCATATAGCCAAATTTTTAGCCTGTTTTCCACTGCTTTTTTCATATTCTTTCTCTCTAGCCTCTCTACCACTGAATCCAGTCTGTTTCCCCTTCTATCTTTTTTTTGGGACCTTCCCCAAAGTTTCCTTTGTTCCTCCCTCCCCTACACATCCTTTTCTCTGAAGCCCAGACCCATTTTCTATTTCTTTTTTGCTGTTCTGACTCTTGCTCCACCCCACCTGGTGAAGTTTTCATTATTTCTGAACCTTCCCCCTCTACTCCAACTACTAAAGCCTTAGTTATTTGCATTTCTCCCTCCCACCACCTTCTTCTATCTCAATCTCCCCACTCACTCTCTCCTCCCCTCTTCTACACTTTCACTCTGCTCCTGCCTCAGCCTTCCCACCCACTTTCTGCATGGAAGTCCTCACTCAGACTGGTCTTCTCCTTTTCTTCTCTACTTAGCCTCTACACAGACTTTAGAGTCAATAGTGAGAAATAATGTCTCCTCTAAGGGCATGTTTCTTCTGAGGCAAGGTGATGAGGTGAAGTAATTACTTTCCATTCTCTCCTTCAAGTTTCTACATGTGCATAATAGACATACCCAGTTTTGATTGTGAACCCCTCATGGTACTCAAAGGGATTTTCATTCAGGCTGGAATGATATAATACATCTAATGCATGCCTTACTCACTGAGGGAGAAAGACAGGCAATTTTTGAGGTCACTAATAATTCTCAAAATGAAGATGGAAAACAATGGCCATTGTAGGACCCACAATGGGACCCCTCCAAATCCTGAGGACTATGTAAGGTTAAGTGATATCTAGGAGGCTCTATTGAAAGGAATGAGGGACTACTCTACTCACCCGAAAAACTGGCAAAAATCTGAATATGTTAATCAGGAAGAAAATGAGCATCCCAACTAGTTTTATGATTGAATATGTGCAGCTGCTAAAAGATATGCAGTTTTAGATCCCATTAAGTCCACTGATGCTTGTATCATCTAGCATCATTTTGTGAGCCATTCCTCCCCCCAAATAAAAAAAAATACTTTCACAAGCATTGTCCATATTTGGCTACTGTGAATATAGAACAATTGAAAGAGATAACTGTATATGGTTTTGAAGTATGAGAGAGAGTAAAAGAGGAAAAAAGCAGAAAAGGAAAAGTTAGAAAAAATTAAACTGGATAAGGGAAGAGAGATATCTATTGTGGCTCTTATTTTAAAACCTGCAGTTGAGGAATTCATAACTCCTTTAAAAAATGTCATTTAGTCTCTGACCCAGGTAACAGATAATGCCTCAAAATCCAGAGGGCCAAAACATCGTTATTTCTGAGACAGACTAAGTCATATAGCAATAAATTGTAGGAGGAAGAATTAAGAGTTTAGAAATAGGAACTAGAATAATAATAGAGACTCAAATATGTAGTCATTGTTGGGGACACCAGGGAAATAATGTGAGGAGTCATGATTTTTGTCCCTATAATTGTCTGAGGATTTTCTGACTTTATTTCCAGTCCTCCTTCCTAACAGTTAGGAGATAGTAGCATCTTCCTGTGAAATTCCAGCAGATATCCCAGAATCACTCTGGGCTTCATCCTCTTCTGGTGCAGGCATGCCTAAATCATCTGTTCCTGTTCAGATTATGACAAAAAAGCGGCATTCTACCTTCCATTCCTCAGTACCCTTTAACCAAGGAAGCTATTGAAAGGATATCCCCAATAATTGATTCATTGATTGAACAAGAGATAATTTCATGCAAAGCTGAATATAATTTGCCAGTTCTCCAAGTCAGAAAGCCTTAACCAAGTCCTGATGAATAACTTGTTTATGTTTGTACAAAATCTGTGTGCAGTTAGTTCATATGTTATACCTAGGTATCCAGTGGTTCCAAAACCTGGCACAATCATATCCTCAATCCCTAGTGAAGCTTCATATTTATAGTGGTCAATCCCTGTTCTGCTTTTTTCCCTCATTCTTATCCATATACTTTAAAGAACATAT
The DNA here is from genome assembly GCF_027887165.1 of Monodelphis domestica. Lineage (NCBI taxonomy): Eukaryota > Metazoa > Chordata > Mammalia > Didelphimorphia > Didelphidae > Monodelphis > Monodelphis domestica. Next base: position 150,598,171 of record NC_077233.1, read on the forward strand.
TCACTTTCACCTGGAAAGCTTTCCAGTGGAAATTCCAGTGGATTAAATTGCCTCAAAGGTATGTAGAGAGCCCAAACTTATTTTCTCACATTTTATAGCAGGACTCAGCTACTATAATTTTTTAAGGGTTTTACTTTAATTCAATACATTGATGATTGAATTTACTGACACCATATGCAGAGACATGCCAGGAAGAGAGTATGTATCTCCTCTTAGAGCTCTACTGAGAAGGCACAAGTTTTCTAGGTCAAAGATATAGTGATACATTCCAAAAGTAGAATATTTAGGCTTCATTTTAGCTGCTGGAACTCGCTCCATTTCCCCCAAGTACATTGAAGCTACTTAGCAACTCTCTGTTCTCTCTTCTAAGAGGCAACTAAAAGCAATTTTTGAGGCCATAGGGTTCTATAAACAATGGATTCCCTGTATTGGGAATATTACTAAGCCCCTTGCAACTGACTAAAAATTCAGCCCTTGTATGACTTCAGTTAGATTCACAATACCTCTCAGCTTGCACAGAATTAAAACAAGTCCTTCTATCTGCCCCTATTTTAGGAATTCCATACTACAAAATGGCTACAAAAGCCATTTATTTTGTATGTACATGAACAGAAGTGGAGTTGCTTGTGGGGCCTTGACTCCAATCTTGGAACCCACATAGCACCTAATAGCTTATTATTTTACACACCTGAATTCAGTGGTAGCCAGACCACACAGCACCCTGCTTTCAGCCTGTTACTGCCACAGTGCTGCTGGTGAAAAAGGCCCCAACATAATCCCATATTCTTGTTTAACTGTTCCTTGTTCCCATGAGAGTGAGGTATTACCCCTTCCACACAGAACACAGTCATTTTCAGATCAAAGGCTTGCTAAATATGAGGTTATTTTGTTATGGAATGAAAATATCTTCCTTAAATGCTGTATAATTCTGAATCCTGTCACATTGCTTCCTGATTTGCCAGTTTCTGGGGAACCACTATATGGCTGTCCATCTGTAGTGGACATAGCTAAGGAGTCCTGTAATGATTTCTCTGACACTTGTAGAAATTTAATTCTCTACATTGATAGTTCTTCTTCTATAAGGGATGGCACACACCACACTGTCACTGGAGTTATTTCAGACAACAATACCATCTGAGTAGGTTCATTATCTTGATATTTTAGTGCTCAAAAAGAGGAATTAATGGTTTTGAAAATGGCATGTGAAAAAACTAAGGGAAATAAAGCAACAATTTACACAGATGCTTTTGGGGTCTGTCATGCTGTTAGGATGCTTTGGATACAGAGAGGTTTCCTGACTTCTGTTGGCAAGATTATTAAAAAAGCAGAGATCATTAAAGAATTCCTTTCCTCTTTAGCTACCTACAGTTGTCTATTGTTCATTGTCCTGCCTATACAGGAGGAACTCTGTCTCTAGGGGAAATTAGTTGGCAGATACTGTAACTAAACTTGAGGTCTTAGAAGGACTTGAATTAATTTTGATTCTGACATCTTATAATGAACCAAATTTCTCTCTCTTATAATGAACAGGAAGTAGAGAAGTGGAAGCATAGTTTTAAATTAATGTGGTTTGGGTGTCTTCAGAAGGAAAAACACTACTTCCCAGAAGCTTCTATCATCAAATGTGCTCATTTGTTCATACTTTGGTTCTCAGGGGATTGTGGATTCCATTGAAAGAGTTTGGGTGGCCCCAGGTAGTACCAATATAACTTTCCATATGTGTGCCTCTTGCCCTACAAACTAAGCATATAAGCAACCCACAACTTTTGAACATTTGTGAGTTGATTTCATGACTGTGTCTAAAGATGGATTTTATAAAATTTTCTTTGCCCTAGAGGACCAGCAAACTAGATGGATAGAAGTCTTCCCTGGTACTTATGCTACATTACATGCATTGATTCAGATAGGGATACTTATTTTACTGATTCTATTTTATCACAGGTTTATTCTTATATGGGAATTGCTCCCAAATCCCACATATCCTATGTGAAGATTAAATTTAACTCTCCCCTAATTATAATAATGAAATTAATTAACTCTCCCCTGATTGGGAAGATTAAATTTTAACCCCTGCCTATTTTTAGATTTAATCATTAAAAATGTAAACACCCTATTTACAGTAGTGAGGAGATCTGCTCATTTTTTAGATTTAATCACCAAAGGTATAAACACCTCATTTCACATATTAAGTGGGATGTCTATGACCCACGTGTGAAATAGTGGGTGACTAATCAAAATCAACAGACTGTCCCTGGGCAGTCCTAAAAGCAAAAGCATCAGCTGTGATTGGTAGATGTAAAAATTAGAGGAAGTGATGCAAAAGAAAGTGCCTTTAAAAGAGAGCTCAACTGGGAGTTTGACTTGGAGTGGAGGCTGATAAAGAATCTGCTGACTGGACTGACACATGGTGAGTAAAAAGCTGACCCTTAACTGCTGTTTTTTTCCTGAAGAGACCAGCCTCAGAAAAGATCTATCCTCTTTAGAGACTTCCCTGGGTCCTCGCCAGCTGAAACTAACTCTCCCTGCCCTGGGGGAGGAAGGAGGTGTGAGAGTAAATTACTTAGTGCTTAGGCTATATATATTACCCTATCCTCTCTCTGATTTCCTTCTTCATTCTTCTCTATATTTTATAAACGAATCTCTTTTGAATTAATTAAAATCCTGGCAACCATTCTTAAATAATCAAGTTCAACCCTTTAAAAAATCACCCCTTTTCCCCCTTACACCTATCATCCCCAGAGCTCAGGTCAAGTTGAACATATGAATAGAAAACTTAAGAACATAATTGGAAAACTATGCATTAAGACTCACTTGAAGTGGCCTTACATTCTCACCTTAGCCCTATTTTACCTACATAGCAGATTTAGGGGAGATTTACATGTCTCACCATTTGAAATGCTTTTTGGATATTCCCCATATACATGTCAAACTTTTTTTCTTCTGCATACACACCATTACTAGTCAGGGGCCTAGTATAGGAGTTACATGTCAAATTACATTAATTTCATGACTCTGGGGCAGCAGCACAGATAGGATCCTTAGACTTCTCACTCCATGATCTTCATCCGTGAGACAAAGTATATACAAAGAACTTTTCAGCAAACTGGAGAGATTAGCCTGCTTGGTAAGGCCTTTTCTAAGTGTTGCTAACTACTCTGATTGCCATCAAAATTGAAGGAAAAGATTCAGATTCCTTTGGTCTCACATAAAACTGGTACATCTATTGTCACTGATTAACTAAGCTCTATCCCTTTCATTGTACATTATTTCCTATTTGTCTTTGGATTTGATTTTCCTTTTATTTTTATTCTTATCTTTTTGTGATTAGGGATTTTTATAAGTAAACTAATTTAGCTTGCTCTGTTGTTTTTTTTTTTAATGCTACCCTAATATGGTGCTATTTTGTTCTCAGCATTAAGCCATTTGTAGTTTTTTCTTTTGTTTCCTCTTCTGATGACTGGACTAAGGATAATACTACTATTAATGTCCATAGACAAATAGGACATATGACATACTAAAGCAAGACCATTGGATATCATGATTGCTATGTTTGTCACCAGCTCCATTAGAGCTCTGTTTTATCATGACAGCAATTTCAGTCTATACAAATGAGACTTTGCCACAAATTATACCTCATTGGGGTCATATATTGCAAGGCAAGCCTTTTACCCCTTTTGTTTTTGTTATATGTCACATCAGCAATGACAGGTGGAACCCATCTATCTGGTTGCAACCATTATCATTGGTCTTTGAGACATTCAGTTTTCAAATCTCATTTGATTTTTAACATGTCTTCTAAGGTAATTTTCAGATATATGGGAGCCCCACTCCCACTGACTAAACATTTACTGAAAGGAAAATTGTCTTATTTCTTTTTTATTGATCATAAACCAAGTTATCACATATAATCCTTTAAGCAAGTAACTAACAATTATAATTTTTAGAGTTAGACCCAGTTATTGAACTGGATATAAGTATCAATTTTAGTAACATAATCTTAATTGTAGTACTAGAAATATGTAGCTTGATGTATTAGAATACTATAGCAATCAATAGTGTTAAAGAATAAAACTTTAGGTCTGAGTAGTTATCTAGGGAAGCAGAAAACCATGCAGAAGGAGCTGGGTTCACTGATAGTGGAGAGTACAGCTACCCTGATAAGATAGTATGAAAACAACCTTGTTTTTTTCAGATATTTGGGCTTTAGAGATTTATGCCAGTCTAGGATCCCAGAGTACTGTGGCCAAGAAAGGTTACTCTGGTCTAAGTAGGATGATAGACAACTTTGAGGACTTTGTGGCAAATGTTTCAAATTCTTGTTATCAAGCACCATTGCAGCTTCTTAACATCCTCTGGATGTTCTTATGTATTAATGACTTATGCTAATTGGTCATAAAAAACCTATAAAATATACCATTGAACATCTATATGGGGTATTATTCCAAAATGGATGTCTTAAGATCTCCAGCTTTAATTTAGCACAATTAAAGTTTAGATCTTTAGTTCATGATTATGGCCTAGAGATTTATTTCTCACTTTACCCTCCTTTGACTTGTGTGTTAAAAAAGGTGATATACCATGAATAGCAGATATATAAGAAGTGCAACCTCCCTATTTCATTCCCTACTACAAAATTTATCTGTGGCAAGACCTAGCTCAATAGGATAAAGGACGGGTCGTATAAATACATGTCCTTTGCAGCTGTTACTGCCTTATTACAGTTGAAGACAGATTTCTCATAAGGTTTTGTGACCCTTGGGCCCTTCTATGTCTTCCATTTCCCAAGGGTGTTATGGGACCTGTGGTCTGGCCTATGTAACCCCACCACTGCACAATCATCTTATTGGCTAGGTAGATAAGTCTACAGCGAGGAATCTGGACACTTGGTGGTAGACATGGAGCAAGGGATCTAGTCCTATATCACTAGCTAATTCCTCTGCAGCACAGAGGTTTTTCTGGTCTGCTATACCCTCTTTTGGGATGATGGTAGTAATTTATTCCATTAAGAATATCTCTGCTGATGTTGAGAAATTGGCTCAGGATACAATTCAAGCCATCTCCCAAACTTCTAAAGCTATCTCCTTCCTCTAGGAAGAAACTGACTCCTTGGCAAAAAGAATTGTACAATATTGGTTAGTCCTTGATATGCTTACAGCTCTTTCTAGGGGGTGCTTGTGCTCTTATTAATCACTTTTGTTGTTTTTATATAAACAAATCAGGTGAAATAATTACAAATGCCCAATAAGCTTCAATGCATTTTGAATGATATTCAGAATATTGTATTAGAGACCCAGGTGACATCTGATAGTGCTTGATGGAAACTCTCAAGGCTCCAGGGCATGGGTTTCTTAGCAATTGTGACTACATGGGCCTTATTAATTCTAAGAATTTTTGTCCTTTTCAGATTTCACCTTAGTTGTTTTATTAAAGTCTATGCCAAGTTTTTACAAGGGGAAAATTCTGAAGTATGTGTGTACTAAGAATCACAGTCATGTTAGAGCTATAATAGATTTAACTTTAAAGTAATCAACCTGCATTTTAAAAAAATACATTGTTTGTTGGGTTTTGAGAAATAACCTTTTTTATATTTTTTCTACTTTTTTGTTTTTTTACTTTTAAGTATGCTTTTTTAAAAACTTGACTTTATGGAGTTATACCTGATCTACAAAGTCTAACAGCCCTGACAACATTGTGTACCCCAAAGCTTAGACTATTGAAATCTGCCATTGGTGATTAAATCTTATGGGATATAACCAATGTTTGAGTCTGATTCCAGAAAAACTACAAAAGTACTGCTAACAAGCCACTGATCAGCACTGATACCCTGATAATCACAGATGTCAACAACCCCTCTAGGGATGATAAATGTTGGTGCAAAAAGTGGGCTACCTTTCTCTGGAGAGACTATTCAGCAAAGTTCTAAGGCAGGTTTCTTCTGATTGAGCCAATAAGACATGTGTAAAGATGATGTTATAGTTGTGACTTAAAATCTACTTAATTTGGTCACCAGGGAAAATCCCAAATAATAAAATACCCAAGTCAGCTGGAAATTATGGTGATTTTAATTAATATAGAGAGAGAAATTAAGGAGAAGAGAGAGAGAGAAAGAGGAAAGAGTTAATTTAAATTGCTCTGGCTCAGGCTGAGCCAGGCAGGAGTTAAAGGCCTTGGCCAAAGTAGCCTCCCTGAGCCCAAGGGAAAAGGACGTCAGTCTTACCCAAGTCACCACGAGATTGTCTCAATGAAACTGTCTGAGGGAGCTCCTCCAGGCCGAGTTCCACCCCTGAACTGAACTGAACTCCCAGGCTGCTCATATAGACCTCTTTTTAAAGATCTTTTCTCTTGTATCACCTCCCCTAAATTTTCGTGTCTACCAATCACAGCAGACTCTTTTCTCCAGGATTACCCATGCTTTAGTTCTCACCTTCTTTGATTAGATTTTTGAGTTACTTAACACTTTTTTAAGTTCACCTTTTGTTAGTTACTTGACCTTTTTGTGATTAATTTAACCTTTATAGGTACTTAAAATCTTTTTGTATTAAGGTCTAAAAATAGACTTAGTTTAAAGTTCTAGCTTCACTATAAGGTGAGAACTAAGTACCTTCATTGTTCAATCAGGAGATTACAACTTTATCTTCCCCTAAAGTATGTCTAAGTAGGGTGGAGTAATTTTTAAAGTTCACACATGAGAACATCCTTATTTATCTTGAACCCCAGTTTGTTATCCCTATGACTCTTGTATAGAGTAGAAATCAAACTAGAGAATCACATTCTCCTTTTTGTCATAACTTTGTCCCTCTCTTTTTACTATGGAATGGCAACTTGATTTGGTGCAATATTGTTGCACATGACCTAAATGCTTGTAGAATATAAGCTACCTCAACTAAGCCTTAAATATGTATCAGGGACTTGTTATTATTTTTATCTATTTATATTTTTTCCTCTTATTTTTGGGAAAGGTGATTCATAATTTTTGGGAGAGTTATTAAATGCATTCTTAAATGAGTAGCCTAACCATACATCCCTATACCAAGTCTATTGGTGTTATAAAAGAATATTTATGGTGTTGGAACATAATTTTATGTTATCATCAGGTTATGAATGTAGGATTAGATCCTGGGCAGTATCTCATCCTCCAGAGGGAGAATTGTGAAGTTATCCTAAAGGTCCATAGAATAAGAACTTTTTAAAAGAATTTTAGGGGAAGATTGCTAATAACATGGACCAGAATCTCCTGGAGAAAATGCTATGAGGACCATCATGATTCCAGATGGACTAAAAAGATGATAGCAATAGAAGATGTCATCAAAATCAGACACAACATCAGGAGTCTCTGAGTAAGCCTTTAGATATAATAACTTGAACTGAGGGGAGTTGGGCCCTACATCCACTTCTATCCTTTCCATGAGCCATTACTTTATCTTGATTGTAAAATCTTTGTGCCAAAAAATGGGAATGCTTCTTAATGGCTCCTTGCCAATGCATCTATCAATTATTGTTAATATGGTTAAGAAATATCTAAAGGTAGTTAGGCACTCCATGAAATACATAATGTCTTTGTGCTCTTATGCATCCTGGTGAGACAATCCTAAAATGTTTAGATGTTACATATGTAACAATTCATTGGGAAGACTAACATGTCTTCCAAAGACTCAGAGGAAGGATTATGTGAATTTAACACAAATCTGTACCCTTCTTTCCTTTTAAAAAGGATATTTTTGAAAATCTGTTTTAGTCTCACCTCTACACTTTGATTAGGTTAAGAACAAGACCTGAGGCTTCTCTGTATAAGAAGTACACCTTGTGCATTCCTGGCATCCTGAAAGATGCTTCCTGCTTGTCTCGTGTGGCTCCTGGTGTCTGAAAGACTGGCCTCTGACACAGATTGAGTTCAAGTCTGTCCAACCAGGGAGACCCAGGAAAAATGATGTCATCAGGAATATAAATTCTGGATCAGAGAAGTTAGCCTTCTCTTTCCTAGGAAGTAGTGTGGGCATTTCTTTCCTGGTGGGGCAGAGTGAAGTCTCTTTACTAGTGAATGGAGAGATGAGGTGAGTGACAAGTTCAAGTTAGTTAGGAGACAGGCCATGGATCATGTGCCTTTTTTCTCCCCAACCCACTTTTACTATTTAACAAATAATTATAAATTAATATACACTCTCTAGAGAATTTTAATCTTAACAAGAACAGCTCAATGAACGGGGAATGCAATTTTTAAATATAAAATAAATAAATATAAATAAAAAATAAAACTAGGAAAAAAAGGAAAAATCAAAAATACCAATAAATACCAAATTAGAAATACTAAAAATCAAAGGTAAGATCAATAAAATTGGATGTAAGAAAATCACTGAATTAACAAATAACACCAGGAGTTGGTTTTATGAAAAAATCACCAAAGTAGATTAACCATTGATTAATATGATTTTAAATAGAGAGAAGAAAATCAAGTCACTAGCATTAAAGATGAAAACAATGAATATACCACCAATGAAGACAAAATTAAAGCAATTAATAGGAGTTATTTTGCTCAATTATGTGCCAACTTTCAGAGGAGGAAACCGATTATCTAAATAAGCCATTTTAGAAAAAGAAATTGAATAGGCCATAAATGAACTTCCCTTTTTAGAAAGCACCAGCACCGGATGGATTTATTAGTGAGTTCTACCAAAAATTTAAAGATCAACTAATTCTGATATTAATTATTTGAAATAATAGTTAAAGAAGGAGTCTTACCAAACTCCTTTCACGAAATGATTTTCGTGCTGGCACCTAAACCAGGAAAAGCAAAAACAGAAAAAGAAAATTATAGAATAATTTCATTAATGCACTTGGATATAAAAATCCTAAATAAAATACCACCTAGGAGATTTCAGCAATATACCACAAATATTATACATTGGGAACACCGAAGATTTATTCTAGGAATGCAGGGATGGTTGAATATTAGGAAAACTATCAAAATAACTTATTATATCAATAACAAGAGTAACAAAATTCATATATAATTATATCAAAAGATGCATAAAAAGCTATTGACAAAATACAATACTCATTCTTACTGAAAACACAAGAAAGCATATGTATAAATGGATTTTATCTTAAAATAATATGAAGCATTTACCTAAAGTAATCAGCAAGTATTGTTTGTAATATTATTTTATATTTTTAAAAGAGATTTTTTAATTAAAACTAAGTTAAATCTGAATTTATGACATAAATAAAACAAAAAATATTAACAGAAATAAATGCAGAAGAATAAAAATCACAAGATTTTAAAAGTTTTTAATATGGTTTTATTTTAATATATTATCACAATAATAAGCCAAAAGCCTTCCCAATAGGATCATGAGTTAAAGATGTTCATTATCACCAATATTATTTAATATTGTATTAGAAATGCTAGCTATGGTAGTCAAAAAAGAAAAAGAAAATAAAGGAACCAGAGTGGGCAGATAGGTAATAAAACTCAGGTAATGAAAAAAAAATGTAAAAAAATGATAGTATATATGGAAAACCCTAGAGATTCAACTAAAAAGTTAGATGAAATGATCATCAATTTTTGGTAAAATAAAAGAACATACAATAACCCATATAAATTATTAGCATTTTTATTTTATTTATTAATTTTAATAAATTATCTTCTGTCTTAGAATCAATACTTATGTATTGGTCCTAAGGCAAAAGAGCTTAGCAAGGGCTAGGCAATGGGGGTTAAATGACTTGTCCAGGGTCACACAACAAGGAAGTGTCTGATGCCAGACTTGAACCTAGGAGCTCCCACCTCTAGGCCTGGCTCTTGATCCACTGAACCACCTATCTGCTCCCTCATTAGCATTTTTATAGATAACTCACAATGTCCTGGCCAGAGGAGATAGAAAGAGATATCCTATTTAAAATAACCACAGACAGAATAAAAAACTGTGAGCATACTTGTCAAAATAAACCTAGGAATTACACAAACATAATTATAAAAAAACTTTTTTTCAAAAATAAAGTCAGATTTAAATAACTGGAGAAATAGTCATTATTCCTGGGTTGGCAGAGCCAATAGAATTCTACCTAACCAATCTTCTTATTCAATGCCATTCCAATTAAATTACCATACAATTTACAATACCTACAAATTACAATATATATACATATATTGAGCTAGAAAAAAATAACAACACAATTCATTTGAAAGAATAAAATATCAAGATATTAAATGAATTAATGAAAAAAATGTAAAGATGTAGCAGTACCAGATTTAAAACTGTATTATAAAGCAGTAATTATCAAAACTATCTGGTACTTGCTAAGAAACAGAAAGGTAGATCAATTGAAAAGAACAGACATGCAACAAAGAGTAATATAGTAATCTTATATTTAACAATAGTATAGATCCATGTTTTGGGGATAAGCACTTAATATTTGGTAGAAATTGCTAGGACAATTGGAGAGTAGAGACTAAGGATAGACCAATATCTTATACCATTCACTAAGATCAAAATGTATAGATGACTTATACATAAAAGAAGATATTATAAGCAAAGTAGAAGAACAGGGAACACAGTACCTATCAGATTTATGGATAGGACAGAAATTTATGAGTAAACAAGAGATGGAGGGAATTGTGAGATTTAAATGGATAATTCTGATTTTATTCAATTGAAAGTTTATACAAATAAAACTAGTGTAGTCAAGAAGGAATGAAGAAAATTGGACAAAAATTTTCACTTAAGTAGAGGTCTTATATCTAAAATGCATAAAGAACTTTTGACAAATTGTTAAGAATAAGAGCCATATCCCAGTTGATAAATGGGCAAAAGGTATTGACAAACAGTTTTTGAATGAAGAAATCAAAGCTATAAATATATGAAAAATATCCTAAATCACTACTGATCAGAGAAATACAAATCAAAACAATTCTAAGATATCTTCGCACACCTATGGGATTGGCTAAAATGATAAAAGGGCAAGATGACAAATGTTGGAGGGGTATGAAAAAATAAGGACACTAATAAATTGTTGATAGAACTGTGAACTGACCCAACCATTTTGGAGAGCAATTTGGATTAAATTCAAAGAGTTCTAAAATAGTGTATACCCTTAGACCTAGCAATACCATGATACACAATTATAGAATTAATATTTGAAGAAAAATTTGTGAATGCCCACCTCCAGAGGATGTACTGAAATACAGAAATATGAAAGACACAACTATATATACATTTCTTTTTTCAGATAATACTTTTTGGTGTGGGGAGGGGAGAGAGGAACTAAGATGCTTGGGGGAAAATTCTATTAAATAAATAAATTTTTAAAAATAAGTACAAAAAATAAAGTTTTCATATACTTAATACAATTTGTTGGAGGCAAAATTAACTACAAGCACACATATTCTAAAATATATCTAAATAAATACTTCATAGATTTTAATGTTTAAATATGCAATTTTCTCTTAGTCTATCCTTAGATAGGATAAATAAATGGAAACTTAATATTGATATTATTCAGACTTGGACACATGTACAAAGTTAGTGTGCAGATAGTAAGGGTGACTATCATAGGAAATGATGGAGAGGCATGAGCACAAATACTAAATTCCAGAGTTGTACAGGAATATAATATACAGTAGTTTTTACATAGTGAATTATTGGTTCAGAAATGTGCTATATACTATTAGATAAAATTTCATGACTTTCTAAATGATCTCAAATGAAACTTACTTTAGCCTAATAATATCAATCCATTTCAAAGTGACTTTATCCAAGCAGAGTTAAAATTCAGCTCACAACTCCAGTTGGAGTCCTAAATACTTCATATTAAATCATAAAAATTTAAAGTAAAAGACAATTTATTATCACAGGCCAAAATCGAAGGGAAGATTGAAAGAGACTCCTCTGGGAAACAGAGGCAAAGAACCATTGTGAAAGCAAGTAATAGTAGCATTTAGCTCACCTAACAGATCTCTTCCCACAGTATTAACAAACCCATTAGATGTGGGTAGAAAAGAGTGGTCTACTGACAATGGTCACAGAGTGACATGTTTGATGGACAAAATATCTAAAAGCTGAGGTTTCCCAGTAGCTCCAGTAATAGATTGGGCCCCTATTACAATATCAGAAGATTTCAGCAAGCTAGTTAAAACAGGCATAGGAGCACCAGTAGCAGTCATATAAGGAATCACCATTTTAAAGAGAAATTTAAGGATTATTTGTGTTGGAGGAGATAAAGATAGGTATTGAAGGTGCTACAAGAACATCAGAATCAGAGCAAATAAACTCATCCTCCCCCTAATGAAACTTTACCTACTCCAGATGCCTTCATACTATGGACTTCTGTGATGTATATTCCTAGAACCACACATTGAATTCTCTTTGCTCAGATCCTCACCCTTTATTCTGGTTTCTAGGGTCTCTCTGATCTCTACATTTCTTCAGATAGTCTATGACCATATGCCCCATTCTCCCACAACAATAATAACAATCAAAAGATTTATTCCTATCTGTTTGGGGGCATTTAGCCCGGGACCATCATAAAGATAGTGTTCTTTTCTGAATTAACCTTCATCCTACAGGGCAATGGACTTCAGTTCCTTGATATTTTTCTCATGCCAGTCAGAAAACCTATTCTGAAAGAATTCTCTAATCTGAGGAGAGAACTGGTTAACAATGGCTCTATTCATGTTTCATGCATCCCAAGGGTTGATAGGATATAATACTGAAAAACCTCTTTGCAATCTTACATAGGTGATCAAAAAAATGAGTTGGGGATTTCCTCACCTTCCTAAATAATTTCCTGAAATCTACTAAAGTTATATGGTCTAATGGCACAGGGCTCTATTAATCTGACAAGTGCTCTTCTATTTTATGCAAGCCTATCATAATCTGAGGACAGTTTGGATCCTAATAGAGGTTCTGAGTTGGCCAATTTTGCTGAGCATTCTGTTCCTGGGGCCTTCCTGCTATCACCAGCCTACTGGTTGCTTCAATAACAGTATTCTTTTCTTCAGGAGAGAAAAGTGTGTTTAACAACTCAGTAACAGCTCTCCAAATGGGATTAAACCCATTAAAGATTCCCTGAAACTGATTAATGATGGTAGTGGTATCCTCATCGAATTTTGGAATATCTTTTCTCCAACTAGCAAGATCAGAGTTGCTAAATGAGTCATGAATATTGATAATATCTCCCCTGTGTCATGGTGGACTATCTTTTCTCTCAAAGGAAAAGCCCAGATGTTTCCTCATCTAAATTGTTTAGAGTACTCTAGAGGAAGAGGAAAAAGATATGATACCATTAAGGTTTTCTCTTCTATCTGCTTCTTTGGGGTTTTCTGTGCTAACTGGGTCTTATTTTCCAGGGTGAGTAGATTTCAATAATTCTGCCCCAAATTACCAGCATTTCATTTGTCCAGGGTATGGTGTTTCAAGGGTCCTTCCAAGTTCTCATAAGATATCATTGTTTAGAGACCCATACTGCAGCCAAGATACCTTACATGAAGAGTTTCTCCTGGTCTTTGACCAATTCTCACTTGATTTGATGATTTTAGCTTTTATCATCTATAGATAGGCAGGCAGTTTTCCCTTCCCTCCTATTTCAAGCAGTTGGCCTAATGGAGCCTCAAGTGGGACAGACTTTCCCCTTCCCATTTTGTAATTGCGAGCCTCTCAACAAAAAATTTCTCAACTCTAGCAAGTCTTGCTTGTTTTATCTCATCACAGCACACATGCTTTATCTACTAATTACACCTAAAATACTTTAGACCACTTGAGCAAAATGATTAAAAGCTTTATATTTTTAGTTTTCAAAAGTGATTTTTCCTGCTTAGTTCAATAAATCTATAGTTCTAATCAACAACTTAATAATATCATGTATATATAAGCTAAATTCGAAATCCTTAAATTTAGTTTCTAATGATTCTGTCAACTGAGACCCAATTTTCTTATGAATCAGCAAAGATAATTCATATATAACTAATAGACATACATAAATGAATTTATTCTTTCCTTTTATGAACAGGTCCCTTTAGAGCAATAGAGACAATATATTCTAAACTCTCCACTAAGTATATGAAAACAGACATACAAACAATAAGTCTATACATGAGAGAAAGGTTTTGGTGAGTTTCTTCCTAAATTACTCCATCCATTTTTTTTCACATAAAAGAAACTACTCAGAGCCAAGAGTAGGGGGTGAGTGGCATGGCCAAGCCCCCTCTCAACTTGAGGGATGTTTAAAGCTGGCCAAATCAGTCCTGGGAGGGAGAACTCTAAAAGCTATCAGAACTTCTGGGGCTCAAAGGGAAGATGTCTCAGGTTTCCCTCTTAGCAGAGGCTTACCTGTGCTCAGCACAGTTAGGATCTTTGGTGAGGCCGAGGTTCAGGTGTGGGGGTCCCTCCAGAGAAAGGGTTCAGTGATTCTGGGTGGTTCCTCTGGAAGGTCCACTGGAACCTGGAGTCCAAATTCTCAGTTCCATTTAAGAACAAGCTTCAGAACAAGCTTTTGAGCAAATTGACTTTAATATGAAAGCAACCAAATCATCCTCAGCCATGTCTGAGATCCTGAGCATCAGTTGTGATGGGTCTTTATAGTCAAAAAAAGAGGAATTTACAGATTTGTTTACTGCCCTCTCCAATAACAAGGGCCCTATGTTTAGGAGCTAACATTCCATGTACTGTTCCTTTTGAGAGGGTTCAAGGAGGGTGTGCTCAGGGTGATGATGGTGCAATGTCTGTGTCCTCAGTGGACAATCTGCCAATTATCTGTGGTGATTTTAGGTTCTATAGCCTTTTACACAGTTATCTCAATTACAAAAGCAGGGAAGATTCACTTCTACAGGTCTATATGTTTACAGGTGTCTTTTATGACCATAAATGATTACCTTACTACTCATATAAAGCATATATTAATAAGTGTCTTACTCAGTTATTCAATCAACTAATAACTGGGCTAACTCTTACTACTAAATCAAGTCACAACTTAATCACATTCTCTAAATAAAAAAATGTTACGAATACCAAATCTATGGATAATCTTAGCACTGAAGACTACTTTAACTGCAACTCCAAAATGTTGTTCATTTGTCAGTCAATGTCTTTCACATAATTACCCAGTCTGTAAATAAGCCTTGTTAAATGTTTACTATTTACCAGCTATCTTGATAAGCACTGAGGATACAAAGAAATGCAAAAATTGTGCCTTCCCTCAAAGAATGCACATTCTAATTGGGAAGAGGACATACATAGGAGATGTTGGTATAGTTAGAGGAAAGGTTCTTTGTGTTCATTGTTTCTAGACTTTGCTCCTTGAGCCTTCACATTATTTGGGATTTCATTATTAAGGTCTCATTGGGTTATGTTGACATCCCTCCTTCAATAGAGGAAGTCCAAAAAAAAATTCCTAAATTATTTTTTAAAAAACCCTTATTTCTGTCTTAGAATCAATATTATGTATTGGTTCTAAGGCTGAAGAACACTAAGAGCTAGGCAATATGGGTTAAATGATTTGTCTAGGGTCAGACAGCTAGGAAGTATCTGAGGACACATTTGAACCCAGGACCTCAAATCTCTAGGCCTGACTCTCAATCTGCTAAACCAGTTACCTGCCCCCTATTACTTTTATTCTATTACAGTCTTTAAGTAATTAGGTGCTACTCTTTGACATTTAATTATAATACCACTGTGCTCCAATACATGTTCAATTAGATTGCAAGTTCCATGAGGAATATGTATAATCTTTAGTCATTTAATACAAAAGATTCATAAATGTTTTGGCTTTAATTTCTCCAGAAATTTGTTCAAGCATACATTTTTCAATTTTGTTTAGCTCTTACAAATTTATTGAACACCAAGAGAGGAATATTAAAGCATACTACTATTACTGTACTACTATATATATCGTCTTACAATTCAGTTAATTTTTTTCTTTATAAATTTAGATGTGATGGCATTTGATGCATACAAGATTAATGTTAATATTGATTTGCTGTTTATGTGGCATAATGCAATATCCTTGTTTATTTCTGTTTATATTGTGAATTTTTTATTGTCTTGTCTAACTGAATGAAATTGAAAAAAATTCAGGCCAACAGAGGTTAAATAATTTGTCCAGGTTGAAATAACTAGCAAATATCTGAAGTTTAAATTTGAATTCAGGTCTCCCTGACTCCAGGTCTAGCACTCAATCCACTCTACCATTAGTTGCCTTAGCAGAAAATTTTCTATGTCACAATTGATTCAATCCAATTCTATCCCTTAAATTTTCCATGACCATTTCCCTTCCAATTTCCCATGAAATCTTCATCTTGGGTCCATCCATACCCTCTTGTTTTTTATGGTGATGCACCCATATTTACAAGATAGCTATGTGGCTTAGGTTAAGGTGTCTATGATTATAGGTCAGAATGATGTGAACTCGCCACATATACATCAGACCCATCATTGCATTAATACAATCAAACGCAACCATCATTGGACAGTATATTGTAGATACATATTGATTTCTACATGCTGTATAACACTTTCAAATTGATCCTTGTTAGTTTTTTCCCATAATTATCTTCAGCTCTGCTGTTGCGTGGTATTGCAGGGAACTGCTTCCCAGGGTGCTATGGGCCCAAAATAAATATAAATGGCATCTCACAGCTAAACCTTGAGGAGATCTCACATAGCCTAATACAAGATTATTAATAGCCAAAGGTTAGTTCTCTAGCTATTTTCTGTTACCTGTGGAGAGGCTTGGTCCAACTACCCAAGGAATCTTTCCCTCTTGGACCTCCTCTGAATGGGCAGGTTCAAATGGAAACACACTATCTTACACAAATGGACAACTAGGGCCAGAATCCCAACACTACTGGCAAGAGCTTCAATGGGTCAAATGATCTCTCTGGTCCTTAATTATAAAAGACTAAAGATTCCTGGAAAAAACCAAAACAATCCAAAATCCATGCCTTGAAAAAGAGGATCAGTGAAAAATGTAACAAAATCACAGAGAACAGAAAGTTCAGAAGGAGACAGAGAGAAGCAGAGTCATTTGTTTTGTTAAGCATAATATACTTTAAAACAC
This sequence comes from Monodelphis domestica, assembly GCF_027887165.1. Taxonomy (NCBI): domain Eukaryota; kingdom Metazoa; phylum Chordata; class Mammalia; order Didelphimorphia; family Didelphidae; genus Monodelphis; species Monodelphis domestica. The sequence continues at coordinate 150,615,220 of NC_077233.1, forward strand.
AGTAGCTCAGAGATTCACAGAAATCTTTTTATGTTCTTTACATAATGAAATGTTCATTTTGCTTGATATTTGTCAGACTTACAATATATTTTTTTCAAACCTGCCTTGTGTTAGGAGAGGCAAGGGGCCAAAATGAGATTGCCATAAGGTTATGCCTGCTGCTGGTTTTTTCAGGTCTGTTGTGTTCATGGGTGTCAGCTATGTGGCTAAACTTGCTTCTTACACATATATGTTTTCATAATTTCTCTTCTGGAATATCCGTTGTATTTGCAAGATAGCTAATTACTATGGGAGTAATTTTTGTTGCTTGTCAATCATACATTACTGAAAGATACTATCTGATAGTTTGTGTGCTTTCCATTACTGTAGGAGTAAGGATTTTCCGATTTCCCAGAAAATTATGCCTTTCTTTTCTCCTTAAAATCCTATCCATTCAGGCTTCTCCATACAGTGGGGACAGTACAGTGTGATGGGGGGAAAAGCTCGTTTAGGAGTCAGCTAGCCTGAAAGGGTTTTTTCCCACTTCTGCCACTTATTACTTGTGTGACCTTGGGCAAATCATTTAACCTCTCAGTTAACTCAGTTTCCTTATTTACGAAATGAACTGTTGGAGTAGGTGGCCTTTGGGGCCTCTTTCACCTCAAAAACCATGTTCCTATGACCTTAATGCCTCTTCTGGTTCTATATCTATGACCTTACAAAGACCATCCTAATGCAAGGAAGTCATTAGTTCAGAATCTTATGTAATGCCAAAAAGCCAGCATTTTGATGTTTTAATTGCATGTATTTTCTCAGTTTATCATCACAATCTTGGGATATATTAATGGTTTTATTCAAATCTCATAGATAAAGAAACTGAGATGGACAGAGGTTAAGGACCATACATCTAATAAATTGCTGAGACCAAATGAGAGCTCAGGTCCTTCTTGACTCCATGACGAAAATGCTGTCCTCTATGACACCTAGATGCTGATTTGGTTTGTCACTAGAGGAAATACTAATATATCAATATCATTAGAGAAATTCCAACAAAACTATATAAACCTGTGTTGGTGAGGCCGTGGCACGTGTGCCCTGGCATGCTGGAGAGGGCTGCTCTGCCCCCGTCTCTGCCATGCCTGAGGACATTTTTCACATTCCTTGCCCCTCTGTCCAGCAGCCAATGCGAGCACCTCCTCCCTCCAATGTCTGGGGTAATGCAGGGAGCTCACAGGCAGCTTAAAGGTGCAGTTTGGGCATGCAATCTCTAAAAGGTTCACAAATGCTGATACACTATAAACGTTAAAATCTTCACATATTATATAGATGCAACTCTACATATACCAGAAAAAACAAACAACTCACTTCAAATTTTTGCCGGAGCTCTTCATTGCCTTCTTCTCCTTCAGGAGGAACTGGAACATTAAAATACTCTCCTTCTTCCTGACTTAGTAATTTAAACCTATAGAGACAGAATCAGAGTAAATAAAATGACTATTATCAGGGCTGATGGTTTAAAATAATATTTACATTTTCTTCAAAAATCAACATGTATTTAATTTGATTTTGGTGAACTTTTCCTAGGTACTTCCTAACTTAAAAAAGAAACTTAGCTCACAGAAAAAACTTAACTTATGTTTATGAAGCATTTTAATGTTTATAAAATTCTTTCCTCTAAACAATGCTGTTAGTAAAACTGAACCCCCATTTTACAGATTAGAGATATGAGATTCACGAAAGTGAAGTGAATGATCCAAGACCATGAAACTAGTTATAATAACTCTCATTGGAATGAGACTTTATACTTCACAAAGAGCTTTTCTCGGAACCTTGTGATATGTATGTTACACCATGAATAAGAAACCTGATGAAGATTGCTCAGGATCATTTAACAACTAGTAATGCAAGCATCTTGACTAGAGAGAGAATTTAAGAGCTATGAGTTGTCAGCATTATAACAAAGAGTAGTACCCAGCTGCTCAGAGCTGTTGTGGACTACCATTAAATACACATTAGAATAACATGAAATCAGGAATTTAACAGAGTTGCAAAATAGACATTTCTGTGAAGCCACGGAGCTATTTTAATTGATTTCACAGAATGTCTTTGATTCAAGAGAGTCTCTGAGGCACAGTAAAGTTATGGGGGAGATTTTTAAGTAGATACATCTCTTGATATCTCCCCTATGATATTAACCCCTGGGGAAGTATCCGGAAAGAATGATGCATGCCATTATATTTTCCCTCTGCCTGGGAATCTTGGATGCTGTAACTATATCTGGTACTTCCTCAATGGCCAAGGGTCAGTTTTCTGTTGGGTAAATTTGTAATTGTAAGACTTTCTTTAGTCTGACTAATTGCATATTGTATATAGCACTCATCCATTAATCTGTGATGGTCTGAGTCTCACAGACCCAATGGGCATCATGTATCTATCTTCTCTTCCTCTTTGTTTTATCTCATTGATTGTTCACAGGTTAAAGGAACAGCTATGTGAAGAGCAAAGAGTGATTATATAGGATGCCTTATAAGATTGACTGCCTCTCCATGCAAGTAAACTGATATGGCTGTACCCTGGTCTTCCACCAGAGTTTCTGCCAGGTGACCACAAATATTTGGGGTCCATGTGAACTGGCATTCGAGACACTTCTTTGTAACAGATCAAACATGGGTGTACCTTCCTAAGAAGGGAAATTAGGACAAAGTACCTACAATGTGGCAGTTGCCTTGATAGAAACAGAAAGCCACCTATCGAGAGATTATAAGAACCTTAAAGGATATTTCTTGGTGGCATTTGGGCACAATAGATAGAAATATGTAGTTACCAAAAGATCTGAATGAAAATTATAGACTTGCATATAGTGCTTTAAGATTTGCAAAGCACTTTAGATAGATTATTTCATTCAACACAATAGATAATGTTTCAGCAATTACATTCAATTCCAGATTGGGAAGAAGAAATAATTATGGAATTAGCAAACAAAGTGGTAAAAGACTGAATTTCAGGGCATTGAGTTCCCATTCTTGGCTAGAGAAATAGATCTTAATATATGAAATAAAGACGGAATGGCCAAAAAAATGGAGAGGGAGAATTGGCATTCAGGAGTCTTGTATAATATGTGGGGGCCTATGATCTCCAAAGGTATGAGAGTTCCAAGATGATCTATTACAGTGCCATTGACCAATGGGATCAGCGATATGAAGTATTGGCATACCATACATTCTGCTAGTGCTTTGGGAGTTGAGATCTGGAAGGAGTGTGATGAGGATTTGTGGAATAGCGAGGGATAGAATAGGATAGAACAGCACAGTATAGCATAGCATAGCACAGGATAGGATAAGATAATATTTCAACTCAATTCAATATACATTTATTAGAGAGCATTTTTAAAATGACATCCAGGGAAGATTTTTTTCAATCTAGTCAATCTTTCATATACGTTTTTTTCTCCTTTTTCTACACTATTCTAAATCACCAGCAATGCAAAAGCATCTGGAAGTTTGGCATCATGAAGGTCACAATCTGGATAACTGACAGTTCCAGTTAATCCTGTCATGAAACGGAACCTCCTGGAGGGTAAAGCATCCAGATGTGCAGCCCTGGGTAGCTCAAACATCCTTATGGCAGATTCAGTTTTGTACTTTTTATCCAAATGTTTTGTTGACATATAATGAAGAGAGAAAAAGATTGAGTCATACGAGTTTACTTGGTAGACAAGCTGGGCTTAGGGAGAAAAAAAAGCTAAACATCTCATTTATTTCTAGATTCAGGAAGATGGGGCAAATCAATTAAAAGAGACAGTTGTCTTTTCAGGAATGTTAAGTGATTAACAAAGCAGGTAGGTGGCATAATTGATAGACTGCTGAGCATGGAGTCAAGAAGATCTGAGTTCAAATTTGGCCTTAGGCACTGACTAGCTGTGTGATCATGGACAAGTCCCTTAACTCTCTTAGCCTTAGTTTCTTCATCTGTAGAATGAGCTAGAGGAGAAAATGCCAAATCATCCCAGTGTCTTTGCCCAGAAAACCCCAAATGGGGTCAAAAAGAGTTGGACATTACTGAAGACAAAAGAACAACAGATAATGAAATCTCTTAAAAATTTTATGAAGTAAATAGAAAACTGACCATGAGAAATCTGACAAAATCCCAGGTTTTCAGCATGGATCCTATAAGGAGATGCCTTCCATCCTCCTCAATATATATTTTTCATTTTTTTCCTTCTTATTGTCCCTTTATCAATCATAGAATCTGAGTTGAAATAAATGTGTTCTTTGTCTCCCTTGCACCCTATTTCCCTCTGTCCATATTTTCCTTTCTCCTCCCTCTTATGCCTCTCTCCTCTCCACTCCTCTTGTTCAAATTAGAATCAACTCTTTTCATCTCCTTATCTGTTTCCTAGTCATTTTCTCCCTCTTCCTTTCTCCATGCCCCAAAATGTCAGTATTGAGATCAACCCTCTTTCTCTCCCTTGCTTTTTCTCCTCTGATCCTGCCACCTCTGCCTCCTAAATATACGACTGAGCAGAATAATCCCAAGACATAACCACTCAGGAGTTGGTCAGACCAGCACATTGGTTTGCTACAGCAATAATAATCCAAGACAGGGTACCTGAGTAAGGCTGAACCAACCTGATGAATAAATATCTAAAAATCACATCTACTAGAAGCCACATCATGAGCCAGGGGTAGTAGCAATAGTAGCAAGATCAGGAAAAAGTTCAAGGTATTGAAATTGAATTCATTCACAATAGGATTCATCATAATCACCATCATCTATCTTCATTCCAAATTTCTATACATTTCAAAGTACTTTCCTAAAAGCAACCCTGGGAGGTAGGCAGAACAAGTATTATTATCCCCTTTTTATAGATGAGGGACCTGAAGCATAGAGAAAGTAATTTTGTCCATGGCCACATTCTATTCTCGATTCACTTGGGGAACATGTCCACTGTCAAAGTGTTTCACTTGACAGACTAGGAATGTGCTGCTACTTTTGCTTTATATAGAGCCAATATGTTGGCTCTATCTATCAGCTCATACATAAACAAACTTATTTACCTGTAGAAAACTGGTTCTCACTATATATAATAAATGTGTTGGTGAAAAGTGGAGAACAAATCTTTTTAAAAATATGTCAATTTCTCTCTTAAATTGGAGGAGCTGGCTATTGAAAAGAATTTATTTGTAAAGTGAATTTTTCTTCACATAAAAATCACTCCCTAATTTATCTTCGAGGGCCATGTTGGTGAACCTAAGGCATATGTGCCAGAGCATGCCATAGGGGGCTGCTCCCTTCCCCATCTCCACATGTAGATGAGGACATTTCTCACATCATCTGTCCTTTGCCCCTCTGCCCAATAGTCCAATGGGTTCACTTCCACCATCCCCTGTCTAGGGTAAGGGGGTAGGGTAAGGTGCATACCACATGTGGTATGAGGGTTGGACACTCAATCTCTAAAAGGTCACTGCTCTATGGCAACTAGGTAAGTGGATAGTGTCCCAGCCTGGAGTCAAGAAGACTCATCTTTCTGAAATCAAATCTGACACCATCCACCAAGATAAACTCAGAATGGGTGAATGACTGGAACATAAATAAGGAAACAACAAGTAAATTAGATGAACACAAAATAGTATACTTGTCAGAACTTTGGGAAAGGAAAGATTTTAAAACCAAGCAGGAATTAGAAAAAAAAATACAAAATGCAAAATAGATAATTTTGATTACATTAAATTATAAAGTTTCTGTACAAAGAAAATCAATGCAGTCAAAATTAGAAGAGAAGTAGCAAATTGGGAAAAAATCTTTATAACAAAAATATCTGACAAAGGTCTAATCACTCAAATTTATAAGGAACTAAATCAATTGTTCAAAAAATCAAGCCATTCCCCAGTTGATAAATGGGCAAGGGACATGAATAGGCAATTTTCAGATAAAGAAATAAAAACTATTAATAGCACATGAAAAAGTGTTCTAAATCTCTTATAATCAGAGAGATGCAAATCAAAACAACTCTGAGGTACCACCTCACACCCAGCAGATTGGCTAACATGACAGCAATGGAAAGTATTGAATACTGGAGGGGATGTGGCAAAGTTGGGACATTAATGCATTGCTGGTAGAGTTGTGAATTGATCCAATCATTCTGGAGGGCAATTTGGAACTATGCCCAAAGGGCACTAAAAGACTGCCTACCTTTTGATCCAGTCACAGCACTGCTGGGTTTGTACCCCAAAGGGATAATAAGGAAAAAGACTTGTACAAGAATATTCATAGCTGCACTGTTTGTGGTAGCAAAAAATTGGAAAATGAAGGGATGCCCTTCAATTGGAGAATGGCTGAACAAATTGTGGTATATGTTGGTGATGGAATACTATTGTGCTCAAAGGAATGATGATTTCTATGTGAACTGGAAATACCTCCAGGAATTGATGCAGAGTGAAAGGAGCAAAACCAGGAGAACATTGTACACAGAGACTGGTACACTGTGGTAAATTCCAATGTAATGGACTTCTCTACTAGCAGCAATGCATTGATCCAGAACTATTTGGAGGGACATATGAGAAAGAACGCTATCCACATCCAGAGGAAGAACTGAGACACAGAAGAAAAACACCACTTGATCACATGGGTCAGTGGAGCTATGACCTGGAAAGTGGACTCTAAAAGATCACCGTAGTGCAAATACTAATAATAAGGAAATGGGTCTTCATCGATGGCACATGTTAAACCCAACAGAATTGTGCGTCATATATGGAGGGGGGTGGGAGAAGGGGAGGGAAGAAACATAAGTCTTGTAGCCATAGAAAATTATTCTAAATCATCTAATTAAATAAAATTTTAAAAATTAAAAAAATGAAATCAAATCTGACCAGCTGTGTGATTCTAAGGAAGTCACTTAACCCTATTTGCCTCTATTTTCTCATCTGCAAAAATAATCTAGAAAAAGGAATGGCAAACCACTTTAGTATCTTTGTCAATAAAACTCCAAATGAAGACATGAAGAATCAGACATGAATGAAAAAAAATTACTGAAACAATAACAAATTTATTCTCTGTTAAATACAGAAGTTTATATAATATGTTGCTTAAAACAAGTTTTTTCTTTCCCTTTCTTTAATTCTTAGTACTGTGGATCATGGGGAATGATATATATGTATAGCTAAGATATGACTATCTGGAAGGAATTTTAAATTTGTGAGGAGCAAAATAGACAAAGGAACAAAAAACATAAATGAAATTTAGAAATGTGGTAGTCTAATGATTGTTGGAGGAATGATGTCAAGGAAAGAGAAGGATGAAAGGAAAGAGAAATCTGTAAATTTGGTTTAGAGAAGGATGTGAAGAGCTGAAGAGTTTTTTCCCCTTGTGATAGAGGTTGGCTTAAGTGGCAAGGTTGACTTAGCCCAGAAATATAGAATGGCCCTAAGCCTAGGAAAGATATTATTTTAAGATTTATTTAATTTTAGATTTATTTTAATTTAATTTAAGAATTAATTTAATTTAAGAATTATTTTAAGATGATCCATTATTCTATATTTTGAAAATTATCTACTCTGTGGTTCTGTTTAGGGCTTAAAAATTTAAAAAAAGGCTTTTGAGAAATCCAACTTCCATATCCAGGTGAGATGAAGATAAAGAGATAAATGATAAAGAGAAAAAGAGTAAGGGTAGGGAGATGAAAAAGTCCAGACAATGACTGGTGGCCAGAGAAAGATATAGAAGATTCCCCACAAGAGTTTAAGGGGTGATCTAAGCTGTGGAGCTGAGGAAAAAGAAGACTCTCCCAGGTGGGATGAAAACTAATTCATCTCATTTCCTATCAGCATCCTGTTTCTTCACAGGAGTACAAAAATTTAAAGTTCCATTGGTCTACATTTTTGTAGGTCAGAAGATCATAAATCCGGTAATAGGTTGTATAGATATTGGAGAAAAATGCTTAAATTACCAATTGAGTTAAATCAAGAAAATATTCAGAGCCAAGTATTGTATCTGACCTCCAGTTAAGCTCCAGTTCAATTTATGACCTGTTTCTGTGCAGAGATAAGGAGTGAACATTTTTTTTTGAGTTGGTCTTTATCTAAAGAACAGATATCTACACTGAAGCAACAAAACATTATTCCACTGTGCCTAGCAATGGATAGACTTTTCCTCTGAGTCACTTTCCCTCTTTTACTGCAGATGTTTAGATACAAAAACCATCAGACCATTTCCCTTTGCTTTATTCCAGGAAAATCCGGTGACAAGGAAAATAATTTGGCTTTCCTCTTGCAACATCTTAAAAAATAACATTAAAAATTACCAGATTTCCTTGCAAAGTAATCATACCTTTTATTCCAATTTTTTAGCACTCAAATAAGAGTTTTACAATTTTTTTCTCCTTTGAAAGAAACCAGTCAGAGCTAGCAGTGGGAGGTAGATGATAAAGGAAGAAAAGAATATGCAAGGGCATTGGGGAGAGATGGAAGGCAGGGAGTAGCTTGGTGAGAAAGAGAAAATTTAAGTTCTGCTCAAGAAATATTTACACATATATTACCATTCTATTTGGGGCAGCCAGGTGGGATAGTGGATAGAGTGCCTGGGCAGAAAACAGGAAGACTTTGGTTCAAATCTGACCTCAGACACTTAATAGTTGTGACTTTGAACAAGTGGTTTAGCCCTGTCTGCCTCTATTGTCTCATCAGTAAAATGAGGTAGACAAGAAAATAGAAAACCACTCCAGTATCTTTGCCAAGAAAACTCCAAAAAGAATCACAAAAAGTTGAATACAACAAAGCCATTCTATTCAGCACCAAATAAAAGTGTAACCATTATATAACTGACCACAATTACAATATTTGAGTCACATAACAGATCACAGATGCTAAAATATTAGGTCTGCAAAGATCCTTAGAAAAGAGATGATCAGAATTGTAAAGGGACTTAAGACCATTTTGTATATTTTACTTATTTCAGAGATAATGAAATTGAGACCAGAGAGAGAGAGACAGATTTGTTCAAGAGCACACAGCCAGTTGGGGGCAAAGATAGAACAAAAACTTACAAGTCACTTAATTCCCAGTTTGCTACTTTCTTTTTTATTCCTTAATGGATTTGTTTTGGCTTTTGTCTAGACTTGTGATTTCATTGCTTTATGACTCAGACTAGAATAGAAATAGATGCCTGGGAGACCCAAATTAACTTAGAAAACCACATGTTAACATTATCTATGTTGTATTGTATTTGCATTTATTTTGTTAAATATCTCCCAATTATATTTTAATCTGGTTTGGAACAAACTTGAAAGTTTTGCTGGCCCCTTGTGGGCTAGTGCTGAATGTTTGACACCTCTGAGTAAGAATTGCCCTTTAAGGTCCTGAAAGGTTTAGTGATTTTCCTATAACAGACAAAATATGCAAGATCTGAACCCAGTTGTCCCTGAGTCAATTTTCATTTAAGAATCTGTCATGGATATATTATTATCCTCCACTAAGGATATTACTAGTTCCTTTTATAAGTCCATCTTGGTATCTACCAGGAAGGCACAGCCTATCCATGTATCTTGTCATCTGTTCTATCACTCTGATCAACCCTACCATCAACAATGACATGGGAGATGAACCTTTAGACATCATTCCTCCCAAACCTCTCCCTAGGGGAAAGAATTCACTCAGTTTTGGAACTCTGCTTTGGGTCTGGGTGGTCATGAAAGATGGGCAATTCCATACTCATCCAACCTACTATACATAGTCAGTCACAGTCTGTGCTTCACATTCTTATCTAATCATTTACCAGAAAACCAGGATATACCATAGCATTCTACCATCTTCTCTGGCTCCACTTGGCATACATACTTTCCATCTCTGGCTCTGGGAATAGGAATTCAATCAACATTGTCTTTGCTTCTTGAAAGGAAATGAGGATGTACTGCTCTATGGCTTTGTTCACCTCTGTGACTCCCCAGACCAAGAGTCCCCTTTTTGGCTAACACTATAGGTGCTATCCTCCTGTTAGAATGGAAATACCTTGAGGACAAGGGCTGTCTTACTTTTGAATTTGTATCCTCAATGCCCAACATAATGCCTTATACTTAATAGGTGTTCAATACATGGTTTTTTTTTTTCACTCAGTCATTCATCTTCCTTCAATGCCTTGTTTTAGCAAAGAGATGATTCTGGGTTCAGAATCCTTTGAAGAACAAACTTGGGTCTTCTTACCAAGCTGGAAAGCCTCTAACTGGGAATCCCCCAATGTGTGAAGCGATCATCTGAAAACCAATTAGCAAACTTCAGCAACATTCTTCAGAAGAGAATTTTTTTTGCCAAAATCACTCATGAAGACCATCTACTAGGGTAAAATAGTTTATTGTACTATCATGGATGGAGAAAATGTTCAAACTGACAAAGCTCTGACTCATCTGAGGCAATCAAGAACGGTTACAACCACTGCCAAATGTTTAATAACCAGCTCACCAGAAGAAAAAAAAGCACTGGATATACTTTTTAAGTTTAGTCTGAATTATTAACATTTCCTCCAACATTTTCTTAAGTCTAGGTAATCAACAAAGACAATGTCAAGCCATGATTTGCAGCATTTGTTAAAGAATTCCTCTACAGAACTGCAGATTGATGGACTCCTACAGTCAGTCAGAAGGGACCTGGAAAATCATTTAAGATAAGCCCTTGATCTACAGAAGAGGGACTTGAGCCCTACAGAGGTTGTATGGTTTGACCCAAGTCACACAGCAAGGAAATTAGAAGAGATAGTTTATAATGGGCAGAGAAAGTAGCAAGAGCACAGACTAGGAAAACCGGGCTCTTTTCCTACTTCTGCCACTGACTTACTGCCCAATCTTGGGCAAGTCAATCATTTTTTCTGTTTCTTATTTATCTCAACTTTAAAATGAGAACAGTGAGACTGGATGGCAAAAGGAAGAAAGAACTGGCTTCTACAGTGAAAAAGATCTGCATTTAAGTCTTACCTCTGATGATGGCTAGGTGGCACCATAGTGGAAAGTGCCAGATATGCAGTCAGGAAGACTCGTCTTCCTGAGTTCAAATCTAGCTTTAGACACTTACTAGCTATATGACCCTGGACAAGTCACTTAACTATGTTGACCTCAGTTTCCTCATCTGTAAAATGAACTGGAGAAGGAAATGGCAAATCATTCCAGTACCTTTGCCAAGAGAACCCCAAAGAGGATCACAGAGAATTAGACAAGGCTGAAAAGACTCAACAACAAACATCTGATACCCACTGGCTCTTTGAACCTGGTTGTATCACTTAATCTTCTTCCCCCAGATAAATCTCAAGATGGTAAATTGCAGTTGCTGATCTGTACTGGGAGATAGCATTTTCTCCATGGGAGTCCTTAATACAGTGAAATCACAAGTCCTTTTTGAGGGTGAAAAACCATTGTGGTTTTTCAATCATTTTTCAGTTGTGCTTGACTCTCCATGACCCCATTTGGAATTTTCTTGGTGAAGATAGTGCAGCAGTTTGCCATTGCCTTCTGCAGACCACTTTACAGCTGATAAACTGAGGCAAATAAGGTTAAATGACTTGCCCATAGTCACACAGCTAGTGTCTCAGGCCAGATTTGAACTTGGGAAGATAGAGGCCAGGCTCACCACACTATACACATCACCCCTTAGCTGCCCCAAATCACAAGTCCTCTGACCCCCTAAAATTTAGGGTGGTACAGTAGATTATAGATAACCTTCTTTGCGCTAACACTCTATGTTCTTTGGTGCCATATAGATTATCGGCAAGCTTCTTTTTGGTTCTAACACCCTGTGTTCTATGGTGGCTTCCATTTGAAAATCTTATATTCCAAAGTTTCTTCTAGTTCTAGCACTCTGCGGTTCAAGAGTCCTTTCCAGTTTTCATATCTGATGTGTTTTCCTGTTGAACTTGTTGGGGCCACAAAACCCAACCCTCTGGCTTAAGTCCTACATACGAATCTATCACAATCTTGAAGACAGCAGGTCTGCCCAAAAGGTCGAAAAATATCTCATCAGCTATGTTCACAAGGTCCCTGGGCTCCAATTCTCATCAAAGAAGTGGGAAGTGAAGAGAAGGGAAGTGATACTTGGTCTCTTTTCTCTTCTTGCCCAACAACATTCGGATGGCTAAGCGAGCCACAAATGGCTAAGTTATCATGGGATCTTATAGGACGTCAGGGAACATCTAGTCTGGCTCTCATTTTACAGAAAAGGAAACTGGATCCCCCCAAGATAGAATGACTCATCTAAGGTCACACAGCTCATAAAGACAGAGGAGAGATTTGAACCTCAGTCTCCTGACCACAAATTGCAATGCTATTTCTACTCCACTCTGTTGTTATATCTTAAGATCTTCTTTCAGTAAACAGGCTGAACTGTTGTTGAGGCTGGGGAAGAGTGAGAAGACAGATGTCATTTCAAGCCTTCCTTCTGAGCATCCTGCATTCTCCTTTTTCTCTTCGATAATCAAAGAGGAGCTCAGGTGGCAGGATGGAGCATGTGGGGATAGGTTGGGGTCTGTGCCATCTGCCAGGGAGGTGAACCTCATTTCATGGTCCTTAGAGGAGAATCTGGCTTTGGGGGACCTCAGCATCAAAGAGGGAAATTAAAATGGCACACATCCTGCTGAGAAAGCAGTCAGGAAAATGAAAAGACCTATTGAGGAGAGGCTTCTTAGACCTACTGTGCTCATCTTCTGGAGGGTGACGAGTGACAGTAATTGTAGGCTTTAGGCAGAGTCTCATAGGGGACCGAAAGCAACCCATAATCAACACTTCTTGGAGGCCCTGGCTCCAGGAGCCAGTGTCAAACTGAATTATTCATACTGACTCCCCTCCTTAGCTACCTCTTAAACAGCCACCAATGGGGATTTGATGGGCTCCCGCTGTGTAATTAGCAGGAGAGAAAGGGATTTGGATGTGGGAGTAAAGCTAGAGGACTCCCGCACAAAGAATATGACAAGGATGCCACCTGTTCAGTGTTTTGGGGAGCTGATCAATTGCTCTCTTCAAGGCATCCCTAAGAATGATGGGCCTATGGTTTGATCATCCATAAAATACTAATACTAGGTCACAACCCTGACAGCTATTATAGACACCAGTGTACCCATTGCACAGATACTCAGAGACTTCATATGATTTGGATGCTATTGTCTTATCAGCCACTAAAGGACAGAGGCAAGGCTAGAAACAAGTCTTCTGACTCTCAGGCAAATGTCCTTTCCAGGACACCATCTTGTCTAACAATTGTAACACAGGTTCAAATAATACTTTACTAAGTATTTTATATCTATGATCTCATTTAGTTTTCTCAACAATTCAGAGTTTTCAGTACGAGGATTATTGCTCCCATTTTACAGATGAAAAGATAGAATTAGAGAGGTAGAAAACTATCTGTCCACCCTGTCATAGCTAAGTGTAGGACTTGAACTTTAGTCTTTTGACTTCAAGTTCAGTTCTGTTTCCTTAAATCATGCTGATTCTCTTCTATCAACAGCTCATTCATTCACTCAATAAACATTTATTAAGAGCCTTCTATGTGCCAGGTTCAACATGCCTAAAAAGGAACCCATCCCAATTTCCCTAAATAAATTCTGCTTCCCAATTTCCCAGTTTTTGAGGAGGGCAATCACATAGATTCTCCCTTTGGTTTCTTTTACAGAATATGTTCCCCTCTTTCTGTACACATATGAACAGCCCTAGTTCTGGCCCTCATCACCTCTCACCTGGGGCACTACATCCATGCTCAATGCCCCCCGCTACCTCCAATTCTTTCTTCTCTAAATGTATTGACCACACAGCTATCGGGTTCACATTCCAAAAACCTCTATGCTCAAAAAAAATCTTCATGGTTCTCTATTGTATCTAGGATCTATTGCAGACTAACTGGCATACTAGCTATTTCTGAGTTTAATTCCATCTTTGCACCTTTGTACCAATGTGCCCCACCACCACTACTTTGCCTAAAAGGGCTCCTTTCTCTGCTTTTTTGTTGTTGTTGTTGTTGCTTAGAAGGTTTTTAGTCATGTGTCACTCTTTGTGATCCCATTTGGGTTTTTCTTGGCAAACAAACTGTAGTGATTTGCCATTTCCTTCTCCAGCTCATTTTATAGATGAGGAAACTGAGGCCAACAGAGTTAAATGACTTGCCCAGGATCACATAGACAGCAAGTGTCTAAGGCAGGATCTGAACTCAGGAAGAGGAGTCTCCTGACACCAGGCCCAGGACTCTATCCTCTGCACCAACTATCTTTTCTATCTGATTTGAATTCCTAACTTTCTCCTGGACTCAGCTCTGGCGCTACCTTTTAGGTGAAGGTTCTCTTGCTTCTCCCAGGACATTGTACTCTCCTTGTCTTCCAATCTTGTGTTCTCTTCTCCATGTAAACCATCACTCCTTCAGTTTAAATATGAGCTCTTTGAAGGTAAGGATTATTTATTTCATCCCTTTACTTCCCCAGCACCTAGTACAATGCTTGAACATCACAACTGCTTAATTGAATTAACCATTTAATCCACCGAAGCATAGTAAGGTCTTGTTGAATTTAATTGTTTGTAGAAAACTTATATTTCCAAAGTGCTTCCTTCCCCATCTCAGTTGGTCCTCTCAACAGTTCTAAGTTTCTTTATCCCCATTTTACTGGGGAGAAAAATAAGGTTCAGAAAGGCATAAAGAATTTGGGCAAAAGTCATTAGTGAATAAATTGAACCAGGATTTAAATGCAAGTCTTTCAGTTCCAAATCCAGGGTCTTTCCACTATACTAAGGGGCAAGTTCCTCTTACACATTTGTAGATTTTTAAAAAAAAATTAAAAGAAGCTCAATTTTCCCTCTTCCTTACTTTAACCCCTGGATTCGAGAGAGAAAGACTACATGTAATATTGGGTCTCTATTGCCTCTCAGCTCTGGTTTGGGAAAAAGTAAGAGCATTTCTCACCATCCATCAACACCAGCTTTCTGCAGCTCTGAGATCCCAAAGGACAAAGACCCCATGAAGTCATTCCTGCTGGTCAGATCCCAGTCCCAAATCTCCACAGAAAGTCGTCTGTCTTTGTCAGATTCTTTCAGTTGGCTGCAAAGGGAGAAAAAAATATTCACTAGACATAATTTTGCATTATGAGGATAAAAACCATAACAATTTACATTTCTGTAGGGCTTTAGACTTAGAAAAGACTTTCTCCTAATCACCTTTTGAGGCAACCAAAGTTCTCTCCATTTTATAGACAAAGAGGTTGAGAAATAAGAGTTGTTGTTCTTTGTCCTTCCTTTTCCAAGAGGACCAATGACATCATGGGGTGATGTCTTGACTTGTGAGGGAATTGGAGGTAAGTGAGGCAGAGTGGCATGAAGTCCTGAGAAAGGGATGATGATTATTACAGGTTCTTTCAACTACGGTGCTTCCTTGACTTCCAAGCAAGCAAAAGAGAACAAAAAAAAAGTGTGCAGAAGCTTCTTGTCACCCACACAGGGAGGTCCTCACCTTCCACAGCTTCTATCTCCTGTAGCTTTAAGTGAACTTGGGATATACTACTGCTTCTAGGAATGATACAGGGGAGGACTACCATGGGTATACTAGAAATCATCTAGTTTGTAATATGCATTATAATATAAACTAGATGGTTTCTAGAGAAATGTATCATCCCTAGGTAGAGAAATTAGAAGCCAATCAAGGGTAGAAAAATAGGAAGAATGCTGAACTTGGACTCACAATCTGGGTTCAAATGCTGGTTCTACTCCCTACTATTGTGTGTCATCTTAGTTGAATGTCAAAGGATTTCCATTTAGGAAGAGACCTCAGAGATCCATTCACTCTACCTCCACAGGCTCCAGTTTCCTCATTTGTTCATTAAGTTTGTTGAATTAAATGAACTCTAAAGTTCTTCCCAATTCTAAATTCATGATGTTAATTTGAACCCGAGAAAATGAAGGGGAACACTGAAAATGTGGTTGACTGATAACGTATGGAGGGCAACAAAGGAAGTCTGCGCGAAGGGTTAGAAGGTATATCCCCTTTTAAAGAGGAAGAACCAGAGTAGGATTTAAGCAAAGTAAAGAGAAATAAAGAACAAAGTACACAGTGGATAGAAATCTAACTTCAGAGTCAGGAAGATCTGAGTTCAAGTCCTGCCTCTGATACATAACAGCTATGTAACCCTAAGTAAGTTACTTAACTTCTCAGTCTTCTATGTAGTTCTCTAAAACCATGAAATGCATAAAAGGTGCCAATCTGCACAGATTCAAGAAGATCTTCACCAGGAACTCCCTCTACCAATGAAGTTATAGGCTTCATCTTTATCCCTCTTCCTCAAGAGAAAGGAAGAAACATGGAGTATTTCACCTAAGGCATTATTAGATGAGATTATGAATAGTTAGCCTAGAAGTCTGTGCTGGCCATTTATGGTAAAATTAAGGAATATTTCTGTTTAGATTTTTTAATTTGATATGTTTGTTTTCTTTGAGTTTTTCAGGCTGCCATAACAGAAACATAATTTCCAGAGCAACGAAAACCATTGCCCCAAATTCTCTACTTTGTCCTGGTCAGAACTTATCTGAAGCACTGAGAACTATAAGCAAGTCAAACAATAGTAAGATGGATCATGCCCAAAGGAGAGGTGTTTTGTTTTGTTTTGTTTTAAGTAGAAATCAAACTCAATATGAGTCAACAGTGGGATGTACATCCAAAAATTTGAATGTGATCCTAGGCTAAATAACAAAAGCATACCATCTAGAACAGGAGAACTGAATGTCCCACTGCACTATGTCTGATTTGACAATGTCTGGAGTATTGCATTCAATTCTAAGAAGCAGATATTCAGAAAGAGCTTGACATTCTGGAAAGCATTGAGGTGAGGGTTATCAGAATGGTTAGAAATCTGGCAACCCTAGTTCAGGCACTTATCACTTCTGACCTATAATAATCTGCTTCTGATCTATTCCTTCTCAGCACTACATTTCACATTCTTGCCAAGTTCAAGCATACAGATCTGACCATACCACTCCCCTATTCAAAAATCTTAGCATTCTCTATTGATCCTAAGATAAAAATGTAAAAGATGAGTTTGTGACCATTGGCAAATTTCATAAAATTTAGAGCTCTAAAGGAATCTTAGTGAAAAACTCAATATTTAGTTTCCTAATCTAAAAATTGAGAAAGTTGAGTCAGACCATCTCCAAAATCCATTCCAATTCCGAATCTAGGATATTAATCTGGTCCCAGGGAAAGTAAATGGATATGTGTACATTTGGGAGACTAACAAGAATTGGAAAATGACCCAGAAAGCTAGGCATGTAAAGACTTCCACAGTCTAGTTGCTATCTTATTTCATATTATTCCTCTTCATAATTCACTCTTCCAGTCAAACTATTAGTTCATCTCCATCTAGGAAATCTCTCACTTTTGTCCTTTGCACAGGTAGGCTCCCATGTCTGGATTGTCCTATCTCTTCACCAAGATCTATATCCATGCTAATATTCCTGCCACAGCACATGTGCCACTGATACAGAAGCCTATATGGAGCCTTTTTAAAAATTAATTATTATTATTATTAATCAATTTCACCCAATCTTTTCTAGGTATTGGTGCCCTTGTCTTCTTGACATTATTTTATTATTTTCTCATTTCTGTGCAAGTTTTACTTTTTGCATGTGAACAGAAGAACCTGTTTCATTTTTGTCATTATATCCCAAGCCAAATGATTATCAAATAATTAGGGCTTTCTAAAAGTTTGTTGGATTGAAATGGAAAATTTTACTGGGATTAGTGAAAGAGATTGCAGATTTTTTATTGGAAAAGAAAAGAGTTAAAGGGGACATAATGCGTGTCTTTAAGTATGTGAAAGGCTGTCAAGTGGGGAAAAAATGATTGCATTTGTTTTTTCCTGGCCCAGAAAGAAAAATGAACAGAAATTACAGGGGATAAGTTTAGGTCTGGAATAAAGAAAAACTTCCCAATAATTCAAACTAGAGTAGGCTGCCATCAGAGGTTGTGGGTTCTACCATTAGCCATCTTCAAGAAAAGGCTGGATTTTGTTTAGGGATTTAGTGAAGGAGGTTCTTGGTTGCTAGTTTAGGAAATTAGACTATTTTGCCTTCAAGGTCTGTTCCAACTCTGAAATGCCATGAACCTATGGATAGCAATGAGGATGGTGAAAAGATCAAGCCATATCAGCACTAGCTAAAGGAATGGAGAATACTGGCACTCGAAAATAGGAGACATAATCATTATGTTCAAATATTTGAAAGACCATCATGTGTAAAAGAGTTTACTTTTGTTTTGTATAGAGCCAGAAGGCAGAACTTACTAGAACTTCAAAAATGGCAGATTTTGACTAAACCCAAAGAATATATTCTTTACAATTAGAATGGTCCAAAATTGGAATGAGCTTTCTCAAGAAACAGTGAGTTCCATGTCACTAGGAAAATGCAGGAGGAGCAAGGGTTGGTCTGTTCTTTGGAGATGGAATAGTTAGGATTTCTATTTCAGTAAGAGGTAGGACATAAATGACTTCTGACTTCCTCCATCTATCTTTAAATGTGAAAATTGAAAAACATCTCACTAAGGGTTGAAGTCCTTTTGGGAAACCCAACTTTTGTCTCAGAAAAGTATGAGGAAGGAAGAAAAGATTTCCTTACTCATACCAAGAAGTTTGAAGTGAATCAGAAAACAAGCTGTAGAGGCCAGTAACAGACCAATAGAAATTGTATTGTAGAAACAAACAAAAAAGAGCATAATCCCTGAAGTTTGGGAGGGCATTCAATAAAAGCTCAACAAAAAAGAGACTCCATGGAGGACTAACAGGAGAACCTGTACCAGGATGAGGTGAGAATGGGCTGAAATGGGGGGGGGGGGACACTCATATTCAAGAGATCATGAACATCAGACTACTGAGGTATAAGGCAAACAGTTAAAGATTAGGAGGAGAACACCAAGTGGGAGTAGATGTGGCTCCTTTTCTTCCCTACACCTCATTTCCTTTCAATGACCTTTTGAGAATCTATTCTGGGAATTAAGAAATTGACTTGATATCCATTGGTAAAGGAAGTGTCTATAATCTATTTTTCAGTCTGAGAAGGGGCTCAGTCCCATCTGCTCCCTTCTCTGTTTTGAAAGGAATCCCTTACAGATCTAAGGAATTTAGACTTGGAATAAGGAAAAATATATTAATGATTAGAAACATCCCAAAATGGAATAGGATTCCTTAAGAGGTAATGAGTTCTGCCTACTTAAGAAAAAAGCTGAGGAACTTTGGAAGAGGCCAGGGGAAAGAGAAAGAAAAGACTCAAAGTAAAAGAGACCCCTAAATCTCTCAGTGGCTTGAGCCCAATCTCTACCAACCCATCCAACTAGAATTATTATACTTACAATTTAAATGTCTCATTCCACTCAGGGTTGAGGGAACACTTGATGGTTTTAGTCTTCTGCTTGCTCTCACTCTTGGGATCAGGAATGAGTTTCAGTTTTACATAAGGATCTGAGAGACCATTAGGATCCATGGGTACTAGATTTTTTGCATCTCTTACTAAAAAAAAAAAGAAAGAGAAAATTAGTATCTCAGAAAAAAACTCAAAGAAAAATATTTCAAAGAAAAGACAGAGGATATGGTTCTTTAAAAATATTTTTTCTATATCACTTTTGCTTTGTATCTCCTGATAGATTATAAAAGTATGTTCATATTAATTTCCATACATATACATAAAATATACTTAAATGGCATCTCCCTAAGAAAATGTCAAGTCCTTCAGGTCTTTTTGACTTTGTGTTCCTGACACCTTACAATTGCATAGTAAAAGAGGAGTAAATGCTTATTGGTTGACTTAATTATTTCTGGAACAGTTGGGGCAAATACCATAAGTTATTCTAGAAAATATGGCATGAAAGAAACCTTTCCTTGGGGTAGGGGAGATTTAGATGGAAGTTAAGAGATGGACATAAAGGCAGAAATTGCCAGAACACCAGCTTTCATGTGTGAAGGTTGCAGGACTCCACAAGGTTCTGGTGAGGAGCAGAGAAATCCTTTGAGAGAGTATAAAGAAGATCAAAAGGTTCTAAATCCTTTTCCCTCCAACAAACCCCTCAAAGAATCAAAGCAAAATGTTAGACCTCAAAGTATCCTTAGGAGTTATATAGCTCAGCATCTTCATTTTGCAGAGCAAGGAAGTGGAGACTTCAAAGACAAGTCACTCAGACAAGATAATAAAGGAAGGCTTACTCAATTCTTTCTGAAATGGAGGCTGAGCTATCATGGAGTCAAATGAAAGAACCTCATAGATTCTTAGGGCAGCTAGGTGGTTCAGTGGCTAGAGCCCTGAGCCTGGAATCAGAAAGATCCGAGTTCAGATCCAACCTGAGATACTTACTAGATATGTCATCCTGGACAAGTCACTTAACCCTGTTAGCCTCATTTTCCTTACCTATAAAAAGAGCTGGAGAAGGAAATAGAAAACCACTCCAGTGCCTTTGCCAAAAAAAAAAAGAGAAAGGAAGGAAGGAAGGAAGGAAGGAAGGAAGGAAGGAAGGAAGGAAGGAAGGAAGGAAGGAAGGAAGGAAGGAAGGAAGGAAGGAAGGAAGGAAGGAAGGAAGGAAGGAAGGAAGGAAGGAAGGAAGGAAGGAAGGAAGGAAGGAAGGAAGGAAGGAAGGAAGGAAGGAAGGAAGGAAGGAAGGAAGGAAGGAAGGAAGGAAGGAAGCAAATCAAATCAAATCAAATAGCATAATAGTCAGGCATGACTAAAAGAACTGAACAGCATAAATTCTCATATTATGACAGATGGTATAGTGAGTGGATAGAACACCATACCTGGAGTTAGGAAGACCTCAGTTCAGATCTTGCCTCTGACATAATAGTTGTATGACCCTAGGTAAATCACATAACCTCTCCTAGCCTCAATTCTCCTTATCTGTACAATGGGGATGATAATAGCACCTGTTTCCAGGATCTTTGTGAGGACTGAATGAGATAAAAAAGCATAAAGAACTTTGCAAACCTTAATGCACTATATAAATGTATTTTATATAGAAAAGACATGTATACATAATATATGAGACATATCTATATAAGCACATTTGTTAATATTATTATTATCATTATATCTGGGAAAGACCTTCAAGGTTTCCTTTTCACTTCATCCAAACCTCTCATTTGATAAATGAATAGAGGCCAAGCATAAGAAATAGGACCCACATTTTCTGACACTCTAATCGAGCACTCAGCCAGATTGCTGAAATTTGACATTTAGAGACATGGCCAAGGCCAAGGCTCCCTTCAGGGTGCTGGCCTTTCCTTATGATTCAGAACAAGTGGCTGAAAGGGAACGAGCATAAATCCATCCTTCCCAAGTACCGTGTGACCTATCTGACCAGCTGACCAAACTCACCAATCTCGGCGAAGGCAGTCAAGCAGCCTATTGGGGGGGGGGGGTGGAGTTGGCCTGGACAAGTTGGCTTGGATCTGTCCCCAGACTATGACAAACGAAGTAGGATGGCAGCAAACTATCCAAACGCCCCCCCCCCAATCCATTATTCAGCACTCCGGCCTCCCCTTCTTCTTGAGCTGGCCTTGCCAGCCTCAACCCCCCCCCCCCATCCCCTGAAGAACACTGCGGACAGACTGAGGGCCGAATTGGGCTTAGCTCCTGTCCTTGCTATTATCATGCCGTCCCTGAGCTTAGCCCCAGCTGTTTTTCTGAGAGAATTTCAAGCGCTCTTAGAATCCCTCTAAATTCCTGCCCTGGAGCAGTATTTCCAAGATCAGAAAGCCTGTTTGTCCTGTCCTAGTTTTGATTCTGTGCCAATAGATCTCTTGATATTGTTCTATCAATGGGGATGACGGAAAGAACAGGTGCCGTCCAGGGCACCGGAATCCTGACATACCCAGGGCAGCCCATTTGTCATGCAGATACACAAAGGGAGGAAAAATGCAGGGAAAGCATGAGAAATACCCTCTCCTCCTTCAAGACTGAATATCTAATGGAGACTAACAAGCTTGCTTGTAGATCCTTCAAACGTACCTCCTAATCAATCTCTAACAGGGATTCTTGATCTATCGCGTTACGCGTCGATATCACATGTATGTCCAACATGTGTGTGTGGTGAGCCGCATTGGTGGGCCATGGTTTGGCTTATAGACAGTCCATGGACAGTAAGCATGGAACCCGCAGAGCGCACGCCCACGTTGTGTGTCTGTTCCATCTTTACATGGGACAAGGACTTCTGGGGGGGCTCTATGGTGTGTGGTGTGTTTGAGAGCGATGCAGGGGCCATGCAGACACAATATGCATCTTGCTCATGTATAACAGCTTGTAATAGTTGTGGTTTAGTTGTTTCAATCATGTCTGACTCTTTATGACCCCATTTGGGGTTTTCTTGGCAAAGATACTGGAGTGGTTTTGCCATTTTCTTCTCCAGATCATTTGACAAAAGAGGAAACTGAGGCTAACAGGATTAAGTGAGTTGCCACAGAGCAAGGACCCTTGAAGGAAGAAGTATTTGAAGCTAAGGCCTTAAGAGCATGGCAATAAGAGAGGAGTGTTTTCCAGGCATGGGGAACAGACTGTACAAAGGTTCAGACATAGGAAATGAGACTGAAAAACAAGCAAACTTGGATACCTTCTGGCCAAGTGTCCATGACTGCATGATCCTATAAGGAGTAAGTTCTTGGAAGAGACAAAGTAGAGATGGGATCAGAGGCTCTAGTAGACAGTATAGCTTTTTAAAATTAAAATTTATATGTTTGTTTGTTACACTAAAAATTCCCAAAGGGAGCAGAAGGTCTGACTTTGACAAAGAGAAGGTCACCTCTCCTTTGGAGGCGAGGGAGAGAAAAAAGAGAAGATTTTGAAGTGGAGAGCTGAAAGAGGCGGCAACTTGTGACTGGTATCCTCAATGTTTTCGGAAAAATATTTGATGAGAGATTAAGCAATGTGGGTCTACCCAACTGAGATTGTGTAAAAAATATGTAATGGACCCAGTTTTTATGGTTGTGTTACTTCCTTTATTGGTATTCAGCAGCATAGGTATAGGAGCAGAGGAGGCAGAGGATAGGAGTGGTCCAGGGATGGGATTTGTAAACAACGTGGCAAGGGTTTTCAGGCCAGAAAATAAAATTGACTTGCTTGTGGCCACAAAGTTAATATTAGAACCAGGACCAAAATCTAAATTTCTGAATTTTAAAATACAGTGCTTTATCCATACCTAAACATCTGTAGAATTTAGCACAGACTGGAAATACCTGATTAAACTTTAATTTTAAAGTCTCTGAAGAGGAAGAAACTGCATATTATATCTTGTATTGAGGATTTATCACTCATCTCTAATTCACTAGAGAGCAAACTTCCACTATCTCAGAAGAATTAGGATCAAAGCATGTAATCCTAGTCATGCCAGTAAAACAGGCAGAAAAATATGGCACTTAAAATTCAGTTTTCTAAGGCCCCCTAGGGTCTTGGACAATGGATACTAAATTCCCAAGGAAAGGGTTGAGATTACAGAATCAGAGAAAAAAGAATCACAAAATTTATGAGCTAAAGGGGATGTCCAAGTATTTTGCCCTGTATTGTCCCTGCTCCTTTTCCTAAGCATTGGAAGAGATATCAAAAACCATCTAGTCCAACAGGGGTGCATTGGAGCCAGTTTCTACCCACTCGTAAGAGCTGACTATTGAGTTTTCAGGGTGAGTATTTACACTGTGGAAATCAGCAAAAGCTACGACTTGATTTATATATTAAAAATAGTGATTTGATTTGTTGTTCTGAAGACTGTGTCAAGACTTAAGAAAATGATGGAGAAATGTTAATCAAGACTAAACTTAAAAGATTATGGATACATTTTGTCTAGAAATCCAGTTAACATTAAACATTAAATTTAAACACTTATCTCTATACCTATATCCAACTCATGCCTGACAGACACTCCCTTTCACAACATACTTAACAAATGGTCATCAAACCTTTACTTAGAGACCTCCAGTGGAGGATCTTTCTAGGCAGCCCATTTCCACTTGTACATATTTCTGACTATCATAAAGCTGGTCCTTAAGACAGATTTAAATTACTTCTGAACACCTTCTGCCTTCTTCTGCTATATGGAGACAATTGGAACAATTCTATTATCTTATCTATGTAACATCCCTTCCAAAACATGAAGACAGTAATTATATCCTCTACCCCTACAAATCATCTTTTCCATGTCAATCTCCAGTTTTTCTAAAAATCAATCAATTATCAATAATTTATTAAGTGCCTACTAATGCCAGACATTGCTCTATGTACTGAGAATAAAGATGGGTGCTCTACCCTCTTTTCTTCCCTCTCCCTTTATCCAGGATGCTTAGACCTTACAAGAGCACTAAGTAGGAACACCAACAACTTTCTCCCTACTCCCTGGAACTTCTTGCTAATGTCCCTTCTCCTCTCCTGCCTAATCCCTGCCCCTTCCACCTCCCACCAAGAGGTCTTGGTATTTAACACATGGAATTATAAAAATAAAAGACATTTAATAAAATGTTATTCTAAGAACCACTTAGAAAATGATGCCAATTGGCATACTTGTGAAACTGTAGGTTAGGTGCATCTCAAAAATTTCCTCCTTGATGGTGTTTTATTCTGGAACCCTCCCTTATGGGGCTTTTCCACCCCGAACAGGTATATCTTCTCAAGGGTATCACGTTCTCATCAGTTTGTCCAACATGGAATTTAGAGTTCTCAGTTTTGAGTTCCTTGGCCCAGGATAAAAAAGCCAAATTTTAGTGGTAACTTTCCTTTACTTATTAAGGGGATAGAAATGATTTTTATACAAAGATAACTAAATCAGACCCAAAAAGACTGTTCTATCATGTGACCTTAAGCAAGTCACTTCTCCTCAATAGGACCTATAAGCTTCTCCAGAATATAGACATGATAACATTTATGCCCCTTCTCTTAAGGGGCTTTTAGAAAGAAAGTGTTAAAAAACACTAAGCAATACTTGATACATTAGTCCATGCAGGGATAGGGAACATCCTTAATTGACACATACACTTTCATTTCAGTCCCTTTAAAATAAAATAAAAGCAAATTAGGATTTGTTTCCACTTATATTACACTTCCAGATAACAATATTTCACATTTTATAGGGCTTTACAGTTTACAAAGTTCCTTCCTTACAATCATTCTGTGAGGTAGGTTATGTAAGAATCATTGCCATTTTATATATGAGGGAAAAAAGGGTTTTGAGAGATTGCCTAACTTGTCTGTGGTACACAGTTTAGTGGAGCTCAGATTCAAAACAAGGTCCACTGATGCCAAATACAGTAATTTTTCACTTGTGTACTCTGTTTTGTGTAGCAGGAGCAATACTCTCACTCCTTCCCCCAAGTAGGTCAGGCTCTTTTTTTCCTTAAAAGATGTTGAAACTATTCTCAAGTCTTCCTTGTCTTAGTGGTCTGGAGGATTAGTCTATTAGAATCAACTTCCTGACTACTTGAATACAAAACTACCAGGAGTTCTCCATGCCATTTCCAATATTTGGTTGGGAGAATATAATGGGCAACTCAGGCAAGTGAGCTTCACTCAGCTAAATCATCTGACATGTGTTCGGTGCCGTCCTTGAATAATCTTCTGCTAAAGCTAAGTGAATGAACTTTTGTTAACTGAATTATATCTGAGTGTCTCATTTTGTTCTAGTATTGGCCTGAGTAAGGGCTGATCCAAAATACCATAAACACCTTTTGAACAATCTCAATCTCAATCTCTCTCTCTCTCTCTCTCTCTCTCTCTCTCTCTCTCTCTCTCTCTCCATATATTAATACAGATATGTATGTGTATCCTCCTTTAACATGAACATATGGAGATATTTGCCTTATAAACTGGCATTTATTCAAACACTCAGTTCTACATCTGTACAATGAATGTAGTTGGCATTTTTATTTCAATGTTACAGTGGCGGAGTTTGAGCTATCTCGGCTTTTGAACCGCTTATAGCCTGTTCTTCAGGTGTCGTTTTAATTAATTCAATCACCAGTGGTTCAGAGGAAGATAGTCAGTATGATAGAAATAGCATTGAATGTAGGGACGATCTGAGTTTGTGGTCCAAATAATTCTACTCTTTACTTCCTATATGATATTGACTAAGTCACTTGTCCTCGTTCTGATTCTCAGCTTCATCATCCATTTAAAAATAGAGGTTGAACTGGAAGATCTCTAAGTCCCTTCCAGCACCAAACTCAATGATTTTGTGTGCTGCTTTCTAGGAGAATGATCTTGGAATGTAACATCTAACACATGGGGAGCTAAATAAAGATACGATTTGAGAAGATTTATGGCATCAAAAACTTCACTGTCTGAATGATTGGCAGCACATTTCCAAATAAAAACCTAACAGTATGCTTCCTCCTGGTAGAAAAAAAGGTTATTTTCTTGCAGATCTCTTTTGAGTTTTCTTTTTCATAAGTTGACATTGCAATGAAGACCACCTGTTTGCAACATTTGGTTTATTCTTCCCTTTTCTTTAGCTCAAAAATTCATAGTAACCTTATGGTGCCCCTTGAACAACAAGACAATGTGTTATACACTTAAGCTGTCAATGTCTCATCTCGGCAAGTGATATTGTTTAAAATACAGATCCTTGAGAAGAATGGCTAGAAATGACGTCCACTTATGAGGATAGTTCATCTTCCCTGGTAATCCCTTGGTCTCTAATCTCAACCTCTGCCACTGGACAGAGTGGTTTCCCATATGGGAAAATGTTGGCAACAGCTGGGAGCTGTCCACCA
The DNA here is from genome assembly GCF_027887165.1 of Monodelphis domestica. NCBI lineage: Eukaryota > Metazoa > Chordata > Mammalia > Didelphimorphia > Didelphidae > Monodelphis > Monodelphis domestica. The sequence goes on from NC_077233.1 coordinate 150,641,920, forward strand.
CTGAAGATCCCTTGAAGAGTGAAGCAAAGAGAGCAGATTTAACAACATAGACTTCTCAAAGAACATTTGGTTCAACCCTTCATTGCACAGATGAGATGATTGAGGCACAGAGAGCTTAAGTGATTGTTAGGTCACGCAAGTTGTATCAGAGGTGTGATTTGATTCATTCAGGTCTTCTGACTCCAGAGGTAGAGATTGCCCTATTGGGTATTAAAAACTGTACACAACAAGGGCAGCTAGGGGGCTTGGTCGATCGAGAGCCAGGTCTAGAGATGGGAGGTCCTGGGTTCAAATTTGACTTAAGACATTTCTTAGCTGTGTGATCTTGGACAAGTCACTTAACTCCAATTACCTAGCCCTTATTGCTCTTCTGCGTTAGAACCAATGTATAGTATTGATTCTAATATGGAAGGTGAGGGTTTAAATAAAAGTGTATATAACAGTTTTTCCCTTACTCAAAATCATTTGGTCATACTTGATTTCTTTGAACTCTACCTTGAAAGCTCTTTTATTTCTTGCCCCTCTGGGCCCCTTTGTCACCCTATTGCTGACTTGTTTTTCTAGGCCCCAGGGAGATTATCATGGTACAGTTGAAAGAGTACTAAACTTGGAGTCACAGGACTTATATTTCAATCCCAATTCTGTTCCTTAACAATTGTGTGACCTTGAGAAAGTCAATGAATCTCTCTGGGTCTCCATTTCCTTATCTAAGAAATGCAGGCATTAGATTAAATGCTCATTCATGTCCCTTTCAGCATTAAATCTATGATCCAGTGATCTGATCTACCATCTCAAGTTCTCATTTTCTGATATTTCAAAATAACTGTTCTACTCTATAGGAACCATCTGTTGTCTGCTTATGTTGCTTAGTCATTTCAGTCATGTTTAACTCTTCATGACTCCATTTGGGGTTTTCTTGTCAAAGAACCTGCCTTAAGATTCCCTTCTCTAGCTCATTCTATAGATGAGAAAACTGAGAACAAAAGGGTTAAGTGACTTGCTCAGGATCACACGAGTCATACGTGTTTGAGGCCAGATTTGAATTTGGCTTTTCCTGATGCTTCTAATCCTTTTTGAATTGATAACTTTCTTAGCCCTTCAGACTGGCCAACAATAACTGTGGCCAAAGCCATGTAGGACTCTGGGCTGTATCACTTGTCTAGTCCTATATCCTGCTTCCACTCACCCCTAAGCAGTACACATAGAGCCTCAGAACAAATGAACAAGCAAAATTCTCTTGCTTAAGCTGAATTCAATTTTCATAAAGTTGCTAGGACCTGGCAATCCAGTTGGCCTGGAACCCATAGGAGGATTTCTTTAGTTCTATATAGATATATAAAGACAAGAAAAAAACAAATCTATATAGGATCTCTGCTCCCTTAGCAATGTAAAAAACCCCAAAAAACTCAGTATGTTAGAGCAGAAGGAAACACTCAATATACTTGGTCTTGTGATGCTTTTTCTAGTGTTATTAGGAGTAAAGCAAGTTGATTCTTTCCAACTATTATTTGGATAATGTTAGGTACATCATCGAGACAGGAATTGAATTAAAGGTACAAATATCATCAGAGATAAATTTATTTCTATTTTCAGACTGTGTATTTTAAAAACCTCAGCAATTAGAGTGAGAAAATGAATACAGAAATTCACAAAGATCATCAACATTTCTTTACACTGCTAACAAAAACCAGGAAGAACTAAAATGAGGAAGTCCCATTCAAAACAGCTACAAAATGCATAAAAGAACTTGTATTTAACCTAAAAAGACACACAAGATTTATACAAATATAACTACTCTTTACAGAAATAAAAAGAGACAAATAATTGAAGAGATAATCACTGCTGATGGTTGGACTGTGACAATATAGTAATTTACAGATTTTGTGTTATACCAATCAAAAGGAGATAATTTGATATAATAATAACAGAATTCATTTGCAAGAACAAAAGGTCTTGAGTCTCAAGAGAAATAAAGAGGAAAAAAATGAATGAAGGGCATATGGAATTCCCATATATCACACTGTATTTTAAGACAGTAATCAAGATAATTTGAAACTAGTAAAATGCTATATCTTCCACATAGATCTCCTCTGATTCTTCTCAATTCTCAAACAAGTGATCCCCTCTCAGATCTCTGATTACTTTCTCTTCTTTTTAATTGTATTCATATCCTATCCTGTATTCCAGTTATTTGTATAAATATGGTGCTTCCCTTAAAAAATTATAAGCTACTTAGGGTCAGGAACCATGTCAGTCATTCAGTTTTGTATTTCCCAAAATAACAGAATTTAGAGTAGGAACAGCCTTGAGTGTTCACTTGGCCAATGACCTAATTTTACTGATGAAAAAAACTTAGGTCCATAGAAGTATCACATCCTGCTGAAGGTCACATGGATAACAATTGAGAATTTGAGTTTAGTTGCATAATTCCATATTTAGATATCTACTTTGACAAATTATAAATCATACTTTACCCAATATAATGCCCTATGAGAAAAAAATTAATATTTTTAAACTGACACCTCCTACAAGAAGCCTTCCATAATTCTCTCTGTTATTAGCATACCATTGCTCTAATAATTTTGTATTTCCATATTCTATATGTTTGGGATGAGGATAGGGAGTCCCAAAAGTCAGTATTTAATCATTTAAAACTGTATTAAGACTTTTGGAAAATTCCATATTTATATATCTAATATTTACACATAAGCCTCATCTTTTAATGTTTTATTTCAGCACCCAGTAAGGGCTTAGTAAGTATAATCTTAATATCAAAGATCATTCATATGGGACTCCGTCCTTATTGGTGGAAATCAGTGTTCCACACCTGGGTCAAGTGAAGTTGGAAAGAGTGAGAGAGCTCCAATCTCTTCAATTTTCTTCTAATTCTCCTCAAGCTTCTAATCTCTTCAGATCTCTTTGGGTTCTGCAGCCTTTTCAAGTACTTCTGATTTCCAGCTTCAAGAAAGAAGTTGGAAGACCTAAGCCTTACTTCAGACTGCTGAAGGGAAAAAGGAGTTGGCTTGAGAGGAACTGGCATTCTCTAGATTCCTTCACTAAAGACTTTGGAAAACTTCCCCTTGTGTGAGATCTAGGACTCTCTCTCTTGGTTGAGCTGAGGTGCCTCCCTCCCACTGGAGGAGCTCTTTCCTTCTGTATCATCCAATATACTCATGTCTATGCTTTCTCTGATTTCTGTTTTTATAGATTTAGAAAAATGGGTCCCTTTGATGTTTGCTGTTTTTATTCACTGAGGAACTGGTATTTGGAAGGAAAGGGATCAAGTCTCAGATATAGAGATTGGTGAACTCCCCCCCCCCCAATGAAACATTAGAAATGAGTTTGATTCTGAAAACCACATTCCCTGGATGAATAATCTTTAAGGGGGCAAATAGATCTAATTTTGGCCCAGTACTCCCTCTCTCTGAGGAGGGCAGTGGCCAAACTATCTGTCCCCCTTTGTTGAATTCCATGGGACATCAAGTCGGGGTAAGAAGCATGGGGGGTGGGTTACAGGAGGAGCCATCGCATCTAAGAACTATGCAGACGTCTTTTAGAGTGGAGGTCAAGCTTATTGGGTTTGGGTCTACAATTTAGAGGGTAAATGATGTAGGGAAGAGAATTAGGTAATCTTCATACAGAAACAATGATAGGAAATGATTCACAGGGCAAGAACAGCGAACAGAGGTTACTTCAGTGGTTAAAGTCAAGAGTTTTCTATATACGAGTGATCAACATGCCAATGTAGGATTGTTCAGCTGGATTGGGAGTTTGGTGGGTGGCTTCCTAGCAAGTTTCTTGCCCTAGTGGTTTTTTGGCATAACATCTGATAACTCAGAGAGAAGAATAGACTAGGTTCAAGCTAAGGGGAAAGACTACTTCTAAGTTGCTGGTTTCTCAGTGGTCTTGCACTCTGGGGTGTTCTGGGCTTATTTCCACAGTCATGATCAATGGAAAGCCCCTGACTTCCTATCTATCCAGGAGTTTTTACATCCTGGGGTGCATTGTCACTCCTGGGGGCTACACCCACTTTCCTTTTTCTCTCCCCAATAGGAATTAAAGTCTCCCTTGGAGAAGGGTAGAAGAAGAAAAAGAAGTTAGAAGCACCCATTCTGCATCCCTTTGAGCTATATAACTTCCTCTATGCAGAACGGAAGTCAAACAGCCTTTGAAATACATGGCCCTCACCACATAAGCATTTTTTTTAAGTTTGTCAGTTGATTGATTGAAATGAAGTTATTAAATTTGAATGTCAGTTCAAAATATGATCATTATTCCTTAGAAAAAGATATCTTTGAAAGAAAGTCCGTGTGCATATATGTGCAACATTCATGTGTGTAGTGATTACGCATTTTGCAGGTACGTACATATATTTTACATATACAGATGTATTATATATCATGTATGTGTGGACACAAATATATACCTACATCAGCATAACATAGTGGATAAACGCAGAGAGAGCCTTCCTCAGCATTAGGAAGATTTGGCTAATAACCCTGCCTGACATCTTTGGTCAGTGTGGCTCCAGGCAAATCACTTCCCCTCCCAGTATCCTTAAGTGACTCAGACCAGTTTTGGTCTGCCTTGGTAGAAGAGGTTCCTCCTAAGGAGTTCCCCATAAAAAATGAAATAAAGAGCCAGATATAGCCACACATATATTCATAGGCACATATACATTCATTCATCTTTCCATCTCTCTATATATACACAAATAAGTATACATGTAATTTGTATTTGTATATATAAACATACATTATAAATATATGCTCAGAAATAGAGAAAATTCCCATCATAGCTCATGTTCTGATTTTTTAAAAAAATATTCTGGAGGGAAAATAAAGCTTGTGGGGGGCTAAGGTAGCATGAAAACATGATGGGCACTAGGGGCTAAAATCCAGAGAGACAATTATTTCCTTCTTTATGTTTCATTAAGCAAAGTGCTATTGACCAGACTGGCTAAGCAAGCTAAGCAGAATATGGGGCGAGGAAGGAAATCTCCCTAGACTCTATTTGGCAGGCGTCATTTTGATTTTCTTGGTTAGATGTCTCTTCACTATCTTTATTGAAATTCAGCCAGGCCAGATGGCACAAAACACTCTACGTGATATGGAAACATTTGGCAATTTTTTCCCTGTCAGATATGTGTGAGAGCGATGAAGAAATGGGTCCTCTGATTTCTGCAACTGTCATCTTTCTTGAATGAGGAGATAGAGCATTAATGCAAACCATTTCCAAGCTGGTTTTACCTACATCTACTTCAGGTGGATGGACGAGACTTCAGAAAGTTTATCCTTGGGAGCCTGAGATCTTGATATTGATAAAAGCTATGTGTGCATTTGTGTCTCGACATAGTTTGCTTTTTCATGGAGGTCACAGCAGCAGAACAAGTCAGACTCCATAGTTCATCCATGAGGAATAACAATGTGGAATGGAAATTGTCTCTCATACTCTTACTTAAAAGTACAAACTCACTCTCAGCTGCTCATTAAACAACACAAAGTATAACAATTACTTTCTTGGGTAGTTCTTCGGATCTGGACATTCAATAGTTGTAGTGATAATATAGGTGGCGAGTAATAAAGAGGAGCTAGATAAAAGAGATAGACTCAAATACAATACATAATTTAGAACTTTGTGGTCAGGAGGTCATCCCCAATCCTACCCACATTGAAGATTCTATGAGACCAGCCCCTTTCTATTGACTTCAGATCTCAAAGCACTTTTCAACATGATCCATTATGGTTTGTCATCTGGAAATAACCAGCTTTGCTAATATATGGCAAATGTGGATTTCAAATTGAAAGGCTTAATCCTAACCGTATTTCATGTATTTCATTCTTTCCTTTCCTTATATTTGAACTCTAAAAATAAACTAACAAAAGTGAGGAATGATGAAGGGAATTGTAAAGAGAATTGTTCAATTAGCGATGTCTTGGTTTTTTCCTAATCTCTGGAATTCCTACTCTGCTGTATAAATAACAGTAACTTGCCCAGAGTTATACAGCCATCACTGGCAAAGTTCATCATAATACAGAGGGGAAGAAGACAATCTTAAGTGAATTAAAATCGTGTTTAGAAGCATAATTTTATTTTCTTTCATGTTTCACTACTGAGGCTCCAAGGCACCAAAGTCCAGGTTAATAGAGCAACAAAACTATACATTGATGGTATCTTTCTAGAGTTACAGGTACACAGAGGGCGCCCCCTACCCCAAATCATTAAACCTATAAACAAAAAGAGACTCATAAATCAGAATAGGAATGAGGTAGAGGAGATAGTTCTGGTTCTCTTTCCTGGTTTTTTTGTCCAACTAACTCAACAGGAGTAACAACAACAACAACAACAAAGCAAAAAAAGAAAAAAAGTATGATTTGGGGGATTGGTGTTCCTGCTTCATGCATTCAGTGTTGGGGACTTCTAGGAAACATGGAAGCTTCTGCTGGAGATAAATATTTATCTAACAGTTATATTTTGGAGAAACCAGCAACTAAACTATAAACTTCAAATATTTCTCAAAAACATCTCTACAGATGTTTAAAGTGTGATTTCTAAGACTACTGTTTATCTAAAAGAGGAACTCCATCTTAGAAAAGTAAATTCAACATTTATTAAATTACATGCTGTTATAAGTGAAATTAATATATCTACCCAGTTACTATTTTTTATAAAGTTTATTAATGTAAAGGGTAAATCAGCACAGATTTAAATCTCATCCTTTACTCTAAGCTTTCAAACCACGTGAAGCCTATTCTCCAAACATCTTCCTTTCCCCAGTTACCTCTCTCTCAGCCAGCCATCTGTGCAAAAAGCCTCAGGTGAGGTCAGCCCCTTTCTTTTATTGACATTCAGGGCATTCAGAGACATAAACCCTGGCACAACTGTCATATTTGCAAAATGTTGATGGACAGGCTGGCCCTCCAGGAGGCGGAGGGAATAAGATCCTCTCTACACAATGCAAGTCATCATGCTAGATTCTGGGAATACAAAGGCAAAAATGAAAGATTTCAGACCCTCAGGGAGTTTATATTCAACTAGGAAGATAGAACACAAAGAAATAGATGTGAATCATAGAAATAAATGCGATTCATGAAAACTGAGGAGAGAGAACTAATTGAAAGTATCAGAGAAGACTTCATAGAACAAATGACATGTAAGTGGAACTTTGATGGAAAATGAATATAAGAGGCACAAATGAGGAAGGAATATACTCTAACTTTTAAGCAATTTTGTGATTGTATCAAGGCAAGAGATGGTTTACTCAAGAGAAGAGCCAGTAACCCAGTATAGTTGGGATATAATTAATAGAGGGAAATAGAATAAAATTAATAATAATAAAAATAAACATTTAAAGAGCACTTATTATGGGTTAAATGCCTTAGAACTATTATCCCATTTTATAGATAAACAGACAAATAGAGGTAAAGTGACCTAATCAGGGTATCTACTAAGTGTCATGGGTTAGTTTGATGTAAAGTCTAACATTCTAACCATTGCACCACCTAATAGGATCCAAATTATAAAGAGCCTTAAATGCCAGACTGAGGAATTTATATTTTATGATGTGGATAATGGAGAACTACTGAAAATTTTTGATCAGGGAAATGACATGGCCACACTTGTTCCACAGAAAGGCCATCCTGGCATATGTGTCAAGGATGGATTAGAGAAGGGATATATTTAGATTGTTTACCATCTGAGGAGAGTGGAGGGAAAGGAAGAAGGGAGAGAAATTGGATTGCAAAAGGTCAGGAAACAGTTGTTAAAATATTGTTTCTTCATGTAATTTTTAAAAAGGAATGCATGAAAAAAGAGAAGAGATATTTCAGTAGCAAATAAATCAACTGGGAGGTTATTAAAATGGTATAGACAAGAAGTTAGGAGGGCCTTGAATGGTAACTGTGGGAATAGAGAGAAGAGGATTCTAGAGATGTGGAGGGAGAATGGACAAGACCTGACAATATTGGAGGTAATGGTTAAGGGATGAAAGAGTTAAAGATAATTCCTAGGCTGCAAGCCTGGATGCCTGAAAGAAGAGTGAAACAGAAAAGGATGAAATGGCATTAGGATCAAGGTACATGAGGAAGTTCTAGTTATATTGGTTATTAAGCCTGCCTCCATACGTAGAATCCCAGCCCTGGGATCCCAAAGGCAATTGAGTGCAATCCAATCCTAAACAGGAATCTCACCAGCAACTTTACCAACAAAGAGTTTATAAGGTCTGCTTGAAAAATTCCAGGGATGTAAGAGCTCATATTTTTCCAAGATAGGTCATTCAATTTTTTGGATAGTTCTATTCATTCCTCAAAATTTCTACCTCTTACTTCTACTCTCTGGTTCAAGATGGAACAAATTCAGAATATCAGAGGCTGATAGAAATCTGCCTGATCAGTCACTGAAGTATTCAAGGAATTCTCACCTCAGTTATTGTTTTCTGCCTAATCAAAAGTGAAATAGAAACAATAACCTACTTTAAATATAACTAATGTGTTAGGATCATCTTGCTTCTTTATGTCCACGTCTTAGATCCTTGATTTTCAAGCAAAGTTCTCAGCACAGAGTAAATAATTTAATTCATTAATTCTATGATAAATTGATTTTTACTACCTATTTGATGAAATTATAAAAATTAAGGGAGAGATAAAGAGACAACAACTGGCAAAGTCTTTAAAAGCGGTGATAAAACTTTCACTTCCAATGGCCAAAATGGAGAGGAAAGGACCATTCCAAGCTTGCCCAAATCTACTTCCAAACAAAATAAAAGAAAGCACCTTAAAACAATTTTTAGAGTGACAGAATCAACAAAAAGCAGAGTGAATCAGGGTTTCAGTAAAATAAAATACAGAGAGGCAGGAGAAAGAGCCTGTCTCACTGGGTAAGAGATGAAAGCAGTGGAATCATCAATGTGAAGAGCAACCCAGTGCAAGCATATGCTGAGAAGCTTGAGGACCACACTGGTACAAGCATGTCTAGGGGAATACTCAGTAGAAGGAACAACCTTATTGCTCATAACTCCAGGGGGAGCTGGCAACTGAGGGGTGGAAATCCACCTAAATTCACTGCATATGACACTTGAGGGAACCCAAGAAAAGTACTCCATCCATCCCAGAAGTAGAGCTGAACTTCAACAAAAAGGCAAAATCATGAAAAATTCCCTGTAAAATGAGCAAAAGACAAAGAAAAAGCCTGACCTTAGATAGCTATTTCAGAAAGATCAAAATGCAAGCACAGAAGAGGACAACAGTGCCAAAATGGAAATGTGTGAACCCTCAAAGGCAAATATGAAAGGATGGCAGGGCCAAAATAAATTTTTGGAAGAGCTCCAAAAAAGGATGAAAAAACAAAACAACAAGAGTCTTAGGAGAATAATAAAAAAAGAAAATGATAGAAAAAGGTAACAATTTAGAGCAAAAACTCCTTGAATAAAACAGATCTCTTTTAAAAAAAGGAAATGCAAAACCTCAAATAGGAAAATAACTCTAGAAAAGGAAATACAAAGAAGAAAATGGCCCTAAAAATTAGAATTGGTCAAATAAAAGATAATGATTCCATAAGACAATAAGAAAAAAAAATTTTAATTCAGAAGAACAAAAAAAAAAGAAAAGAAAATATGAACTATCTCCCTGGAAAAACTGACCTGGAAAACAGATTCTGTAGAGATATCTTAAGAATCATTAGGAAAAAAACCCATGAACAACAACAACAAAAGAGCCTAGGCACCATATTTCAAGAAATTATAATGGACAACTGCCCTGATATCCTTGAACAAGAGGGGGTAAAATAGAAATTGAAAGAATCCAATTCATTGATCATCTTCTGAAAGAAATCCCAAATTTAACAACCCCAGGAAAGGACTATTATAGCCAAATTTTAGAACTCTCAGGTCAAGGATAGAATACTCCAAGTGGCCAGAAAAAAAAAAAATATCATGGAGCCACAATAAGGATTATACAGGATGTAGCAGCTTCTTCATTAAAGGATCAAAAAGCATGGAATATGATATTCCACCAGACAAAAGACCTAGGGCTACAATCAAGAATCATCTACCCAGTGAAACTGAGCACAATACTCCAAAGGAAGAAATGCATATTTAATGAAATAAAGGATGTTCAGGTATTCCTGATAAAATGACTAGAGCTGAAAATAAATTCAGTGATCAAAATTTTAAAAAGTTAAAAAAATAGAAAAATAGAAAAAATCAAGGGATTTAATGGTTTTAAACTGATTACATTTCTACATGGGAAAGTGTTAATTAGGAGATTTAAGATATCTCTACTATAAGATAAATAAAGGTACTTATGGTGCTTAAGGTAATCAAGGAGAACTATGATTAAACTGATTTACATTATTACAATAGGTGATAACTAAGATACTTAAATTATCTATGATATTCAAAGTACCTAAGATACTTAAATTACTTAGGATACTCAAAGTATGGAAAATACTTAAGAAATTTATCACTATAAGGGAAGTAAATAGGAGCATACATGGACAGAGAAAAAGCAAAAATAAAGCAAAATAAAATAAAATAAAGAGATTAAAAAAGAAGAATACACGGGGAAAAGAATAAAGAGAAAATTGGAGATAAATTATCTTACATAAGAAAGTAAGAATCAATACAGTGGAAGGGAAGATGGGGGAAATGGGCAATGATTGAATCTTACTCTCATCAAAATTGGTGCAAAGGAGAAAAAAAAAACATCTGTATGCAATTAGTTATAGAAAACCATCTTACCCTATAAAGAAATAAGAAGGATAGGAGGAATAAGAAAAGGTGGGGAAGGAAAAAAAGGGCGAATGAACTTGAGGAGATGGTAGTCAGAAACAAAAAAAAATTTGTGAACAGGGAAAATCTGAAAGGAAAGGAAAAGAAGGACAAACTGGGAGAAAATAAGATTGAGGGAAATGCTCAGTAGTCAAAACTGCAAATGACTAGGATTAAATCTATAGGATTAAATCTTCTATAAAATAGAAGACAATAGCAGAGTGGATTAAAAAACAGAATTCACATAATATGCTGTCTACACAAAACACATTTAAAGCAAGGAGATACATACAGAGTAAACACAAAGGTATAAAACATCATCTACCATACTTTAGTCAAAGTTGAAAAAAGTAGGAGTAGCAATTATGATTTCAAACTGATTGTAATGAAATACTATTGTGCCATAAGAAATCATCACAAAAAACTTAGAAAAACTTATATGAAGTGATGCAGAGTAAAGTGAGCAGAATAAGAGAATATTATACACAGTAACAACAATAAAGTACAATGATCAACTGAATGATTTAACCATTATCAGCAATGGAAGGAACTAGGAAAAATCCAAGGGACCCATGACAAAAAAAGCTATCCACTGCTATAGAAGGAACTGGTGGAGTTTGAATGCAGATTGAAGCATTCTATTCTTCATTTTATTTCCTTTAAGAATTTTTTTCTAGTGTAAATGATATGTATCTTCATTCACAACATAATGAGCATGGAATTATGTATTATATAATAATATGTGTACCACCTCTATCACATTACCTGCCATATTGGGGAAGGTGGGTGGGTTGGAAAGAGAAAACATGGATCCCAAAAAGTCATAAGACAGCTATTAAAAATTGTATACCAACATGTGATCTGGGGTGGGGGTGGGACTTTTAGAATAAAGGAGTAAAAAGAAGAGTTTACACTTCCTTACTACTCTTTGTGGTGTTAAAAGGACTTCAGTTAAGTTTGATGGAATTATAGAGCAGTTGGCATTGACTGGCTGAAGAAGTAGCCAAAGAAGGAGACAACTTAGTACTGCAAGATTTGGCAATCAAGAAGAGACCTAGCAATAGAAGAAGAATCCAACTCAGGGGAGAGAATCATTCTTTCGAGAGAGAAAGAGAATTTGTTTCTTCCACCCCAATTGGCCAATGGAAGTACTTGTCCAAAAGGATACACTGCACTAAGGTGGAACAGCAAGAGAATACCATAAAAGGAGCAAGAACATCGAGACCCTGTAGTGCCATAAATGTGAGGAATTTGGGCAATGTGCATTCCTTATGTGGGTGCCTCTCTATGAATGAACTCTATGTATGTGCCTGTCTTCACTAATGCTATATGTATTGGTGGGGAGAATGAGTCTCAGGTCTATAGTGAGTGGTGGGGAATGTTTTGATACTATTGTTCTTATATCTCCAGAGTAGTAGATGTCTGTTTTGTGCAAATTCTTTGGTTGAATTTTGGCAGGCAAATGCATAGGTTGAATTCATGAGCTATAGCTATACAAATGCAAGGAGTGGCTTCAGCCCAAGAATAGATACTTCTCTAGAGGCTCAATCATTGGGTATACATTGGGGATTGGGATAGCACAGATGGAAATTCTACACTTGTTTTCTACTTCTCTGTGCATATTATATCTCCTCTTACCTATTAGTAGAATATAAACTCCTTGCACACAAAGAATGTTTTGATTGTTTTTGAATCCCTATGCCCTAGTATAGTGCCTTGCTTAGATAGTAAATGATTAATACTTTTAAACTGAATTTAACTCTATCTGATATTAATTTAAAAGACTATTTTCTATAAATCAGTGAGAAGAGACTAAGAAACAAATTAGAGAAAATTCCAAGCACATTTTACAAACCTCTTCTCAGTTTATTTTGTATCATTAAAAATGTATATTAGGGCAGAAATAAACATTATACATACTGCCATTAGTACTATGAATCAAAGCTGTAGCAAATACTTTCTCTTTCTTAGCATGGAACAAAGATGCTTAATTTTATGTTGTTCATTTGTTTACAGTCACACCCAGGTCTTCATGAATCCATTTGGATTTTTCTTGGCAATATACTGGAATGATTTGCCATTTCCTTCTCCAGTTCATTTTACAGACAAGGAACTGAAGCAAACAAGGTTAAGTAACTTGTCCAGGATCACACAGCTAGTAAATTTCTGAGATTTGAACTCCTGAAGATGAGTCTTCCTGATTCCAAGTCCATTCCTGTATTCACTGCACCATATAGATGCCCCACTTCAGTTTATATGTATTTTTAGATTTAGGATAATCCTATTCTATGGCACAAAACATTTACTATCCTTTAGCACATCAAAAGATTCCCGATTTCACTGATGTTCATCATACCTCTGCTGACAATGATCAGCTTAGGTGGTATTTTGAGTTACTGTGACCAAAAATGAATTAATTCCCTAATGGCCAGCAACATAATCGTAAATCTATTTGAACTGAGCCACACCAATCCTTGGATAACAGGAATAAAAATCTCTATTAAGTCCATGCTTAAACCTTGGTAGTGCCTGCCTGACCTTGAGCTCTATGGTTTAGTTTTGGGAAATCCCCAGAGACACCTTTATGGCTATTTGGGACAGCATATATTCAAAGCAAAATCCAACCCTTCTTTGTGTGCCAGAGATGAATGGTTTCACAAAGATAGGAGGAAATTGTGGAGACTGTCTTTAATGAAGCTAAAATACCACGAGAGTCTACTAAAGAACACAATTTGTTGGGATTCATCAGAAGACACTGAAGTTATGTTTGACCTTCCCCTTCCTGGCAAGAGAGTCGTAAAGCCAATTCCCCAAGGTCAAATGGTCAGCATGTAACAGAGCTACGATTTGAACCAATAATGCCCTGGTAGCCTTAAAAGCCTGGCAAATATCCAAATCGTGTGTGCTGGGGCTCTTTGGTTCCCTGCAGGATTTCTGTACTTCCAGCTTCACAAAGAGCACGAAGGTAGCACAAGGGCTTAATATCAATGGACAAGTATTCCAGTGTAGTGCCAAGATGACTAGGCTAGGGCAGGCATCAGCAAACAACAGCCTAGACCAAATCTCCCACCTCCTACCATGAGGTAAGAATTTTTTTTTTTACATTTTAAGTAAAGTTTTATTGTATTTAGAAATATAGAAACCAATTCCTTTATTTTTATTTTCTTGAAAATTTTATTTAATTAATTAATTTCGAATATTTTTCCATGGTTCCATGATTCATGTTTCTTCCCTCCCCTCCACCCACATCCACTCCTGTAGTGGATGCGCAGTTCCACTGGGAGAAACCAATTCTGAGCTCACAGATTATAAAAAAAACAGGCAGCAGTGGGGAGTTGACCTGTAGGTCATAGTTTGCTGATCCGTGGCCTAGAAGTCAGAAAATTAGGGTCAGGTCTTTGGTCTACCACTGACTAGGTGGTCATAGGAACAATTCCTTCTCCCCTTTAGTTTCTTCATCTAAAAATTTGGGGTTCAGGGGTGGCAAGGAGGACGTATATTAGAGGGCCTCTCAGGTCCTTTCCAGGTCTAATATTCTGTGATCCTAGTTTCCTTCCAGTTCTGGCATTCTATGCTTTATGTCCTAAGATCCCTACAAGTTTTGCTTTTCTAGGAGACTATGATATTTAGATGAGTCTAGCACATGATTACAAATCTTTAAGGAACTAGCTTTTCTTATTTCTTTTATTCCTTATGGTGTCGTTCGATCATTTGAGTCTTGCCCAACTCTCTGTGACCCCATCTTTCTAAGGATACTAGAATGGTTGGCATTTCCTTCTCAAACTCATTTTACAGAGGAGGAAACTGAGGCAAGCAGGGTCACACACAGGTAGTATGTAGCTGAAGCTAGATTTTAACTTGGATCTTCCCAAGTTCAGGCCCAGGGCTCTATCGACTGCACCCTTTACACCCCCTAAGCCTAAGCCTTTGGGGATGTGAGTCCTTTCCACCAAGCTCTCCCTCACTAGAGCACAAAAAGTAAAACACATTAGACAAGCCATCTTTAGGAAGCATCTGGCAGAATGCATTCCTTGCTCAGCATGAGTGCTCATGTATATGAACGGAGAGGAAGGATTGGGTAATCTTCCAACTTCCCATCTTCCTCATCTCTTCCCTGAGTCTAAGAATTTTAATATTGACTCTTGCATAAATGTATGTCTGCTTATGGGCAGCATCGTCACCAATGGGGAGCCAGCATGGTGTTATTTAAATACAGCAAGACGGAGGAGACATGTTGTTATTTGCCCCTCTAATAACGGCTGCCAGGGACAGGAGCAGCAAGAAATCCCAACAACACTGATAAAATGACTTCCCTGAGCCATTTAAAAACGTGATTATTTTCAAAGTTGTGACATCAATACTAACTCTAGGCCTCCAAAGCTGTATAGAAGCTATTTGGCAGCTTAATTTGGACACTCAATCAAAATCTCATACAGAAAGCCTGGTGCAATCCAAGCAGGAAGGGCCAGAGGACTCAAGATCTGCTTGGAGATCTCTAAGTGATGAGTTTAATTTCCAAAGGCTGGAAAACACTCCACACCCAAGCGCCTGCAAGGGAGGATTTTTTTTTTCTCCCTTTGCTACAGAAAACAATACATATTCCCCTGGCATTCGGATGGGCTTTAATTTGCTTGCATTCGAAAGAGGAGCCGTATCTATAGAGCTCCAGCCTTCCCTGAATTATGAAATCCAAAGTGCATGTGAAAATCTGATAGTCACATTGGAATACTGCATCATAAAAGCAGAAAGGGAGGCGCGGGCAGGAGGAAAATGACTGTTATTTGTAGATAAGTTTTCAGTTACTTCGGTTGTCATTTGGTATTGGTATAAGAAAACGTCTATTAGGCAAGGCCCGTAGCAGAACATTGCCTCTTATTCTTGCCTCATATTTATAGTTTCACTGGGATAGTGAAAATATGCTTTTTTATTGCATCTTTTCCCCCATTTTAGCTTAGACTGGCAAAACTATCCTATCTTATTAATATATACACATGCCCATATGCACACATTTACATATATATGTATAGGAATATGTAAACCTAAACACACCCACATCTATATCTATTGATCTAGCTATATCCCTTGGGGACACACATGTATCCATCTCCCCACATTTTTATAGAAAAGTAGGAGACTTTAGATCACAGAATACGTAGCATCAGTTAGAAGAGACCTTACAACACAGATTAAATAAAATATTAGGAATGGAAGGGACCTTAAAACACAGTTCCTTATGGCTTACTGAAGAAAGTTAAAATTATATTTTTTAATTTATTTATTTAATTAACTAATTTGGAAAATTTTCCATGGTTACATGATTCATGTTCTTTTCCTCCTCTCTTTCCTCCCCCCTCCCATAGGCAATGAACAATCCCACTGGGTTTGCATGTATCATTGTTCAAAACCTATTTCCATATTTTTAATATTTGCACTAGGGTGATCATTTAGAGTCTACATCACCAATCATATTCCATTGAACCATATGATCAAGCAATAAAATGCTTTTTTAATTTTAAATTTTATTTATTTTCTTTTTTATTATTTTAAATGGTCACAGAGACAGTAAATGTCTCAGGCTGGATTTGAACCAGGTTCTTCCTAACTCCAAAGTCACCCAGTTTCCATTAATCTCCATAGATGTCTGGTTATATAATGTGTAAGATATGGAATGAAGTCTTGGGTAGGTGTTTAAGAATGGTATAGCTGGGTTGAAGAAGCCATTTAAGTGAAAATAGAATACCAAATCCAGAGAAGGGTTTTCTCATTGTGGTTAAAAATGTAAAAGTCTTAGGGACACTCTATAACCTCTTTCCATACTGATTGGCCAAGCCAGAATGAACATTTCTTCCCTCTCTAATCTTCACACATAGCAATAGATACATGGCCACAACAAAAAATAACTCTGGACTTGTGTCAGAAGAACCAGGTTCTAGTCCCACCTTCACAACTAAATTGTTGTGTGATCTTTGACAAACTACTTTCCCTGACCAGCACACCAGTTTTTTTAATCTATAAAATCAAGCATTAGAATAAATAATATTTAGAGTTATTTTCAGTTCTAAGAGCCTTTTAGAAGAAAAGAAGGAAAGAAAAGAAATTCTTTTCTGTTATAAGGTTTCTTCCTTTTCCAACTATAATCCAGTAAAAATCTCTTAAAACTCTATTCCACCAATTAACATTAACATTGTATTAACAATAATAATAGCATATGACATTCTAAGGTTTGCAAAGCACATTTGCCTATGACATCATTTGATCTCCTTAACAATTCAATTAGCTCCATTTTGCAGTAAGGAAACGGAGACTCAAACAGGTTAAGTCATGTGTCCAGGTTAATACACTTATTAAGTGTTGGAGGCTGAATTCAAACCCTGGTCATTGGGCTTTCAAGTTGAACATTCTATCCACTATGCAAGTTTTTCTCTACTAGAATTTCAGAATTGCTGTCTCTGGAGCCCCCTCTAGCAGCAGAATACCAAATTATTAGACTGGATGGAGCCTTATATATCTTAGAATCACTTACATATGACAGCCTGATTGCAATTCCCCAAATCTACCGGATAAAAGGTCCTTTCCTGAAGGCCTGGAGTTTTTCTAAGACTAGCTTTAAACCATTTCTTCCAGCACAACAAAACAGAAAAGAGATAAAACTCAATACAAATTTCATGATTGCTTTTGCCACTACTAGACCTTTTTTATTTTTATTTTTATAAATGGGCCACTGAGAAGAGCTTTTCTTTCTTCTGTGAAGTTACTTATTTTTATGGGCTGCTTTCGGGAAGTAAAAATCAATTCCTGAATACAAGTAATATATTTTACACCCCCAATGATGAAAGTTGGAAAATTAAAGGCCCCAAGGAACAATTTTTATGTTCTGAAAAGATGTAAGATATGAGAAAAAAAACTGTTCTTAGGCTAAAGGTTTATAAAAACCTTAAGCATTATTTAATGGCTTAAGCTGGGAATAGCTCATGGAAATTCACAAAGGGGTTACATGTGGCAATATTATTAAGGACCCACATGCATGCACATACTCATCCAAGAGTTACCAGTTACCTTGCTCTGGATAGTACCATTTTAAAAAGCAAAAACAAAGACACTGATAATTGTGTGGAAAGAAAATCACATTACTGTGTGTTTCTGAGGTCTCACTTCTAAAGCATAATATAAACAAGATTGGAAGATACCTTAGAGATCATCTAGTCCAGTTGAATATGACCAAGAATTTCCTCTATATCATCTCCAAAAAGTACTCATAAGCTCCAAAGCAGTCCATAAGGACTTCCAGGAACAAGGAACTCATTACCCTCTGAGGCAGTCTATTTCATTGTTGGACTGATTATTAGGAAATTCTTCCTTTTATCAAATAAAAAACCCAACTTCCTCTAACTTCTACAGAACCTTTGGTCTTAATTCTGACAGCTGAAGGCAAGTAGAATTAGTCTGGTATCTCTTTTATATGACAAGTGTTCAAATATTTGAAGACAGCTAAATAAGATCCATTCCCCTGATTCGTGACAGCTTTGCCTGGCCCGTTATTTCAGGGATGCTCTCAGCCACAATTCACTTCACTTCCTACTCCCTTCCCTGCCAACCCTATCACCTATGGAACCTCTACTGTGGGATGTCTTATTTCCTAGAGGGACTGCCATATCCAGGCTATGATTTCAGAGATTCTAGCTATACTTCATTTATCTTCCTAATCCCTGGCCTTCTCAACAGTCCTGCTAGCTGCCTTGATGCAGTGACTATACCCTCTTTCCCTTTTAGTTTTCTACTTTCTCTACTGCAATTTTGGATCTATGAACAACTAGGCTTTCAAAACTCCTGGAAAGAGTGTGTAAGTTGTACCTGTTGACTCCAATTCATGACTTGTTCAATTTTCCACAATAAAATAGTCTTCTCTGTCTACGTCACCCCTACATGTGCTATCTTACCACAATCTCCCCAATAGATAATAAAATCCTTTGAGGGCAAGGATTGTATGACCCAAGCTCAAGATAATGGCTGGCACAGAAGATCATAGGATCGTAGACTTGTAATGGTCATTAAGTCCATCTACCTAATTTTACATAAAGGAAGTTGAGACCCAAGGAAAATAATAAATGCTCATCGATTCATTCATTCATTTCTGTCTTCTATCAGCTCAAATGCCTTAGTTATTTCAATAAATTCTTGATAAATACTTTTTATTCATTCATTTCTAAGTCTTCTCTTCTACAGGTTCAAAAGCCCCAATTATTTAACTGATTATTAATAAAAATTTTAAATTTATCAGTTTTCTCTTCTATATGCTCAAACATTTTAGTTACTTTAAATTCTTTATGGGGGTGACAATTCTGAGTTTTCTTCCTTTTCTGACTTTACCTTGTTAGTTTTCCTCCTAAACATGGAATCCTAAAACAAATAAAACCCTCTATCCAGATGGGGTCTGACCAGGGCAGAAGATAAGCAAGTACTAGCCCTGCTCTGAACACCATACTTTGATTAGTACAGGTAACGTTCACAGTCGCTTTTGTTTGGCCATCATGTCTCACTGCTGACTCATAATGAATCTGCTAAATCTTGAAGATCTTTTTTTCTCATGCGCTGTTGTCTAGTCACATCTCTCCATTCTGTTCTTGTGCAGTTAGGGTTTTTATTAACCTATGTTCAGGATTTTGCAATTTTCCTAATCAAATTTCTTCATGTTAGAATTGTCCCATAAAGTGGTCCTATGAATATATAACTAGTTGTCTACCTATTTATGCAAAGAAAAAGGTTTTGTTACGCTAGGTGGAGAGAGGCTGACATTTTTTTTCCCAATGGAGCACCTTCTAGGTAAGGATAATATTGTTTCAAAAATGGTGGAAGTAGGTAGGAAGGATTTATAAAAGTTATAATAATTTGTGAGAGCCCTCTTATTGCCCATACCTGAAAAATGAGGGGTAAATGTGGGAATGAGAAATATTGCAAATAAACTGAATCAGAGGTAAATTGAAATGTACGTCACTTCCCTCTTTAGGTTTCAGTTTCCTCATCTGTAAAATGGCATCAACTAGCTGTTTTCTAATATCCCCTCAGATTCCAATATCTATGCTATAACATCCCTTAAAGCTCAGACATTCAGTGTTCTAAGGTCTCTTAGAAGACTAATATTTTTTTCTGTGTTCTATAGTCTTTTCTAACTGTAACATTCCATGTTTGGAGGACCCTTCCAGCTCTAACTTTTGTAGTCTATGCTCTAATGTTCCTTTTAGTTCAAACATTGTATTCACTCTAGCATCCATGTTTTTAAAATTCCGATCTCATGAGCCTGCTATGTTCCCATGACTCTAACTGGTTATAACTGACATAACACTTGTCTTTTGGGAGAGGCTGGTTTTCCTGGTCACTGAGCTTGGCTTCCGAGGCTCTGTAATAGTATTCCCTGGGGCCTGAAGGCCATGGACAGTGTCCTTTGAGAAGTGGTAGAAAAGAAAATCCATCATTAGTTGTTATCTGTACCCTAATCCTACCAACTGTCATGCTTGGAGACAAGAAGATATGAGTGGACAGCTCTGAGGAGGCCTTCATGCCTGTAAGGCTTGCCATAGAAATCACAGCTGCTTCAAGAGTCAGGAGAATTCAGAAAAGACTGGATAGTGTGAGTGTGTGTGTGTGTGTGTGTGTGTGTGTGTGTGTGTGTTTTAGGAAAAAAAAACACAAGAAATATCGTATAGGGGAGATGTATGCAAATAAAAAACCAAATGAGTGTTTTTAGATGAAAATGAATCCCCAAGCGACAAGTAGAAGCCCATTTTAACAAGTTAAACTGGACAGCAAGATTTCTTCAATACATTCAGACCTCTTCAGAGGCAAAGCTTCAAATCATCCAGGGAGCAATGTAGAGATGCTCAGTGGGTGTGAGGAGACTGCAGCATATGAGTAGCAATGAATTGGGCAGGAGTAGCATAAAAGATGTTAATGGAGAAATGCATGACCAGTAAGGAAGTAGCCTGCTCATATAGTGAGCATAAAGTATGACCAATGAACAGCCTAGGTGCTTCTCTGACACCCACACAATATCAAAATCTAGTTAAAGGGCTCTATATGTGGTGTAGATCCCCTGTAGAGGAGTTTGGGGAGTGTATACAAATGAATCATAAACAGACAAGGTATGGGTGGGTCATGATTTATGCCACCAGAGTGAAAGAAGCTCTTAAATCTCCTTAGAAGTCTAGATTTTAGAGCACATCAGAGCCAGAAAGGTCTCTGGAGAGCACTTAGTCTACATCCCTCATTTTTTTTAAGAGGGGGGAAAACTGAGACCAAAGGCAAGATTCAAACCCAAGTCTTCTCACTTGGTCCACTAAGCAATGCTTCCCAATTGCAAGGGTATGCAAAGAAGTACAGAGGCTTAGCAGTTCAGTCAGAAATGGCAGAAGAAGCCCTTGTCAACAGCTCTCTTAGCATCTAATTGGTTTCCCAATTGCTGTCCATAGGTATAGAATTGGAGGCACTTAGGACATTGCTCTCATACTCTAGGGATCAATCCTTCTTTGGTGCTGAAAGACTTTATATCCCTGGGCTAGGGGACGAATAAGTTCTTGAGCAAGGCTATATGTCAAGGACTTAAGATGTGTTAACCATCATAAAATGAGTCCCTAAGGAGCAATTGGGGCAGTAGAAGTAATTCAGGAAACCTTTAGCAGGTTAAACTTTGAGTTTATTCCCAAGAAGCAGAAACTTTAGGAGAAAACCAAAATTTAAGACATGAGTTTCTTTCAGGGGACTGTAACTAATATGAATCTGTCATACTGGTATTATGGAATTAGAACTCTTGTCCTCTACAGAAGCAACTTAGGTTCACAGATTTAGAGCTAGACAGGACTTCAGAGACCATCTAGTCTAACCTATGATGAATGGGGAAACTGAGGCACAGGAAGATTCTGTGACATATCCAAGGTTACAAGGTAGCAAATTCTCAGAGTCACATAGAAAGCAAGTTGTCAGAGATGAAAATTTAAAGTCAGGTCCTCTAACTCACAGACTAGGGTTCTTTCTATTAGATCAGGCTGTCTACCAGCATAACATGGAAGGTAGAAAGATAGTAGTATGTTGGCCTTTAAAAAATGAACTAGTTATATTTTATTTGTGTCAGGTATTGATTTATTTACTCAGTATTTATTGTATACTGTTTTCTGGAATAGCAAAATGAATCAGGGATATTTTGAGGGTCCATAGTAGTGGCAATTGACTAAAACAATGTCACATTTATCCTAGTCTTTTAACATTTATAAAGTGCTTCTCTCATATAGCAATAACTTAAGGGATGTAAGTTTTAGTATCCTAATTTTACATAAGGAAACTGATACTCAGTGAGCACTAATGACCTACCCAGAATCACATAGTACATAAGGATGAGGGTAGGGTTGTAACCCAGGACTCCTGTATCCCAGGCAACTCTCAGAAAACATACTTTTCACTAGACCATACTGACAAATAAATACTATCAGGAGCTTTCAATTCAGGGTGCCCAAACCAGGTCCTGAAAACATTTCCTCAGCAGGTATATACCATACTGTCTGAATTCCAACCAATATCTCCTTCATCCTGGTCCCACTGGAATTCTGAACTCTATCTTTGGGTCAATCAATAAACATTCATTAAGTAGGTACTTACTATGTGCCATGATATCAGGATTTGATCAGTGAACTATCACCTTATTTTTCTAAGAAGCAGGTCTCTGTATCACTTTCCATGCACTTCCATGTTGTCGCATTATGTATGTTACACGTTCTAAGGTGTTTTAGATTCCCCTTATATTTTGTCTTCCTCCATTAGAAAATAAGATTTTAGAGAGCAAGGAGTACCTTGCTTTCACTTTTATCCCCAACATGTAGCTCAGAACCTGGCATACAGAAAGTACTTAATAAATGCACTCTCTCTCTCCCTCCACCCCTCACGTCTTTCTTTACCCCCTCTGTTGTAACTCAGATATTATTGGGGACTCCCAGGTAAGGGGATTTTCTACATCAAGGTAAGTTAGCATGTATCCTATTTGGAACTTGAATCCAAGATGTTCTCCTTCTAAGCTATTCTTTATTCACTGAATACTTTAAAGACTTCTTTACTCATATTCAGTATAAGAAACTATTATCTAAATTTGAAGTAGATCACTAAGCTTGGCCATAGAAAATCATCCTGTTCAACTAGCTAATTTCAGAAAACAAGAAAATGAAGCCAGGAAGAACAAGTGATTTAACCAAAATCATTGATATCTTTGAAAACCAGAAAACTGTCTTCCTACAGACTGACAGAAAGAATAAAGAAGGCAAGGTTTGGGGGGGAAGGGGTCACAAACATGTAAAATTCCCATCTTATTTACAAACCAGTCACTTCCAACCCAGAAAAACCAATTTCCATTATTTTTTTTTCTGAAGAAATGGGATTTTACTCTATTTTGAAAGATCCATAGTAGGGAGTCTTCAAAGAAAGACTGAAAAACCCAAAGCATGCTTAGGTTGTGACTGGGACAATACTCCAAAAATATATAAGTAGAGCAATAGAGATTTCTGTGGATTAAATCAGTGGAAAGAATCAGAAGACATTCTCTTACTGGAACTTGTAAAATTTGGAGTGAAGCAGAGGCAGAATTATGTAATAGAAATAGGACAGGATTTGGAATCAGAAGAACTAGGTATAAATCTCAGTATTACCATTTTCTATCTGCATGACTTTGGACCAGTTTCCTCATTCATAAATGGAGATGATCTAGACTAAATCATCCCTAAGACATGATGAAATCCTAACAACCAAGTTCCAAGTCCTGTCCAAACTCTAACGTCCTATGTTTTAGTGTCCCTTCCAAATTTAAATCCTATGAGAAGCAGAAGTAATTGTAGAAAACAAGCACTCCATTGGAGACTAGGAATACTGAGACATAATATGTATATAATCTCATCCATAGTTGTTAAATAATCACCGTCATCTCAGCAATCCCATAGACAGTACTTTAAAGTTTACAAAGCAGATTTGTTTTTCTTTAAATCTGTCTTTAACCCCTGAGTTAGCTGTAGGGGTATGGCCTTTCATTAGGAGCAGAAATCACTGCACAAGTAAGCCTAGTATTTAACAGTCTTAAGGTGCAAAGCACAAGGCTTTTGTTCTGGAGGCAATCTGTGTAATCTTTTGTTTGATGCTTTGTACTCTGTACTCAGAAGTTATGGGAAGTTTTCTTGTTTTATTTCTTGCATTAGAGAGTTCAGGTTTTTCAACTTGTCATAGTATTCTGGTACACCAGGATCTTTAAATTTTCTCTACGTACTTTGACTTTGAGAACACTGTATAGTAGGGTTTCCTTATCCACAGTTTTATTTTCTGAGGTTCCAGTTATTTAAGGTCAACTACAAAGCTCTGAAAGTCTGCCCTCAGCAGTGGTCTGCTTTCTAAGATCTCTTTTCAGAGTTTTCTTCTGTCCTCTCCCTCTCCCTCCTCTGTCTCTCTCTCTGTCTCTCTGTCTCTGTCTCTCTGTCTGTCTGTCTGTCTCTCTGTCTGTCTGTCTGTCTCTCTCTCTCTCTCTCTCTCTCTCTCTCTCTCTCTCTCTCTCGTGTGTGTGTGTGAGCTAAGGAGCAGAAGCAGGGAAAGAGAGCACATATGTATGGGGTCAGCAGTTATACACTTATGTCAGAGGTTTCAGCCATCAACAGTAGGTCTTAGAATGTATATAGGGGTCCTAATGTATTTTGCTTATTTAGAGATCATATATTTTTTTAAGTTACTATTTGGGTCTTCTTCCAGATTTCTCCTCCTTTTACCATGTTTGTACTTCCAATCCATTGTTCTCTCCTTAAATCTCAAAGAGATTTAACACCATAGATTCTACTTTTTTCTATGCTGTTAATCATTTATGCTATATGGAGCATATACTTTGACATCCTTTTTAATTTTATTTTATTTTTAAGTTTTTTTAAACTTTTGCATGATTTGATGCTTACTTTCTCTCTTAATTTTTGTATCTTTTCCATTGATAAATCTGTGCTCTAGATTTTTAACTGAATTTTCTTCTTCCTGAAGCCTTTTGTGCTTTAAGACTTTTTAACGTATAGGTCCCTTTCATTTACTTTCTGAATCCTTCCACTTTGTCAAAGGTTTACCCCTCAAGCTTGGCCCACAAAATTATCACAGCCTCCTCCCATACTGGGAAATTACTTTTAATTGGTCTCAATCCCTCCCCCAAGTGACTTTTTGGAGTATAGAATAGATGCCAAGTGGATGCTAATCCCTTTTCCTTAAGTTCCAGTAGAGCCATACATGATGGCCAATTACCCCAGTTCCCTCTATTCTTAGTATTCTGACTAAGCTTACTCAGCTTCTGACATTTTTTAAAGGGTCAGGAGAGGGAAAGATGGATATTCCCAGCAGAGTTTCTGCTACATTGGAGTTCCCTAACATAGGTGTTTCCTCAGGATAGGGCAGAAGGGATTCCTGATTGATT
Source organism: Monodelphis domestica (assembly GCF_027887165.1). Lineage (NCBI taxonomy): Eukaryota > Metazoa > Chordata > Mammalia > Didelphimorphia > Didelphidae > Monodelphis > Monodelphis domestica. The sequence goes on from NC_077233.1 coordinate 150,667,143, forward strand.
CCTATTCTCTTTTCACATGGTTGGGCAGAGTTAATGTCTGCTGAGTGTAGCAAATTTTGGAGGGGAAGAAAAGATTGAATAGAGTAAGTCATTATTCTCTGAAGATAGAGGGGAACCCCAAGTAGGTACCAAATCACAAGTCTATCGGTTAGTTTCTATGCCTTAGTGTAGCATGGAGGCTGGTAGGAAAAGGGTGTTGAGTGAGAGGTTTATGGAATTTCAATCTCTACTATTAAATATGATTGCTACGTTCCTGCATTTTTCCTTTCTTTTGAAGATTCAGCTGTGATTTCTGTATCTCTGGTTCATAATTCCTCATTGTGGAGCTTTTCTGAGAGTTTGTATTCATATTGTAGGTCACATGACCTGGAAATGCAGATCAGCAAACTAAATCAGTTAGACCAATCTCATTATGGGATCACATTTTAGGAAGACCAATGACTAACTGGAATGTGTCTAAAGGATTTTGACCAAGATGATAAGACTCAAAACTGACCCCTATAGGGATCTGTTAAAAAAATTCATAAGACTTTTAGTCTAGTGAAAAGACTATTTAGGAGGAAATTATAGTTATTTTCAGATATCTGAAAGGATATAATCTAAAGGAAAGATGAGACTTACTCTGTGGGGCCACCAAATAGAGAACTAGGAATTAAAGTATAGCGGGAAGAGAAAACCACTTTTCAACTTAATATAGTTTGATTCTATTTTCTACAAAACATTTTTAGGAACACATCTAATTTGTATGTGGAATCAAAATTTTCCTTTTATAACACTGGAGATGAATTCCTACCCATGAAGGAGTTTCAATATGACCTAAAATTCAAAAAGGAAAATCATAATATTCCCCTCATGGAATCATCTCCTTTTGTTAATGTTGAATCTTTATACATTTAATTCTTCTACAGAATTTCTACAAAAAATAATAAGACAATTGGGAATTTTCTCTACAGAAACCCCAACATGTGGGCATAGAGTTCCACTTGAAAATCTACATTGATGTAGAACTCACTGCTTTATGAAGGAGGAGACCATTCCATTTTTGTACAAATTCCACATTTTATTAATTTTGCCTAGTTTTTTTTAACCACGCCTAAGACTTCATCAGTGTAAGAAGCTACTAGTGACAACTGATTCCTACTTAATAATGATCTGAACCATCTTTTCAACTTGCTGCATTAGAGAGTCCTCTGGATGTTGAGCCATATTGCCAAGGAGGAATAGTAGGGGCAGCTAAGTGGCATAGTGGATAAAGAACCAGACCTGGAGTCAAGAGGACTTAGATTAAAATTTGGTCTCAAACATTTCCTAGCTGTGTGACCCTCAGCAAGTCACTTAACCCCAGTTGCCTACCAATTAATACTACTCTGCCTCAGAACCAATGCTTAGTATTGATTCTAAAACAGAAGGTAAGGGTTTGTTTGTTTTTTTAAAACAAGCCTGTATTAACTACCCATTTTTAATTCTTATTCCATTATGATCATGCTTAGTACTTGATTGTTTAAACAGACATACTGCTTAAACAATTGCATCAGGCATTATTCATATCAGTGGATAGAAATTCTGCACTGGTCAGACCACATTAATCAACAATCATTCTAAAAGTATTTATTCTATGCCTACCAGATGCCAATTTTAGACAATAGAATTACAGGTACAAAGAATGAAACAATTCCTACTTGATTGGAGCTTACATACTAATGGGAGAGAGAACTTAAATATAAAGCGAATAAATATAACTAAATACAATGCTTTTCCAGACGAGGTAGTTTAATAGGAAGGGAACCAACAGTTGGGGAAGAACAGGAAAGATATCATGTAGAAGAAGATCCACATGGGAAGCTATATTTTAAATAAAACAACTTAACTTCTATCTTAGAAATGATACTTAGTATCATTTCTAATGCAGAAAAGCAATAAGGGCTAGGCAATTGGGATTAAGTGACTTTCCCAGGGTTACATAGCTAGGAAGTGTCTAAGGCCAGAATTGAGGCTTGGACCTTCCATTTCCAGGCCCAGCTCTCCATCCACTGAACCAGCTAGATGCCTCTGTAAACAGCATCTTAAAGGATGAAGACTTTAAGAGTAGACATGAGGAGGGAGTGCATTTCAGGTTTTTGGAATTGACAGTGTAAGCCTCTCAAGTATGCTATAATCCTGTGTTGGTGCTATAGTCACCATGCCTAAGGACATTTCTCACAGGGGGTGACTCACATGCAGCGTGAGGATTGAAGTTTGGGCACTCAGTCTCTAAAAGGTTTGCCATCACTGGGTAGAGTTCTATCTCTAATTTTTTGATAAGGAAGCAACACCTTAGAAGATGTGACTTGTGCAAGATCCAGAATCTTGTGATGTGTGAATGAAGAACTGCCATATTTTATGAAGAACATTGAAACATGCATACACTTGGGTAAGGGAAAAGAGGACCAGAATTAAGTCAAAGACCAGTTGAAGGAATTAGGCATATTTGACCTAGAAAAGGGAAGATTTAGAGGAGAAATGATTGCTGTCATCAAAGATTTGAAGGGCCATTCTGAGGAAGAGGCATACAACTCATTCTGCTTGGAGAGAACTATGGGAAGTTATTGGAATATATACTATAGGAGAAAGTTTGCTAATAGAGTCATCCAAAAGCAGAATGAGTTTCCCATCAATGGAGGTCTTTGAGCAGTGCTTGACAACTCCTTGTGAGACATATTGTTGAAAAAATTTCTATTGATTTTCTGGTTAGTCTGAATCCAGAGCTAACATATGTGAAATATGCCCAATTCTCTCATGCTATTTTGATTGAAAGATTGTAAAAGGTCTACATAGCATGCCTTTGTGTAATCATTGTATGACCATTATTTCAAAAGTAATGGGAAAAGACATCAAACAGATCTGAGTTTTGTCAACACGAATCTGTCAGCAAATTAAAAAGGAAATATGCCCTTTCATAGGCATGAAAACATGTGATAAAGACCCAGAAGGAATGTAAACATACAGAAATGGTCCAGCCTATCCTGGAAATACAGCAGGCAAAGGGGAGTCAATATGTCTTTAGAACAGAGGAGCAGAGAGCCAAAATGATAAACATCACACTATTCCTGGTATACCTGCTTTAGAATTAGCAGTACTACCAAAAACATTAGAACAAAGAGGACAAAAGGACACAGACATATGGTGAAAGAGGTTTCACTGCATCCTCTTTAGTCCTCATCATAGAAAGTCTAGCCTATTATTTCTCACCCAAAAATTATTCTTCAGGCTATAAATCACCTAAATTCTTTACCATGGATAGTTCTGCCCTCTGTAGCCTCAATGTAGTTGCTCTCAGAATCTTAATCATGAAAGCTTAAGAGCTTGAAAAAAGAAAGCCAGGGATGTGTATAATTAGAATTTTGCTCCCCCAAACTCTCTTTCCCAGCATCCCATGTTCCTTATCACCTTACTTGCTAATGTAGGGAAGATATAAGTTTTATGTAGCTCCGCCCTCTCTCTCTCCTCCAGGAAATACAGCTGTAGAGGTGGGGTGAGGTGAGAAGCAGGAGAATTTTACTCAGATGTTTTTTTATTTAGTTTTACTTTTGGTCTTTTTATTTCTTCTACTTCAAGTGATTATTAAAAAAACTTTACGAAATATAATACTTGGAATTATTGGATATTAATTTAAATCTTACATTTCAGAAGTGTAGGATTCATGAAGGAGAAAGAGGAAGATGAAGGAGGGGAAGGAGAAAGAGAAGAAGAAAAGAAAAAGAAGGAAAGTAAAGAGAAAGAAAAGTTAATAGAAGAAAAGGTTAAGGAGAAAATGGGGAAAACAAGGAGGAGGAATGACTTCAATAAGTTTGTATATTTTAAGAAATAAAATTTCAACTTCTTAGGGAAAGGACTGGGGTTGTTTTTATTTGTTTCTTTGAATTCCTGGAGTCCCACACAGTGCCTTTCCACATAGCCTAAAAATGCTTGATGAACTGAATTAAACTGATTTTTTTAGTAATACATTTCTTGTAGGCAGATCAACATCTGTCACAATTAACAGTTGGCAAATACTTTCTCAGTAATGTCACTTTCTGGCCATAAGACCTTCAGCAAATTACTTCTCCTCTTGGAGGCTCAGTTCTCTCCCCTTGTAAATGTGGGACACTAATACTGAAACTCTCCATCTTCCTAGGGTTTAGTGAGAATCCAGAGAGATGATGGATATACAACACACTGTAACCATAAAAAGGCTAGTTAAGCATCAGCTACTATTGCAATAAACAGCATTTGCCTCAATGTTTCTGTGGATGTGTACAGAACTCCTTCTGAGCACAGAAGAATTCCTTCCTCCTGGTAAGAAGTAACAGACTCATGATTCAAAAACTCAGGCTTTCCATCCCTTTTTAGCAACATCACACTCTCTCTCACATCATACCCACTGACCATCTTCCTTCCAAGACACTGCTTCAAATGCCATTATTTTCATTATAACCACCCCTCCATGAAGCCCAAGAGGGCAGAGGATGCCCCAGGCATGAGGGATTTTGATGATTACTTCTTCAGAGAAATATATATGTGCACAGATTCTTATAATCAAGAAAAGGATTCAGTATGGCTGGTTTTTCTGGTCTGGCATTTATTAAGGTGGGCACTATCCTCCCCAGTAGCCAACTGCTCTTATCAGAGTGGCAATTACTTGTATGCTTTTTGAAGCCACAGGTGAAGAGAAAGGGTGAGGCAGAGGGAGGGAATAAAATAAAATAAAAATCTTACACATACAGAACAGGGTTGGTGGCATTAAAAGCAAAGACCCTGTGGAGATACATTCACCATGCAGAGACAGATGCCCCCTGCAAGGCCTATTGGAAATGCTGCAAATCCAGCCAGTGTTCCCAGGGACAGAAATCAGGCTCTCTGCCCTTCTCTCACATAGCAGATGACTCACATGGCACCTTGGAGGGGGCCTCAGAGGTCAGGGCTGCTATGATTTCTCATCCCTGCTAAACATTCTCAGGGCCTTGCAGGCAGCCAATAACAATACTTCAATAGAGTTTGACAGTCCATCTGGGGTTTACTGTCTCTCCTGTTTCTAATCTCCCAGTGCCTGGAGGGGCTACAGAAGTGATGGGTTTCTATCCTCACAGAGAGGTCTGTTTGCAGAAACAGAAGATGAGCTGAAAGATGTTTGCAGGGAGAGATAGAAGAAATGAAGAAATAGATATCAAGATAGACGTAGATTTACATAGACATAGATATAGTTGTGTATAGGAAAGTGTATCTATATAATTTTTCTTTGTAATCCTGAACATTTTATTTTATATACTTAAAAACATCATACTGAGAAGAGGTTCATAGGCTTCACCAGACATCCCCAGGAGCCCATGACAAAACCAAGATCGAGACGCCCTAGGAGGAGTCTATAAAAGTATACTAGTAGGACTAATATTTTCAAAAGAAAGTGAATGGAAGAAGCAGCATAGTACAGTGGAAATAACATTGGAATTCAAGCCAAAGGACCTGGGTTTGAATTTTGGCTCTACAGCTTAGGTAATTATGTAATTACTATTCATATCAATTCTGTTGAAACACTAGAAAAGTTATTCTTCCTTTCTGAGCTTTAGTTCCCTTATCTGTAAAATGAGAAGGTTGGACTAAACGGGCTCTAAAATTACCTTTTTGGTCTAAATCTAGGTGGTTTAATAAAGTGCTGAACTCATAGTCAGGAAGATGAATTCAAATCCAGCATCAAATATTTTATAAACTATGCTCTCCTGGACAAGTCACTTCACTTGTCTCTGCTTCAATTTCCTCCTCTGTAAAATGAGGATGATAGCACCTATCCACCAAGGTTGTGAGGATAAAATGAGATCATTTGTAAATTTCTTTGTAAAACTTACAGCTCAATATTCATTGTTCTTGTTGTTTTTGTTCTTATTATCCTATAAACTTAAATATTAGTATTTTTGAGAGTCATGAGACTTAGAATCTAATTAGCAAAAATTTATTAAGGGCTACTCTGTGCTAGGCATTCTGTTAAGAGTTGGGGATACAAATGCATAAGTGAGACAGTCCTTGCCCTTAAGGAACTTATATTCTGCTACAGGGATACATGTTCTAATACTGCCTGTCCTTCATTAGATTTAAGATCTTGTGCAAATCACATCTTCTAAGGTTTTTGCTGCCTTATCAGAAAAAGTAAAGGTGGGTCTGTAGCATCCCTGAAGTCTTTTCAAATTCTTAACATTCTAAAGCTCCTTTCAGCTCTGATATTTGATATTTCAAGGTGCATTATTCCAGGTCAGAAATTCTAAGTTTTCTGTTTCAACGTCTCTTCTAGCTCTGACACTATTATTCTAACATCTGACTCTATTTCTGCCCATAGCCTCATAGTGGGCATTATAAAAAGGAAGTACCAAACAAAGGTTCTGTACAAAAGGAAAATATGATTTCAAATAAATAGTAGTGAGACACTGAAGACATGTATTGAAAGGAGACTGAGAAAAGTGCAGCATCTTTTAAAGATAGGATGTACAAATTATTTCATTAAATCTATGTAATACATATAATATAGATAGAAGGGTAGACCCTGGCAAAACTGAAGGACTTAGTGAACAAAAATAGAGACACATTAAAACAGAAAGGGGTTGGCCTTCTGATGTAAAGTATACCCTTAGAAAAGGATCTGAGGTCTCAGTGTCTCAATTACATACCAAGCAGGCAGTGAGATAATGAGCTTGTCTCTAAGGCACACACGATAGCCAAATTTTTGGCCCTCGCCACTCATCTGCCTCTATGATCCAAAATATAAACACTTGAGCCTTAAAGTGAAGAAAGAGTTTCAAGTTAAAGAACTGGTCCTGGGTCAGGAAGAATTATCAAGCAGAAGAGTCTAGGCTTCTCCCATCTCTTACTGATCCCCATATGAAACTTCAGATCCAAAGCTGAAAGAGAGTCAAAAAAAAATCCTCCTGAAAATCTGACCTAAGAGAGCCCAGGAAAACAGCTAAAAAGAGATAGCAATACCATCCAGCCACGCCAGTGGAGAAAGGAAAGAGCAGAATGCAGCTGTCCATCCAAGACTGAACTTACAAAGCCCAGTAGATTGGCCCAAACAGCAGAGATGTAGTATTCTCAGAAGAACCTAGTGGCTGAGAATTGTTGTCAGATCAGCATAGGCAGTCACAGCCCAGAGACCTTCCTGACTGTCCAGCAACAGGTACCCTGCAAGAAAATGACTTACCTGGACCCATTCAGCAACAGCTGTCCAGAGTTAGACTGACCTGCCCAGATGAATCCAAGGGCAACAAGGCAGATAAGTGATCTGTCTGACCCAGCCCAGCAACAGCCAAGACCCAAAAAGAGCTGAGCAGCCCTTGACCCAGTCCAGCAGCAGATTAACCCAAACAGGCGAGACATCCTGATCTTCAAGGAGCCAGCCAAACTGAACTGTCAATCCAGCAAAGACATCATGTCCTTCAAGGAGGCATCCAAGCTGAGAAGTGGAACAACTTATCCATCACTAACACATACCCTGCAGCATAAGAACTCTCTGGTGAAAGGAAGGACATGAAAACCTTCCAGTTCCAGAAGTGAGTTGCCCGGGCTATATACTAGCCCCATTACTCATATACCTTGCAGTTTGTGATCATTCTTCTACCACCACAGAATCTGGACGTATTTGTGAAAGAAAATGTGCCGAGTGCTTTTGGGGGGAAATGCTTCATGACTATTGTATTTGCTATGTCGATTTAATAAATGCCTTTGCTAAAAGACTCAATCTGGGGACTGATTTTTTAAAGGGGGAGCAGCTAAATGAAGATGGTAGTGCATGAGCTATTTTTAAGAGGCAGCTCTCCACAGGGTAGCCCTAGAATTCTGGGAGTAATATCTCTGCCCCTCTGGGGACTCGACTTGCCAGTACTGGTGTGTTTGGGGAGAGTGAGCCCAGGGAGGGGGTGCTACACACAACTTTGTAGCCATGTTCAAGACTTCTAGAGAATACTATTTCCTAGTCTGCCATCAAATGGGATAATGGACATAAAGCACTTTGTAGCCGTAAAGGAGCACATAAATGTCAGTCTTTTTTTATTACTGTCATTGATACTCCCTAGTCATTTTAATGGCATTCTTTAGCTGCCAAGGTTTTTCACTATCCAAACCATTCATTTCATTCTTTCTCTTAGCACTAAGGCTGAAACCCAGGAGGATGAGAGCATTTGAGTAGCACTAAACCTGAATGTAGTTACAACAGATATGCCTAACCCACCTGGGACTTAATCATTTTTAAGTGTCCATTTGTGACTCAGAAAAGTTTAAAGAATCAGTCTTTAGATTCAAAGAAACAAAACCTCAGAGGTCCTCTTTGCTGTTGTTCATTTATTGTCGTTATTCATTTTCAGTCATGTTTGACTCTTTTTGACCCCTTTTGTGATTTTCTTGGCAAAGATATAGAGTGTTTTTCCATTTCCCTCTCTGGTTGATTTTTACAAATGAGGAAACTGAGGCAAACAGGGTTAGGTGACTTACCCAGGGCCACACAACTAGTAAGTGACTGAGATCAGATTTGAACTCAGGAAGATAAATCTTCTTGACTCCAGGCCTAATAGTCTATCCAGTGTGCCACATAGCTGCCCAAGAGGTCAACACAATACTCTCTATGGCATGCCATTCTTAATAAATGTCCATTTGGCCTCTTGGGACTTTCCTGATTCCTTTGCAAATTGCTAGTGCTGTCTATCCTTCCCCCACCTCTTATTATTTGTTATAAACTTTATATTTATATATACATGCATGTACAAATATATTTATATGTTTATATAAATGCATATATTTATATATAATTATACTTTATATTCACTTCTCTGTCTAAAGCAATGAGTCTTTATTTTTTGTCATAACTCCAGGACCCAGCCCAGTATCTGATACCTAGTAGATAATAAATGCTTATTGGTCGAATGGAAGGATTGCAATGTTAAGGAACTCAGTGCTTCCCAAGGAAGCTCTTCCCATTGTTAAGATTTCTCTTCTTTGTAGGGAAACCATTATACTGAGCCTTCCCTTAACTTTAGCCTAATTCAGCCCTCTCCTTCAAGCAAATGGAAAACATTCCAGTTACCATATCAGTCTCCTTAATAGAGCTCAACGGAGTAGAGCAGTCCCTTTTCTAGAGACTTCCTAGCCTTTCTGACTTAAGAACAGAAAGGCGCAATCCCAGGAGACTAACGTCACTGGAGACAGGTGGGGCTGGCTCTCCCCACTACTCCCATAATGACCCTGTTATTCATAACCAGGCTCTCTTGCATGAGCAAACAGGGTGAGATGTATTTTACAAGGATTTACCATTGCTAAAAATCTAATTCGCATGAACAAAGATGCTATCTCAGTCTTCTCACATGAAAAATTGGAATTTGACTATATGACCTCTAAGATTCCTTCCAGCTACAACTCTTTGATCTTAGGTTCCATCAAATGCCCATCCTTGCTAATCTTTGAGTGTAGTTAATTTTCTATCCCTCAGTAAGGCTGACTGATGGCCATCAGGCTTGATTTCATGCCTATTACTTTTACCTTGGACAATACAGCCTGAGGGGGAGAGAACATGGTATAGCTGGTCATGGTAATAACATTTGAAGATGTTCTGAAATCTCAGAGCAGTTCTGAGGACTTTATACCAAAATTCAGACTCTAAAAATCTCTGGTCTAAAATCCTTTCGACTAAGAATTCTAAAATCAAAAGTCCTCCTAAAATAAATGTATATATAATATATTTTATATTATGATACTGAGCAGTTAGGTGGCACTTATTAGTTGTGTGATCCTAAGCAATTAATTTTACCTTGTTTGCCTTAGTTTCCTTATCTATAAAATGAACTGGAGGAAGAAATGTCAAACAACTTCAGTGTCTTTGCCAAGAAAACTCCAAATAGGGTCATGAAGACTGAGACATGACCGAAATGACTGAACAACATGATATATTTGTAATATATGTATAATAATTTTTGTCTCTTCACTCCATGTCCCAGCTAAATTGGTCTACCTGTTCTTCGTTACAGGCAATGTTCCATTTCAAATCTCTATGTCTCTGTGCAAGCTGTTCCCATGCAGACAATGTATGCCCTCCTCGATGTGTTAGAATCCCTTGCTTCTCTCAAAACATAGTTCAAGCAATCTTACAGGAGGCCTTTTCTAATTTTCCTGGGTCCTTTGGGTCCAAAGCCATTGCAATGGATATCCCTCTATTTTTAAATTGTTTTAAGTAGGTATTCATAGTTTAACTGCAAATTACATTGAGAGGCATAAGATACAATTTGGGTGAGGCAGGGGAAAGAGAAAATTAAATGGTTACCTTGAAAGCTATTTCTGATTATTTCTCTTATTTAACTATCTTAGAATACAAGAACTAGGAAGTGCATTAGGAATCGTCTAGTCTAAATATGTTGTTTTAGAATTTAGGAAACAGCAGAGGTACAACTAGTGATTTCAATGCCGGGAATAAGAAACATCCACAAAAAAAGAGCCTCCAATCAACAAATGGTCAAGGTATATGAATAGTCAGTTTTCAGATGAAGAAATAAAAACTGCCAATAATCACATGAAAAATGTTCTAAATTCCTCCTGATTAGAGAAATGCAAAGCAAATCAACTCTGAGGTACTGTCATAGACCTAGAAGATTGGCCAATATGACAGTAAAAGAAAATGATAAATGTTGGAGGGGATGTAGCAAAATTGGGCCACTGATTCATTGTTGGTGGAGTTGTTAATTGATCCAACCATTCTGGAAAGCAATTTGGAATTATGCCCAAAGGGCTTTAAAAGAATGCATGTCCTTTGATCAAGCAATACCACTACTAGGTTTATAATACAAAGAGATTTTTAAAAAATGGGGATGGAACTATTTGTACAAAAATAGTTATTGCTGTGCTTTTTCATGGTGGCAAAACATTGGAAAATAAGCGGGTGTCCCTTGATTGGAGAATGACTGAACAAATTGTGGTATATGGTGATGGAATATTATTGTGCTATGAGAAATGATGAACTGCTGGATTTCTATAAGAACTGCAAAGATTTCCATGAAGTGATGTGGAATGAAATGAGTAAAAGCAGGAAAACATTATACACAGTAATAGAAACACTGTGGGATAATCAAACATAATAAACTTTGTTATTAATAGCAATGCAATGATCCAGAACAATCCTGAGGGACTTATAAGAAAGAATGCTATCCATGTCTACAGAAAGAACTGTAGGAGTAGAAATCCAGAAGAAAACATGATTTATCACTTGCTTATATAAGTACATGATTTGGGGTTTAGATTTTAAAAGATTACTCTATTACAAAAATGAATAATATTGAAATAGGATTTGAGTGATAATACATGTATAACCCAGTAGAAGTGATTGTCATCTCCAGCAGGGGTGGGGAAGAGGGGAGGGAAAGAACATGAATCATGCAACCATGGAAAACTATTTTTAAAATAAAATTATATATAAAAAAAAAGATCCTCCAGAATTGGAGACCTTAGAATACCAGATCATTTATGTGTTGAAAGTTTGGGATGGGGTAGGGTGGAAAGCATGTCATTCATAAAACTTCTTTTTTGAATAAACTCTAAATTTTGGTGCCCTGCGCCAAAACCCCAGTTGCCCTCCCCTAAATATGGCTCACCTATACTTGAAGTCTAAGCAGAAAAGGTGAGAAAACCGAGACCAAGGGAGCATGAACAAATAAACTATGGTGAAAGCTGCTTTGGTATCATAAGTAAATGTTCCATTCCTGTGAAGGCAGCCAATTTAACCTAGTGATTCACAACTTCAGATCTAAAGGAAATTGTCCTTAGCATCTTTCAAGAATTAACTCATGTAACATCTACAGAAATTCCTTTCTTCTTCTCTGCTTGTTAGTGTTCTCTCCCTCCTCCACACATTATGTCTAGTCATTATCCAAACAAAGGATGCTCCTCATTCACTTGGTCTTTCCTGGGAGGATAGGTTAGCCAAAAATCTGTTTAACAATTTGGGATCTCTTCCAGAAGGCTCTGCAATGTTCTGAAACTTGATGCAACTGGAATGATGTCATCCAAAAAAAGTTGAGCATTTGATGAGCCTCTCCATTCATACGGAAACCTTCTTCAACTTCAGCTCTTCACTGGATTTTCTCCTTATAGTGGCTGGCACACCCCTTTGGTGTTCAATCATTTCAGTCATGTCTGACTCTTGGTGGTTTTTCTTGGGATTTTCTTGGCAAAGACACTGTAGTAATTTCCCATTTCCTCACTGACTCATTTTATTGATGAGGAAACTGAGGCAAACAAGTTTTAGTGTCTTTCCCAGGGTCACACAGCTATTAATAATAGTCTGAGGTCACATTTGAACTCAGGTCTTCCTGATTCCTGGCTTAGTGCTCAAATCATTGCGCCACCTACCTGACTGTCTATGAGCTTACATCGCCTAGTTGACTCGCTTGGCATTAAATCTGATAATAACTATTGTAATATATTTTAAGGAATCCTAAATGATTTCAATATGTGTAGAGGAGAAATTTTGTTGAAAAGGAGTCTTTTAAGCAGTTCTGTTTGAATTACATGGGGTTTTTTTCTGAAGCAAATAATAATAAATACAGTGGGATCTTGATTTTCTACATCTTTCAGTTAATTTCAGAATGGTAAGGATGTGGCCTATTATAAACTTGATTGAGAAACCCTACCTGTTCCCTACTAATATCTTCATTTAGAATACTTTCAATTCCAGGATAAGTTATGACATGAAGTTAAACAACCGATATGAACAGACATTACAAATGGAAAATTAGTTGGGCCGGTATTAAACAGGAGGAAAGGGATAAATTGCCTACCAAAAATTGTAAAGCTCTTTTAATGGCCCAAAGCATCTTCTGAAAAAAAAAAGAAAAGAAAAATCAACCTATCTCTTAAAGACTAATATTCTACCGGGATTGTTGTTTGACTATGAAACATGAAGCAAAATAGTCTCCAAAGAATGGAAAATAATTATCAAGCTAAGGGCAACAGAGCTTAAGGGGAGTTCTAAGCAGATTGCTACATATAACAAATAAAGTATTTCAAAAATAGGAATGAAATATGTGACTGTGGACATAAAATATAGGAAGAGAAGATGAGCTAGTCACAAAATAAAGGTGATGGATAATGGATAGAAATCCTAAGGGTTCTGCAGAATCAGGAGAAAGTCAAGTGCATTACTGAGAATCCCTTGGGCAGAACCTTTGGAAGGACATAGACAAGTCCCAAGCTTGGACAGGTGTGTGTGGGTTGTGATCTGCAGTATCTGGGGGGAACATCCAAACTGGAGAGATCACAGATACATTGAGTATTTCCTTCACTAGTAGAATGAAAGCTCTTGAAGACAGGAAGCTTTGGTGTTGCCTTTCATCCCTAGCCTCCAATATAATGTCTTACATATTTGTTGTTCAGTTGTTCCAGTTGTGCTTGACTCTTTGTGATCCTATATGAGGTTTTCTTGGCAAAGATATCAGGGGTCTTTCCTAGTTCATTTTATAGATGAGGAAACTGAGGCCAGAAGAGTTAAGGAACTTGCCCAGGGTCACACAGCTAGTAAATATCTGAGGCTAGTTGTGAACTCAGGTCTTCCTGACTCCAAGCCTAGGACTCTATTCTTTGTGCCCCACTAGTTGCTTTACATCTAGTAGACACTTAATAAATGCTTGTTGACTGGGGTGCAAGATTTTTACTATAAAAATTCTCACTAATCAAAACTTAAAAATGGACTTCTCTTTCTCTCACTTGCATCCTAGCTCCTTTTCCCCACTCCTTAAGCCCTAACAAGTTTTTGTGCTGAATCTGGAAAGGGCTGGGTGGGTCTACATGCAAAATGTTGTTATTTCATCAATTGACATTATAGTTAGGGAACAGGCTCACTTTCAGGTTCTAAGTTCCCCAATAGTTCCTTCTTGCTCTAATATCCCAGTATTTGACACAATGCCTGGCACAAAGTAAGCATGTAATAAATGATTATCAACTAACATTTGCAGTGTCTTACAATCTTTTCAGATGCTAACATAATATTCTGACCTAATGTCATGCTGTTTCTCCGTTTTTCTAGCACTTAAGAGCCTTCTTACTCTCATGTACAATTTTGAGGATCAATTTGTGCCTCAATGCTGGTGTACAAGGTGACAATTGAGAGTGAGGACAGTAAGCAAATGAGTCAGTTAGTTAGCAAACTAACTTCCATAACCTGAACAGTTCCTGAAGTCTGGTGTCATACAATGTATAAAACATAATGTGCTACCTTTGGAAGGCATGAACTTTTTAAATTTAAATTTTATAATGTTTTCTTCTTAAATTTTGAGTTCCAAATTTTTCCTTCTCTTATCCTTCCCAACCCATTGGGAAGGCAAGTTGTATAACATCAAAAATATATGTCAAATCATATTTCCATATTAACCATCAAATTTTAAAAAAAACAACAAGAAAAATGAAGTGAATTTCAATTTGCACTCAGTTATCAGTTCTCTCCCTCTAGAGATAGATAGCACTTTTTTTTCATCGCAAGTCCTTTGGGATTGTCTTCATGGTTGATTATCATTACAACATTGCTGTTACTGTACACAATGATCTGGTTCTCACTTCACTGCATCACTTCTCCAGGATGAATTAACTTTGAAGAAATTTCAAAGAAAAGGCCAGTTCTAACATTTCTATATCAGCTCATTTAAAAAACTAAATTCTATGGTCCCCAAATAGGACTGGCACACTATAATCCTGGGAAGATATAGACTACATTAAAAATAAAAGTATATTTTCTTAATGATATTTTGACATCACACAATTTCCTACTTTATGTACCATAGTCTTTCCTTCTGAGAAGGTTCTTGTTGAAGTCTACCACTTAATAGAGATACAGAAACAGAAAACATGACACCTGAGCCAGAAGAGACCTTAGAATATGGGCGGTCTCAAGGAAGGAAATAAGTCATTTTATCAGCAGCTAACAGAGATGCCACAAAGTCTTTCCATTACAGTCCCAGCATTTTATTAACAAAATTGTTCAGGGTCTAACAGAGCTGATTTACTCTTACTTTACACAAAATTACAATAGACTCAGTGGCTTCTTTCAGAGTTCAAAGCAAATTAGGAGGACAAAAAGTGAGGTAGGCATTTGATATTAAGTGACAAGGGATAGAGGAGGCAAAACCACAAGGGATCAAACATACTATATTGAAAAGAGAGGTGGATTAGAGTCAAGGATCTGCTAGTCAATGGTTATGTAAGCTTTGGGAATTCACTTACCTTCTCTGAGCATTAAATCTTATCAACTAAATAAAAAGATTGGATTGAACAATTGCCAAGGTCCTTTCCAGAAAGTTGATATTCTTTGATTCTATGAAACTTTTAGATTACATTCAGCACAATAAATAATGGGCACTCATTAAAATGGTCCTGATTGAGAAAACATTGCTATATTAAACATAATCTCCTGAAGAAGGCTGAGATGGATATGTGCTATGCATTTTCCAAATATGGACATCTAAAAGATTAAAATATGTTCATTAATGTCATTCTAAGATACTTCACTTCATCAGTTCATGGAGACAACCTTGGATTAGTGAAGGGAAACAGGTGAAGTACAACTTCTAGAGGGGCACACTCAGATAGAAGGCTTCAAATACAATGTAGGCAATAAGCATATGTCATCAGCTTATCAGTCTGCCTTGGGTGGGGGGAGGCTTAGGATCAGAAAAAGGTGACTTATCATGGCTGATGGGTTTCAAAATTGGTGGGTTTTTGGTTTTGGCCACAATTATTCATGAAGAACTATTTCCTATCACATGGGAGAGTTGTGATGTAGATTGGCAGTGGAAATGCCAACAATAATCAAATCACAAATATTCTGAAGCATTCAAGTGTGGTTAAATTTTTTATTTGAGGGCTTAAAGGTTAAACTTCAGTTATCTGAGAAATTCATTGCAATTCAAGCCACTAATAATTTATTAATGCAAATAAATATTAATAATAACTGAAAAGCACTGCGCTAAGTGTTGGGAGAAATATAAAGTTCAAATGAGACATTTTCACAATATAAAGAGCTAAGACATGAACACAAATTACTAATATAAAATTATATTCAAGGATATAGTAGTGTTGCAGACTCATAGCCATAGGAGTTCAGGGGAGGAATAAAATATCAAGGAATAGGATGGCAGGATGAGAGGGGAAGACTGGACAAAGTTTCATAGAAAGCGTGGTATCAAATATTCTAGATATCAATTTGGAATTATGCAAGAAAAAATACTATCTATGACATTTGACATAGCAACCTCACTACTGGGCATATAGGAAATCAAAGGACCTTTATAGGGGAGTAGCTGAAATAGACATAGCATCATTCATAAATGAATTGGAATGTAATCATAGAATAAGAAATGATGACAGTGAAGAATTTAGAAAATGGGAAGATTGCTGTGAACAGTGTAACAGAGCAAAATAAGAAGAACCAAGAGTTTATTTACTCAAAAACTACAATGTAAAGAAAAAGATCACTAAAAGGAAGTCAGAATCTGAGTCATAAGAAAGTTAATAAATGTCCCAGAGAGCAAATAATGAACTCTTGGAGAGTGGAGAACTCTTATAATGATAATGTATACATACTTCTCTACTGAATGTTTTTGCTTAATTTTTTTACTGTCTCAAATAAAAGATTAACAAAGGAGGACACAAAATAACTGTGATAATATATCTGTGATATATTTGATATATATATATGATGATATATATAACTGTGATAATATATAAAATGTGATAATAACTGGGTAAGCATGACGGCCAGCTAAACTTGGCTTACTCACTCTCTCCGACACACCGACATACACTGATAAGGATCACCCCAAAAGACCTTAAGAATCTATATCAGAGGAGCAGAGGAGCTGTAGAGCAGGTACCAATAGTGAAGGTGTATGGGATCGAGGCTTTACCAGTCTATAAGAGGGGGAAAGGACATCCACCCAAAAGCAAACACAAGCGGATCCAGCCTGTCCCGCCCCCACCTATAGGGCCAGAGCCGGGGCCAGTGCACGCCAAGACGAACAAGCAAGGGGCACCTCTGAAGCGGGAGAGGGCACTTCTGCACCATTGTGAGCTGACTAGGACAGCAGGGGGACCCCTCCCGAAGGCAACTAGGCAGAAAAATTCAAGACATGAGAGAGAGCAGACTTCAGGTGCCCAGAGCCAGCACGGCCGCTGGAGCCAAGGAGTGAGACAGGAGTTCCTCTGGAACAAACAGGGAACGTTTTTTGGGTCCTTGAGAATTAACCAGGTCTGCTGGGGACCCACTCCCAAAAGTAACTAAACCGGAAAACCAGGTGGCCAAGAGAGAGCAGACACTGAGCACCCCCTGGAGGAAGGCACTAAAAAAAGCGACAAAGGACTGAGGAAAACCGAGAGCCTTCTCATTAACTCCATACACAAAAAAACCTGCTCAGCAGACTCTGATTTCTGACTAAAGAGGGAACTGAAAACATCTAGAAAAAATGGCTAACTGTGCACAGGAGCCTCAAAATCCCAGCAAGAAATCAAAAAAGAAGACTGTCACCCTCGAAACTTTTTATGGAGGAAAAACCCAGGCTACAGAGGAAATGCTGGACGAAAGTCAAACAAAGGCAAAACCACAAAAAAAAAAAAGAAAATTGTCCACAAGCCCTGAAAGAGTCTCAAATGGAGCTAATCATCAGAAAGATGGAAGCCCTCTGGAAAGAGAAGTGGGAAATGGTTCAAAAAGAAAACCAACAGATTATATTAGAGAACCAAAAAATTATAGCTGAATGCCAAAAGATTAAAGCAGAAAACCAGGCCTTAAAGACCAGAATTGAGCAACTGGAAACCAATGATCTTGTAAAACAGCAAAAATTAATAAAGCAAAGTCAAAAAATTAATGAATTAGAAGAAAACATAAAATATCTCACTGACAAGGTGACAGACCAGGAAAACAGAGGAAGGAGAGACAATCTGAGAATCATTGGTCTACCTGAAAAACCAGAGATTAACAAAAATCTTGATGCCATAGTATAAGAAATCATCAAAGAGAATTGCCCAGATATTCTCAAACAAGGGGGGAAAATAGAAATAGAAAGGGTTCATAGAACACCCTCTATACTAAGTCCCCAAAAGACAACCCCCAGGAATGTAATCGCCAAATTCAAGATCTTCCAAGCTAAGGAAAAAATCTTACAAGAAGCTAAAAAGAGGAACTTCATATACAGAGGAGCACCAATAAGAATTACACAAGACCTTGCAGCAAACATGCTAAGAGACCGCAAAGTATGGAACACGATATTCAGAAAGGCAACAGAACTGAGTCTTCAACCAAGAATTAGCTACCCATCAAAACTGACTATATACTTCCAGGGAAAAGTATAGGCATTCAACAAAATAGAAGATTTCCAAGTATTTGCATAGAAAAGACTAGAACTCAGTGGAAAGTTTGACATCCAAACACAAAGAGCAAGAGAAACATGAAAAGGTAAATATGAAAGAGAAAAGGAGAAAAGTGTTTTTTTCTTTCTTTTATTCAAACTCTCTTCTATAAGGGCTAAAATTAGAACAAATTATATATACTAAAATATGAGGAAAATGTTATGTGTAACATTCAAAAATTGTATGCAATAATAGAGTAACCAGAAGAATCACTCATAGGGAAAGATTGGGGCATTAACATGATTTGGAGCGGGGGGGAGGGGGGAACAAAAAGAAAGATAAAGGGTGGGAATCAATGAGGGTACTAAGATATACTTGAAGAAATAGAAATAAGTTAAATAGAATAATCTTTGTCACACAAAGATACACATGGGAAGGGAAGGGGAAGAACTCTCTTATAAGAAGGAGAGGAAAAGAGTGCTAACTGGTATTACTTAAACCTTACTCTCAGTGAAATCAACTCTGAGAGGGAAGAGCATCTAGATCCATTGGGATCTTGAATTCTATCTTATCCAACAGGGCAAGGGAGAGGGGAAACTAAGGGGATCTGGGGGGAGAGAGTACAAAAAAAGGAGGGAAGGAGAAGGGGAGGGGAAGGGAACAAAAAGGGAGGGGCCAGAAAGGGAAGCATAACAAGGAAGGGGACCAGGGGGACTGATTTAAAGTAAATCACTGATTTAAAAGGTTATAAAGGTCAGAATTAGGGGAGGATATCAAAATGCTGGGGAATTCACAAATGACAATCATAATATTGAACGTGAATGGAATGAATTTTCATGCATAAAACGTAGACGATTAACAGAATGGATTAGAATCCAAAACCCTATCATATGTTGTCTTCAAGAAACACACATGAGGAGGGTAGATACTCACAAGGTCAGAGTTAAAGGTTGGAGTAAGACCTATTGGGCCACAACTGACAGTAAGAAGGCAGGAGTAGCAATCATGATATCTGACAAAGCCAAAGCAAAAACAGACCTGATTAAAAGATATAGGGAAGGTAAATACATCCTGATAAAAGGGAGTATAGACAACAAGGAAATTTCACTAATCCACATGTATGCACCAAATGTTATTGCACCCAAATTTCTAAAAGAGAAACTACTAGAATTGAAGGAGGAAATAGATAATAAAACCATACTAGTGGGAGATCTGAACCAACCACTATCAAATTTAGATAAATCAAATAAGAAAAATAAAAAAGAGGTAAAAGAGGTGAATGAAATCTTAGAAAAATTAGAGTTAATAGATATATGGAGAAAAATAAATAGGAACAAAAAAGAATATATCTTCTTTTCAGCAGCACATGGCACATTCACAAAGATTGACCATACACTAGGTCATAAAAACATGGCATACAAATGCAGAAAAGCAGAATTAATTAATGCAACCTTTTCAGATCATAAGGCAATAAAAATAATGATTAGAACGGGTACATGGAGAGCCAAATCAAAAATTAATTGGAAATTAAATAATATGATGCTCCAAAATCGGGTAGAGAAGAAATCATAGAAACAATTAATAATTTCATTGAAAAAAAAATGACAATGGTGAGTCATCCTTTCAAATCTTATGGGATGCAGCCAAAGTAGTACTCAGAGGAAAATTCATATCCCTGAGTGCACATATTAACAAATTAGGGAGGGAAGAGGTCAGTGAATTGGAAATGCAAATCAAAAAACTTGAAAGCAAACAAATTAAAAACCCCCAGAAGAAAACCAAATTAGAAATCCTAAAAATTAAGGGAGAAATTAATAAAATTGAAAGTGATCGAATTATTAAACTAATAAATAAGACTGGTACTTTGCTGGTACTGGTACAAAGCTGGTACTTTGAAAAAGCAAACAAAATAGACAAAGTTCTGGTCAATCTAATTAAAAAAAGGAGAGAAGAAAGGCAAATTAGCAGTATCTCAGAAGAAAAGGGGGAACTTACCTCCAATGAAGAGGAAATTAAGGCAATCATTAAAATCTTCTTTGCCCAATTATATGGCAATAAATATGCTAATCTAGGCGATATGGATGAATGCTTACAAAAATACAAATTGCCTAGACTAACAGAAGAAGAAATAGAATTCTTAAATAATCCCATATCAGAAAAAGAAATCCAACAGGTCATCAAAGAACTCCCTAAGAAAAAATCCCCAGGGGTATATGAATTCATAGGTGAATTCTATCAAACATTCAAAGAACAACAGCTAATCCCAATACTATACAAACTATTTGACATAATAAGCAAAGAGGGAGTTCTACCAAATTCCTTTTATGACACAAACATGGTACTGATTCCGAAGCCAGGCAGGTCAAAAATGGAGAAAGAAAACTATAGGCCAATCTCCCTAATGAACATAGATGCAAAAATCTTAAACAGGATACTAGCAAAAAGATTTCAGCAAGTGATCAGGAGGGTCATTCACTATGACCAAGTAGGATTTATACCAGGAATGCAGGGCTGGTTCAATATGGTCAATTATGTGCATGGTTTTCCTAATATCAACAAGCAAACCAACAAAAATCACATGATTATCTCAATAGACGCAGAAAAAGCCTTTGATAAAATACAACACCCATTCCTATTAAAAACACTAGAAAACATAGGAATAGAAGGGTCTTTCCTAAAAATAATAAACAACATATATGTAAAACCATCAGCCAACATCATCTGCATTGGGGATAAACTAGATGCATTCCCAATAAGATCAGGAGTGAAACAAGGATGCCCATTATCACCTCTATTATTTAACATTGTACTAGAAACACTAGCAGTAGCAATTAGAGAAGAAAAAAGAAATTGAAGGCATTAAAATAGGCAATGAGGAGATCAAGCTATCACTCTTTGCGGATGACATGATGGTCTACTTAAAGAATCCTAGAGAATCAACCAAAAAGCTAGTCGAAATAATCAACAACTTTAGCAAAGTTGCAGGATACAAAATAAACCTGAATAAGTCATCAGCATTTCTATATATTTCCAACACAGCTCAGCAGCAAGAACTAGAAAGAGAAATCCCATTCAAAATCACCTTAGACAAAATAAAATACTTAGGAGTCTATCTCCTGAGACAAACACAGGAACTATATGAACACAACTACAAAACACTCTTCACACAACTAAAACTAGACTTGAGCAATTGGAAAAACATTAACTGCTCATGGGTAGGACAAGCCAAAATAATAAAAATGACCATCCTACCCAAACTTATCTATTTAGTGCCATACCCATTGAACTTCCAAAAAAATTTTTTACTGAATTAGAAAAAACCATAACAAAGTTCATTTGGAAGAACAAAGGATCAAGGATATCCAGGGAAATAATAAATAAAAATAAAAAGGAAGGTGGATTTGCAATCCCAGATCTCAAACTATACTATAAAGTAATGGTCATCAAAACAATTTGTTACTGGCTAAGAGACAGAAAGGAGGACTGGTGCAATAGACTTGGGGTAAGTGACCCCAGCAAGACAGTCTATGACAAACCCAAAGACCCCATATTTTGGGACAAAAATCAACTATTTGATAAAAACTGCTGGCAAAACTGGAAGACAGTGTGGGAGAGATTAGGTTTGGATCAACACCTCACACCCTACACCAAGATAAACTCAGAATGGGTGAATGACTTGAACATAAAGAAGGAAACTATAAGTAAACTAGGTGAACACAGAAGTGTATACGTGTCAGACCTGTGGGAAGGGAAAGACTTTAAAACCAAGCAAGACATAGAAAGAGTCACAAAATGTAAAATAAACAATTTTGATTACATCAAATTAAAAAGTTTTTGTACAAACAAAACCAATGTAACCAAAATTAGAAGGGAAGCAACAAATCGAGAAACAATCTTCATAACAAAAATCTCTGACAAAGGTCTAATTACTCAAATCTATAAAGAGCTAAATCAATTGTACAAAAAAATCAAGCCATTCTTCAATCGATAAATGGGCAAAGGACATGAATAGGTAGTTTTCAGCCAAAGAAATCAAAACTATTAATAAGCACATGAAAAAGTGCTCTAAATCTCTGATAATCAGAGAGATACAAATCAAAACAATTCTGAGGTATCACCTCACACCTAGCAGATTGGCTAATATCACAGCAAAGGAAAGTAATGAATGTTGGAGGGGATGTGGCAAAGTTGGGATATTAATTCACTGCTGGTGAAGTTGTGAATTGATCCAACCATTCTGGAGGGCAATTTGGAACTATGCCCAAAGGGCGATAAAAGACTGTCTGCCCTTTCATCCAACCATAGCACTGCTGGGATTGTATCCCAAAGAGATAATAAGGAAAAAGACTTGTACAAGAATATTCATAGCTGCGCTCTTTGTGGTGGCCAAAAATTGGAAAATGAGGGGATGCCCTTCAATTGGGGAATGGTTGAACAAACTGTGGTATATGTTGGTGATGTAATACTATTGTGCTAAAAGGAATAATAAAATGGAGGAATTCCATGGAGACTGGAACAACCTCCAGGAAGTGATGCAGAGTGAAAGGAGCAGAACCAGAAAAACATTGTACACAGAGACTGATACACTGTGTTCAATCAAACGTAATAGACTTCTTCATTAGTGTCAATGCAATACCCTGAACAATCTGCAGGGATCTTGGAGAAAAAAACACTATCCACAAGCAGAGGACAAACTGTAGGAGTAAAAACACCGAGGAAAAGCAACTGATTGACTACAGGGGTTGAGGGGATATGATTGAGGAGAGACTCTAAATGAACACCCTAATGTAAATACCAACAACATGGAAATGGGTTCGAATCAAGGACACATGTGATACCCAGTGGAAATGCACGTCGGCTATGGGAGGGGGGAGGAAAAGAAAATGATATTTTTTCCAATGAATAATGTTTGAAAATGACCAAATAAAATAATGTTTAAAAAGAAAAAAAAATAAAAACTAGCATTAAGATATTAGGACTAGCAGAAAGTTCAAAGTTAGAGACACCACCAAATTCTGTAAAGCTTGTCCTCCAATCCAGCTTTTAAGCCAAGTGGAGTGCCTCTCTATCTACTCAGATCACCTTTGGAGAAGAGGAAGGAAGTATATCATAAAAGAGTTGTGATCTATATCAATGTGTGAAGATTGGATTTAGCTGTCCCCTGATTGTAACAATGAAGATACTTAGCTCTTCCTTTATTGGGAAGATCGAATTGTAATCCAGTCTATTTTTAGATTTTAATCCCTCCCCCCACCCAAAAGGTGGTAACTCAGTATTTGAAGTAGATCTACCCATTTTACCTACAGAAAGGTGTTAACTAACTACAAAAGGTGTGATACCTATTTCATACATTGAATGGGCAGTCCTGGAGATGAGTGTCTGCTGTGACTGGTAGACATGAAATTTAGGGGAGGTGACACAAGAGAAAAAGATCTTTAAAAAGAGGACCAGAGGCCAGAAGAATTTGTTTGATTCGAGTTAGATAGAAGAACTCTCACTCTGAGGAGAGATTGGAAGACAGACACTCAGACTTGACTGTGGAACTTGACCCTGGAGGAGCTTGTGCAAGAGACTTCAGATTGTTTTCCTTTTAGATGGTCACCATTGGTGAGTGAAAGGCTGACTTAGTGAGCCTGCCTTTCTTGGAGGTGTAAACCTCTGAGAAAGGCCCATCGTCTTGAGACTCTTTTCCCTGATTAGGGCCTTAGAATTTCTACCTGGCTCAGAGGAAGCCGGAGTTGTCTGTCTGTCTGTCTGTCTGTCTGTCTCTCATTCCTTAATATCTTCCCTCTCTTGTAAATAAACTACCATAAATTCCATTTACTTTAGTCATTCATTTTGGGAGTTAGAAATTAAATCCCTGGTGACCACCTAATTAATATATTTCAGTCTCAACCACAAATAAATTTAATAAATGGAAGGAGTACCCATACCAATGAAATTATTGATGTGTGCTATTGACGTGTATTTCATAGAACATAAGGAGCCTGTCTGAGTTAATCCAATGATTAAAGAAGGCATCCATAATTCAAATGTAGATCTAAGCAAGATAAGTTAAGGCTATGTCTTGGTGTATATCTCTGAAGTTCCTCATGTTTCCACTTTCCAAGAACTACATCCAGGGCAGGACTTCTTAATCTAAAGTCTATGAATTTTTTGCTGTTGTTTTTTACAATGTTTTAACTGTGTTTTAACTGTATTTCAATATAATTGCTATCCTTTGTAATCCTGTTATTTTATACATTTAGAGAAAGAATCCATAGGTTTCACTAGATTGTAAAAGGTATCTATAACATAAAAAAAAAGATTGAGAATGTGATCTAGCAATGAAATAGAAACATACTCATATACTCCTTCTCATCTCTCTCTTATACACCCAACAGTATACTTTCAATTGATTCATATTTTCAACATTTTTTTCAGTGAAACCATGTAAACAAGATTTTACTATGAATTTGAGCCTTATTTTCTCAATCTCACTATGTAATATATCTTAATACACTACTTCCCTCAACCATTGACTACAATTAAGATGTGGTCAGAGAAAAATAGCTTTACAAAAACACCTAATTTCCTTAATGATGGAACTACATCATAATATAGCAGTTTAGAGCTTAACTATGATAAATTAGCTACTGTGGAACAATTGTAGGTTGAAAAGAGGAATAGGCTTAGAAATTAAGACCTGGGCTTCAATGTTATTAAGTCATTACTGACCATGTGATCATAAGCAAATTGTTTCATCTCTATAAGCCTCAGTTTCCCTACCAACAAAATAGGGAAATTTAAAAAAAAAAACTATTCTCTTTACCTCCTGAGGAAATGAAGGAAAGTAGTTTGTAAATTGTGAATGCAATAAGGAAGAATGGCTATACACTAGACAGCAGAATTATGTTCCCAACAGATCTCTACAGGCTATAATGGTTTGGATGTAATAAGATGAAATTTCATTTCTGTCACTATAAAATACTAGTTTTGGATTTCGAAAATCCCATTGTCCAAGAACAGGACCAGGGTAGTAAGGGAAAACTGCTTCCTACACTGAAGAGAGAAGAATTTGTTGTAGTTTGTGAAGAGAACAAATACTTATTAAGCATCTACTTTGTGCCAGACACTGTGCTAAGTGCTTTACAATTATTATCACCTTTGATCCTCACGACAGCCTCCATTTTACAGTTGAGGAAACTATGGTAGGCAGAGGGTAAATGACTTGCCCAGGATTACACACCCCATAAGTGTCTGTAAGCTCAATATGAGTCTAAAATATAACATGATCAGAGCTAATATGATCTTCTGTATGAAGACGACTGTAAGAAGAGAGGCAGAGTATACTATATGAGAGAGGGGATAGTAATGCTATGCTCTTCTCTGGGTAGACTATATCTGGAACAGAGATTAGCATAAGATCTGGGTGCCACATTTTTGAAATGGTTGGATAAGCTCGAATCTACTCAGGGGAAGTGATCAGGACAAAGAAAGGACTCAAAGATATATAATATGGAATCAGTTGAAGGAATTGCAGATGTTTAGCCTAAAAAAAAAAAAACTAGGAAAGGCACAATTGCCTGCAAGGGTTTTAAGCATCCTATGGAAGAGGGATTGGACTTGTTTTGCTGGGTTCCAGATAATGGAACTAGGAACAATAAGTCAAAGGTTCAGGAAAGCATAGTTCAACTCCACATTTGGAAAAACTTTCAAAATGATCAGATTAGGGGACATCATAGTAGAGTGGTTAAGATAGGGGCTTAGAGACATGAATACCTGGCTTCAGCTCCTACCTCAGTCAGATACTACCTATAGAACAAGTTACTTAAACTCTGTGCCTCAGTTTGTCTAGTGCTCCAGGGGGGTTGGACTCAATGCCTTGAAGGGCCCTTCAAAGCCTTGGAAACTAAAGTGTAATGAGATCTTTACGGGAAGGCTGGAAGAGCACCTAGTTGGAATGTTGATGGATTCATCATCAGGTAAGAAGTGGAGAGGATGATCTCCAAGATCGCCTTGTAGCTATGAAATTTTCTGGTCCTAGGATTTAAAGATTCAGTGAGTTCTTCTTAAGAGGTAATGGCACAAGAATAACACCAATAACAACAAGGAACATATATATACCACTATAAAGTACCTTCCACATATTCTCTCATTTGAATTTCCTACCAACTCTTTAGGACAGGTACCACAGCTGTTACTATTCTCATTTCACAGATGAGGAAACCAAAGCTACTCTCTGGGTGACCTTAGGTCGTTATTTAAGCACCTATTTCCTCAACTGTAAAATGAAGGGTTAGAATAGATAGCCTTTGTGATCCTTCTCATTTCTGAGCTCTGATCTATTGCTGCAGGCCATATAGTTAGTGTCAAAGCCAGTCAAGAAGAATGTATTAAGCTCTTACTATGTGCCAATCACTGTACTAGGGGCTGAGGAAGCCAACACAAGTCTCCCTTTCCTCGGAGAATTTATAATTTAATGGGGGAAGACAATTGGAGAAAGCAAACCGCAAAGACTTGGGGGGGGGGAAGAATGTGTGCAGGGGACATGATGGTGCAATCTGAAGCAGAGCCAAGAAAGACATGAAGAATGGCAGGCTAGGGATCCTTCCCAATATAGAGGTAGAATCTGAATCTAGTTCTCCCCGACTGCCAATCCAGCACTCCATCCTTCATGCCATACTGTCACAAGCAAACAAAAATGTCTGGAAACCTTGCCTGATTGTCTCAGTGGGTGTGAAAAGAATACTAATGAATATTAAAAAAAACAACAACAACGCCCTGGCATCATTCACTAGCAGATATCTTGTGTTCACGTCTTAGGGAACTTGGATCCCCTTTGCAGCTCTACATGGTATATTACACGGTCATGTCAGGTCATTAAACAAATTAAGCAGCTCAGGCATGCAGTAAGCTATTATTGCTGCTGTCCTAAAGCATTTAGGACTACAGCTTTATGACTGACCAAGGACCATGGCCAATTCCAATTGTATTTACTAACACCTGCTGCAAGAGGAATGTTAATAGCAACAGAATCTCTGCAAGAGGAAATGTCGTCATCTAGTGGTGATCGCGCCACCCTGCTCCTCCAGTGGCTTCACTGGTGAGATGTGTCATAGGATTTTGAGTCAGACCATGGGTCTCTGGAGGTCACTGAGGCCATCTCCACTTTACAGATGAAGTAGTTGAGCCCCAGAGGGTTTATGAAGCTACTGGTTCAATGTACCACAGCACTGAGCTGAACCCAGGGCTGCCCACTGCCAAATCTGGGCTCTTCCTACACTGTTTTCAATCGTCACACAGCTAGATAGTTGATGATCTGTTTGGGATGATTTTCTGAAATTGGTTCTTTCGGGCAGGACTGAAGAGCAGCATGACTCATCTGGAGGGCTTAAGGGAACACTGGAATGGTTTAGAGGGTCACTGAGCTAGAAGGCACCCTTGAGATCACTTCCAACCCCTCTCTCCCCTGTCACTGTTCAGTTGTTTCAGTCATGTCTGATCTTCATAATTCCATTTGGGGTTTTCATGGCAAAGATCCTAGACTGGTTTGCCATTTCCTTTTCCAACTTATTTTAAAGAGGAGGAACCTTAGGCAAACAGGATTAAGTCCCTTGCCCAGGGTAACCTAGCTAGAAAGAGTCTGAAGCCATATTTGAACTCAAGTCTACTAGACTAGTTGCCTGCAAAAATCAATAATAATAATTATTATTATTATTATATGTAATAATGTCCAGTATTTTTTGTTATTGCTGTTAAGTCATTGTCATGTCTGACTCTTTGTGATCCCATTTGGGGCTTTCTTGGCAAAGCCCTTAGAATGGTCTGACATTTCCTACTCCAGCTCATTTTACTGATGAGGAAACAAAAGGAAACAAGGTTAAGTGACTTGCCTAGGATCGCACAGCTAGTAAGTGTCTGAAATCAAATTGGAACTCAGGAAGATGAGTCTTCTTGATGTCAGGTCCAGGTCACATAAATGCTCAACTTTACTGAAGAAGAAACTGAGGGAGAATGATTTGTCTAAGGTCTCACACAGTGAATTACTGGAAGATCTAGCACTAGAGAGGTGCCTTCTAATTCCTTTCTCTTCATTATATACCACCGCTACCTACACAGGCTGAAGTTAGAGGACAGATCTCCATAACTTAGTCCAATATGACTTATATTATATCATACCAGACCTCTTCATCTTAACTAAGTTTTGTTTGTTTTTTGTTTCATTGAAACAGAAGGAGACACTATAGAGTTTATGGATTATAAAATATGTGAAGTTGAACAGAAGAGAGAGCATCCAGGTGGCACAGTGGATAGCTAGACCTGGAGTCAGAAAGACTTAACCCTGTTTGCCTCAGTTATCTCATCTGTAAAAATGAACTAGAGAAGGAAATGTAAAACCATTCCAGTGTTTTTGCCAAGAAAAACCCAAATGGGGTCACAAAGAGTCAGACCCAACTGAAACAACTGAACAACAACACAGAAGAAAGGAAGCAACAAAACTATTTCTTAGTAACTGGCAATCCAAGCATCCTAAAACTAGCATGGGAGAGGGAGAGCAAAGCAGGAGAAAGAAAATATTTTGAACCTAGAGTTAGAAAATCCAGATTCCAGTTCCAGGGTGCTACCTCAGAAGAAGTGGCTTAAAAACCACTTAAAACCACTCTGACCTTCAATTGTCTAATTTGTAAACCAGGGACTGCCTCATAAGATTGTGGTGAGAATCAAGAGAGAGAATGTTTGTGAAAGCATTTGTAATAAGTTATATACTATGTATACAGGGTGTGATCATAGAATTAAAAGCTGAAAGCAATCTTGGGTATTGTCTAAAGTAGGGGTCACAAACTACCTCCAGACAATGGGCTGCCTGTTTTTATACACAGCCCGCAGCTAAGAATAATTTTTATAATTTAAAATGAAGGTTCATTCATTTAAAACATGAAAGTCCCAGATTTGGTTGCCAAACCATAGTTTGCTAATCCTTGATCTAATTCCAGGATTCTTAACCTTCTTTTGTGTCATAAACCTCTGGCAGTCCAGTGAAAACTATGAACTCCTTTTCAAAATGATTTTAAATGCATAAAATGGTAGAAAGGAAAAGAATTATATTAAAATGGTATATATATATATATATATATATATGTATATATATATGTATGTATGTATGTATATCAAAATATAAAAATTTTTTAAGAAGTTCATAGTCCCTAGATTAAGAACCCCTGACCAAATCCCCCATTTTACATATAAGGAAACTAAGGCTTCAAGTAGTTCACTGGCTTGCCCAAGATCACACAATTCTGGCAGAAAAGCCAGATTTGGACCCAAATCATTAGATCATAGATATGGAGCTGGTCTGGGACTCCAGAGATCACCTAGTAAAACCCCTTCATTTTATAAATGAGGAAACTGAGAGGGAAGAAATGAAAAATAAAATTGGAGAATCAGAAAGACTAGGATGTGAGAAGGGTTTTGTTTTGTTTATTTGTTTGTTTTTGAGGGAGTAAAAAGAACCAAACGTCCACATTAGGGCACCAAGCATCTCAGAAAATAGAAGAGTGTTTTTTTTCAGGTAGCAAACAGCCAGAGTGGAATCTGGGGAGGTAAGGCAGAGCTTCAGGGAAAGGCAGCAAATTGCAATTATCAGCAACCTAGCTCCTTGTGGCAGCAGAGAGCTTTCCAGAAGGAAAGGCACAAAAAGTGTTACTCACTGGTGAATGACTCAGCAAAAGCCATTTACCAAGACAGAACTCCTTCCTTCCTGGGAAAGGCTGTGCTGGCTTAGAAATCCCAAACATTCTTTTGTCAACAATCACACCTCATTCTGGAGTCCCAAGCTGAGGGCTGGGAAACCTCTGACCCATGGGCTGAACCTGGCCTTGGGCTTTGTTTTAATTAGGTCAAAAGCAAAGGAATCATAAACCAGAACTATCCTAGTGCCTGAAATTCATTCATATAAGTGGCTGAAGATTCATAAACTACCTAATATATATTACCTCATTTGAACCTCACAATGACTGTGAAGATCCTTCAGGCATATTGATTGACGTTTGAAGATGGTGAAACTGAGCCCCAAAACTGGTTTGCTTGTGATCATGTAGTAAATGTAAGAAAAGAGATTCAAACTGGAACCTTCCGAACCCCAAGTCCAAGTCACTCTCATTATAGTATCAATGTCATAATTAAAAGAAATCATAGAAGATAAAATATCAGTGCTGGAAAGGAATTTAAGTTCTAGAATGCCAGAGATGTGTGGCACCTTACAATATAAAATCACAGAAAGTCAAGGTTGTAAGGACCATGCAATTTAAAGTCATGAAACTAAAGAATCTTATCGTTGTCATTCCATTGTGTCTGACTCTTCAAGACCTCATTTGGTGTTTTCTTGGCAAAGATTTAAAGGAGTGGTTTGCCATTTCCTTCTCAGCTCATTTCATAGATGAGGAAACTGAGGCAGAGTTAAACAACTTGCCCAAGGTTACACAACTAGTAAGTGTCTGAAGGCAGATTGAACTCAGGAAGACTTTAAGCCCAGCCCTAACCCTAGCATCATCTGGCTGCCTTTAGGGGACCCTTTAGAAATCACATAATTCTAATCCCTTTGACACTCTCCTTAACAAATCATCATCTAACCCCTGCCTGAAAGAATGTCAGCTAGAAGGTAGAAAAGAATATAGAAGAGAGGATGTTCTAGTGATGGGAGAACTATCAATCTGCTACGGTAACCTATCATTGGCAAGAGACACTTTGGTGTGATAATTTGAAGGCAGACAGAGCCAGGAAAACTTAAATTTAGGTCCTGTCTTTGACACATCTGAGCTGTAGGATACTAAGTAAGTCACTTAACCTCTCTTAGAAGTTGCTTTAAGCAATTCTTTAACATTACAAATTTCAGAGAAGGTGCTGCTCTGAACTGAGAGGGGGAGTTTTTTCTACCAGTGAAACCATAGCTCCAGTAACCCATCCCTATCCTTAATCATTAGTGAGTTTTTCCTTATGTCAAGTCAAAATCCCCCTCTGCGTTAGGACAAGTCCATAGAGAAATCTCCCCCTCACCACCCCCATGCCTTTTTGGGTGACATTTATCTACCCATTAGAGCTAGTAATTCAACTAGTTCTGAATTTACCTAACTGTACTATCAGTCATCTCCACCTCCTTCTTGTCCATAAGGGCAATTTGAGAGATGCTATTAAATGTCTTGCTGAAACATAGAAAAGATGAAATTCTGATGATCGAGAGATTTGGGGAATTGAAAGAAGGTCAGAAATTGTAATTTAGGAAGACTTGGGAAGAAGCAGAAGGAGAAGGAAAAGGACTTGAAGTGGAGGAGAAGAATAAGCCAACAGGGAAGAGGAATATAAAATGGAGGGAAAGGTGGAGAAAGAGAAGGAAGAAGAAGAGCTTGGTTACATAGGGAACCAGATATGCTTGCCAAGACCCTAATGAAATTTCTGGATGTGTTTCCCAAAGAGATGAGGGGAAAGAAAAAAGAGCATATATGTTCCTAAATATTTATAGCAGCCTTATTTGTAGTGGCAAAGAATTGGAAATTGAGGGGATGCTCATCAGCTGGGAAATGGTTAAACAAATTGTGGTGTATGACTTTGAGATGGAATACTACTATGCCATAAGAAATGACAAGCAGGCTAATTAAAAAAAAAAAAACTTTAACTACATGGGATAATGACCAAGATAAAAGTGGAACCAAGAAAATATTACGCACAGCTACTGATTTAATATTTGAAGAATAATTTGTGCATGTTACCTCCAGTGAATGAACTGAAAAATGGAAACATGAAAGACATAATTTCTCTATACATATCTGTCTCCTGGACGCCTTTTATGATGTGGGGAGGAGAGGGAGTGGTTGAGACATTTGTAAATAAATTCTATTAATTAAAAAAAAAAGCTTTTTAAAAAAGTGAGAAGACGCTAAGGAGATGAAAAGAGTGACAACTCAGGAGTTTAAGACCCTCCCAGGAACTAGTACAAAGGTATAAATAAGATAACAGGGATAGAAAACTTTAATTATCCAATTATCTGCTGGAATCCTCTCTGTCAAACACATAGAAACTAGCAATTTCTTGTCTTACCTTAAATTATAATTTTATCCTTCAAAAGGCATAAACAGCAATAAGGAAGATATTTATTATGGACCTAATAGTCACCACAAGGAAAATCTACTTGCTGGCACAAACAATAAAAGTGAACATTCACGCTTTGAAATTGACTTCATAGGTCTCTTAGAGCAGCAAAAGTCCAGACCTCTGTGAAAATCCTTCCACACCAATCAAAAACAAAGTGCTTCGAGGGGACAGAAAACCAAATCTAACAACAAGACAGAGCCTGGGGACCCTCCTGCTTGATTCAACTTAAAATCTACTCAGAGAAAGCTGAAGGCTGAATTCTCAGATATAAGGGAAAAAAAGAAGGAAGGTCCCAGGATGCTTCTTCCACCTACTGCGCTGAGTCTCCTGGGGTGGCTGGTATCTCAGGGTGAGGGTTCCAGCCCAGAGGGAATGGCTTGCTGCCATAGCTGTGGCAGGCTCAGGGATCTAACCACAGCCAGCAGGGAGGCCACCGGAGGAGAGGCATGGAGGGGAGGTTAGCCTAGTCCCAGCTACAACTCTCCATCTTGGAACTCCACTTCTTGCTTCTCAAGGTTTTGGCATAAGGGTAAATCCAGCTCCAAAGATCAGCTCCGCCCAAGCTTAATCTAGTCTATCAATGGGGAAGATAAGTCTTCAGAGCCCAGGGAAGCTCAATCTCCATAACCCTTCCTCCACTGACTGTGCTGGGAGCTTCCATGAGAATCCTGCTACTCAGATCCCAGGGCGAAGGCTGCAACCACAATAGAATACCTTGATAACAGGGCGGGAAGCCAAGCTCTCTTCAGCCTCCACCTTCACCTATACCTTCAGCTTCTGCTACCAGCTGGGGAAGATCTGACCTCAGGGCTCATTAATACTCCATCAGTCTAATCTAGTCAATCAGCAGAGCAGAGAAGAAGCCCCTTCAGAATAGAATAGCCCAAACCCACAAATCCAGCAAATAATCAGAGGAGCAAGATTACAGCCAATGACAGGTGGCAAAGAAGGAAAAAATATGAGTAAGCAACAGAAAGAGAAAAAAAGAAATTATAATCAACAGCTTCTATCCAGGTAATGAACAAAGAGCAAATGGAGCAGGGGAAGATTAAGCAAAAACACGAAAACTCCAGTAAACTGGGCTTAGGCTTTGGAAGAACTCAAAACACAATTCAAAAAACATTTTGAGAAGCTGAAGACAATATGGAAAAGAACTTAAAAAGCAAAATAAGTCATCTGGAAACAGAGGCAAATGAACTCAAATGAGAAAATAGTGTCTCAAAAGCCAGAATTGATCAGCTTGACTAGCCACTAAGCTTGTTTATCCTCTCAAACATTATAAACTCAAATGGAAATTCTCCAACCACTGGACAATACAACATACACATGAATATTTGGGCATTTGAAAAAAGCAAGATGGAGTAGAGAAAAGAATATTAGGGCTCCTCCTTCTTTCCCAAACTGTGTTCAGCATGTAGTGGGAAGAAATATTGGTTTAGAGTCAAGATAACTGGGTTATAGCCTGAGCTACAGATCTTAAGAGCTGGGTGACCTTGAGTAAAGCACTTAACACCAATGTGGCTTTTCTCATGAGAGTAATATTACATAGCACCTCACAAGGTTGCTGTGAGGAAACCATTTTATAAATCTAAAAGTGCTATGAAAATGGGAGATTTTTAAATCACTGGCTAATTTAATTTACTGCCTCCTTGAGAAACTCACTAGACATTAGCTTCCCAAAAGAAAATCATTTCTCAAACTGCATCCACAAAAGCGAGCAAAGATGAAACAAGTGGAAATGTGGCTTTTTTATTGAGGCTGAAATTGCCCTGTGAACTTCCCACATTCTAACTTTTATTCCGAGCTTCTCCATATTTGTCTTACCCTCCTGCGATCTCTGAGCTGCTTGAGAATGTGGATTATCCCTTTATCTCTGTACCCCCTCGCCCCGTGCGTTATCCATAATAATCACTTAATAAACGTTTGATGAATTTAATTAAAGGAGAACTAGTTGCCTTTGAGGCTGGATAGTTGTGAAAAGTACGCGTCTGCCACCTTGTGGCTATCGCTTTGTATACATGTGTTCCTACCAGGGCTTGCTTCTTCACCAAATGGGCCAGAACCATAGAAGGACTTGGTGCTACTGGAGAGTCCTCCTCAGAGAGAGGGGCCACAAGAGCACAGGAGCTCTAGGGAATGTAGGACACCAAGTTCCCTCCCTCCTGCAGGTCTTTGGGGGAAGAGCCTTAAGTAGTCCAAGAAGGTCCTATGAAAGAGTGGGGAGAAGGGAAATGGACCGGCAGGAGAGCTAAGAGCCCTGGGCTTGGGGTCAGATGACTTGGCCACTTGACAAACTCTGAACCTGATTTATAAAATGGAGGTAATTTCTGCCTTACTCACAGCCTATAGGTATATATAATCATATGCATATATGTGTATAATACACACACACATACATCTTTTACACACACACACACACATACACATCCCTCTCGATCTCTTCCACTTCTATAAATAAATAATTTTTGTGTAATTATAGGAAACTCCTAACTGTGTGTGCACATGTGTATATATCAATTCCTCTTAGCCCCGTAAATATATGCATATATTTTGTGGGAATATAGGAAAATGGTATAATTCTGTCTTTCTTTTTTTCTCTCTCTCTGTCTCTCTCTCTGTCTCTTTCTATCTTTCTTCTCTCTATTTCTATTTCTCTCTTCTTCTCTCTTTCTCTGTCTCTCCATCTCTCTGGGATACAGTAAGTAAAGTACCAGCC
Organism: Monodelphis domestica; assembly: GCF_027887165.1. Classification (NCBI taxonomy): domain Eukaryota; kingdom Metazoa; phylum Chordata; class Mammalia; order Didelphimorphia; family Didelphidae; genus Monodelphis; species Monodelphis domestica. The sequence goes on from NC_077233.1 coordinate 150,702,352, forward strand.
CTGAGGTAGGAGGTATTGAATTCAAATCTGTCAGCAGTATTAGGGATTCCCCTTCATACCCGACACAAGTACTAGCGGTCTCTAGATTTGTTTCTATATATGAATAGTGACTGTATTTTCTAAATGGAAAAATCATAACTTTTATACAAATAGCATTTTACAGTTTAGGAAGGAAACAAGCATTTATTAAGGACATTGATATAAATGCTTTACAAATACCTTATTTAATCCTTACAACCACCCTGGTAGGTAGGTGTTATTATCATCCTCACTTTACAGATAAGAAAACTGAGGGAAGCAATGGTTTAGTGACTTGGTCAGGATCACACAGCTAGTAAATGTCTGAGTCGAATTTGAAGTCAGATCTGCCCAAACTCTCTATCCACTGCACTACCTTTCCTCCCAAAAACTCTGAAGAAGATTGTGTGAGTGTAATGTGGGCCCCATATTTCAGGTTAGCTCTGCCTCTAAAAATAAAATGCTGAAGAAAGCCAAAGAATTGGGGACAATATATGACCAGAAGAGTACAAGGTCAGAAACTAGAGGGAGATGGGAAGACATAGGATAGTGAGGCAGTGAGCACTTGGCCAGCTCTTGCTCAAATGCCTGTTCCGTTGCGATGATCTAAATGCCATGAAAAGCAGACAGAGGTCTCCACTTAGTTTAGGACAATGAAAGGAAAAACACTGGCTGTAGCAGCTTCTGTCTGTTCCCATGTTCATGCCCCAAACCTTGAGAAGATGCTCAATCCTAGATCTAGAATTCCTGAGTCAGTCACCCACCTCAAAAAATGAGATGTATTTTCTTTTGTCTCCTTCTGGGAAGAAGGATTGGTGGGAACTAAATAAACAAGCTTCCCTAGAAATTCTGAATTTAAAGCAGGTTATTTTAATGCCTCGGAGCTATCCAGATTGAAGAGAAACTGCAGGAGTTCAACCAAGGAGTAAATGTTTTATTATCATTTCATTGCTTTCATTGATTATAAAAAAGAATAAAACACTGAATAGACTTAAGATGTTCTGTCTGTTGATGATGGGAGGTGACCATCACACTAAGATTGTGGGACTTTGGGCTCCATGAAATACTACAAGATCAGGAAGAAAATTATTATTGTTTCAGTAGGGAGGAGATTGGCACTAACCTGATTGGTTAAATCCACACAAACTTTATCCCCCAGACTGACAAAATGGTACAGGGAAGACAGAGGGAGGTGGAAGGACTGGGGAAAGATAGGAACTGATTCCACCCTCTGAGGATTGCACAGAGCTTGCTATTTCTTCATAGCAAGTGAGCCTGGGATTTGACCTGTACCTGATGTGTTCCATTGAAAAGTAGCAGTAGTAGTATGTGGTTAAATAAAAATAATAACTCCTATTTTACAGAGGGGGAAACTGAAGCTTAAAGAGTGAATGATTTGTCCAAGATCATATGGTTAGTATGTCTCTTTCAGATTTAAATCCACTTCATCTAAGATCAGGACTTCCCACCAAATAGTTCAACAATGGGTCTTTTGCAAAGAGAAACCCTCCTATAGCTAAAAGGACAATCTGGTATCATGGAAAAAGCACCAATCTAGGAATCTGGAGAATAGGCTTCTAGTCCTCAATTCTCCTCTTTGGCCATGTGTGACCTGGAGCACATCATCTCATTTACCCACTTAAATACTTTCTAAGTACCCACTATATACACATGCCCAAGCTAGGCATGAGGGAAGATAGAGAGTTGAGCAATCTGCCTTGAATTCATGGAATTTACAGTCTAAAAAGAATTGGATGAAAATACAGATTACTGAAATACCCACCATTCACCACCTTCATTTTCCCACATTTGCTAATCCACATGGCATACAGAGACCAGTAAGTGGAAATTCTATTCTAGTACCTTTATACTTTTATTCTGAAAGAGGCAGTGATGGATCTATGATAGTTGGGCATGCCCATAGTCTCTGCTACTAGAGAAGCTGAGGTTGGTGGATTTCTTGAGCTGCAGTGGTAAAATCTATATTTAATGAGATACCAATGTGGTGAGCACTGCCCTCCATCCCCATCCCCACCCCAGGGGCTATAAACCACCAGGACTGCTTAAGGAGGTATGAGTCAGCTCAGATTGGGAATCAAGTTTCCAATTGTAGGATGGTACCTATGAGTAGTAGCTGAATTTGAAGTCTGGTCAAAAAAGGGAAACATAAAAAAAAAGGCAATTTCAACCTTGTTGAAAAGCAGCAATATAGAACAGTGACTCATGGACTTGCCTTGGAGTCCAGAAAACAGATTCAAGCAGAAAGGTAGTATGATGTTAGATTTGGCCTCAGAGTATCTGAGTTCTAATCCTCCTGCTTAGGGGGCACTGAGCAAGCTACTTAACTTTTATGAACCTTAGTTTCTCCATCTGTAAAAGAAAGAGTTGGACTAAATGACCTTTCAGATCTCTTCCAGTTCTAAATCTAAGATTTTTTGATCATGTATCTGACACAGACAATATGATCATTATTTAACCTCTGAATGTTCCAGGCAGCTCTTCTAAGATTATAAAATAACTGAAAAGTTGCCATTCAGGAGATTTCCATATAGGGAGTTTCCTACACTGATAAAATCACTAAAGAGATAGATCTTTATTTTTCCAATGTCGCTGCATCTCCAGAATTCATTATCATATAATAATAACAGTAACAATAACATTTATAATACTTAGGCAATTGAGATAGTATCTTGGAACTTACAAAGCATTTTACATAAGTTATTTCATTTGATCCTCATAACAACCTTGTAAGGCAGGAGTTATTATCCTCATTTTGAAGATGAAGAAACTGAAGCTAGAAAAAAAAGGGAAGTATTATGCCCAGGGTCATGCAGTTAGTAAGTGACTGAGGTAGAATTCAAACTCATTTTTTCCTGATTCCAGCATCCTGGTAGTCAAAAAGTCCTTTACCTAGCTAGTATAAGGTGCATCTCCTTTACCAAATACTCCATACTGTAATTTATCCTGCCCTTACAATAAGAATACTGAGAAGCTTCAGAGTAGATATCCAGGGAATTTATTTTCTTGCCCTTAAATAATCTAACTGATATGTTGGACTTGGATTCAGGAAGATTTGAGTTCAAATCCTGTCAGCCACCTACTAGTTGGGTGCCCTGGGGCAAGACATTAACTTCTCTCAGTCTTGATTTACCTATCTATAAAAAAGGAATAATATCAGTTTTCTAACTGGGTTGTGAAAATCAAATAAGAAAACATTTTTAAGACACTCTGCAAATCTTAAAGTGCTATATAAATTATTAATTAAATGTAAATTAATAGTGAATAATAAATTAAATCATTATTATTATATGAAAATTTCCATGTCCCATTTCTGAGATTTTTTAAAAAATCATATCTGGTTCATTATTTCAAATATTCTTTAGGTCTGCCTTTACAAAGTCTCCCAAAGGGTATTTGCCATTTTCTTTTTAAAGTATTTGCCTTAAATTGGGACACTGATACGCTGCTGGTGGAGTTGTGAATTGATCCAACCATTCTGGAGGGCAATTTGGAATTATGCCCAAAGGGCTCTAAAAGACTGTCTGCCCTTTGATCCAGCCATGGCACTGCTGGGTTTGTACCCCAAAGAGATCATAAGGAAAAAGAGCTGTACAAGAATATTCATAGCTGCTCTCTTTGTGGTGGCCGAAAATTGGAAAATGAGGGGATGCCCTTCAATTGGGGAATGGCTGAACAAACTGTGGTATCTGTTGGTGACGGAATACTATTGTGCTCAAAGGAATAATAAAGTGGAGGAATTCCATGGAGACTGGAACGACCTCCAGGAATTGATGCAGAGTGAGAGGGGCAGAACCAGGAGAATCTTATGCACAGAGACTGACACACTGTGGTACAATCAAATATAATGTACTTCTCTACTAGCAGCAATGCAATGATCCAGGACAATTCAGAGGAACTTAAGAGAAAGAACACTATCCACATTCAGAGGAAGAACCGTGAGCAGAAAACAGAAGAAAAACATACAATGAATCATGTGGTTTGATGGGTACATAGTTGGGGTTTTGACATTAAAAGATCACTCTATTGAAATATGAATAATATGGAAATAGGCTTTGAACAATGATATATGTATAATCCAGGGGAATTGCTCCTCAGCTTCAGGAGGGGGGAGGAAAAAGGGGTGGGAAAAATCATGAATCCTGTAATTGTGGAAAAATATTCTAAATAAATAAATTATAGAAAGTATTTGCCTTGATAGACAGTACAATGTAGTGCTAAGAGATCATGACTTGGAATCAGAATGTCTCAGTTGTGTCTAGGCTCTGGCATTATTAGCTACATTGACCAGGGGCAAATCAGAGAATTAAGAACTTTTATAGTGAAAGGGATCACAAAGGTCATCTAGTCCAATCTATACCTGAATTCCTTTCTACAACAACTCCCATAAGTGGTTAATTAGACTTTCTTTGAATAGCTTCAATTGTGGGGAAAACTTCCTTCCTCTAACGTCAATCCATTGGTCCAAATTCAAGTTCCTAAGGTGAAGTAAAATATATCTAATCCCTCATCTCCATAATAGGCCTTTAAACACTATTTAACCCAAGTCTTCTTTTCTCTAGATTTAAGATCCCCAGTTTTTCCAATCCATCCTCATATGACATGGCTCCATGTCCCCTCACCATCTTGGTCAATCTCTTCTAAATGTAAATTCACTTTGGTTTTAAGAAGACACTTCTTTATATGGAGGATGAGAAGTTTTGCTTTCATTTGACTTGTTTAGTTTTCAGTTCACCCAAAACTGGGCAGAATTCTTTAGCAAAGTTCAAACTAAGCAAGAGTACACCGTAAGACCCTTTACCCTCCCTCATTGTGGATAACATTTCTCTAGATGTGGACCAACATCACATTAGCTCTTTTGGCTTCCATGTTGCAACACTGACTTAATAGAATGCAGAATACCCTAAAATCTCCAGGTCTTTTTTTTTTAGATCTTTGTGGACTTTTTCTAATGAATATGTTACACTACTAACTTATCTCTAAATATTCTAATTTTTGTGCACCAAGTTCCTGTCCTTCAATACCTCACCCTGCCCCAATCCAACCCTGACTTCATACAATGGCCAAAGTGATGCTTCTAATGCACAGGTTTGACTGTATCATTATCCTGCTCAATAACTTCCAGAGGCTTTTATGGCCTCTAAAATGAAATGATGGGGGCAGCTAGGTAGTTCAGTGGCTCAAGCACAGGGTTTGGAGTCAGGAAGATCTGAATTCAAATGTGGCCTCAGATACTTCCTAACTATATATGACTCCAAGCGAGTCACTTAACCCTATTTATCTAGCCCTTGCCCTTCAGCCTTAGAGTTGTTACTAAGACAAAAAAAAAAAGGATTCTTAAAAAAAACTTGAAAAAAGTTGAAACACCGAAGTTTCTTAACTTGACAATTAAAATACAAACACACACACACACACAAACACACACACATACACACACACACATAATCTAGCTGCAATCAACCTTACTGTCCTTATTTCACCCTGTCCCACTCCAGGTATCCCTCTGTTTTGACCAAATTGTCATATTTATTTCCTAAGCTTGACATTCTTTCTCCTACTCCTATTCACCATACATCTCTTGTGTCTGGATTTCCCTCCCTTCAGAGGAGTTCAAATATCTCTCTTCCTCCAATGTACCCACAGCTCAAGTTCCATTTCTCCATTAATCCTCCATCTCTCTCCTTCAATTTTTCTTACAGAACTTTAGAATCCTTCTTCACACTTACTACATTCTACCCTATTTCATACTTTTCTGTGAACACATAATTAGATTCCTTATTATATCTCAAGTTCCTTGAGGGCTTTTTTCATCTTTACAGTTCTAATGCCTTTCACATATTAAATGCTTTGCACTTAATAAGTTTTTGTCGAATTAGATTTACTTGCACTCTAACCACATTTCCCCCCATGCAGTACTTATACTATTATTTTTTAAAATCTCAACTACAAGTTACATTAATTTCTACTATATTTCACTTTATTAATATTGGCCCATTTGTTTTAGCCAAAGATCTTTCAGCAATCTTGATTTTGTCTTCCAAAGTAAGCTCTCACTCTTATCCCTCATCCATGAATGTGATAAGCCTTGATCCAAATCGTTTCCAGAAATATTGAATAGCAGACAGTTTACAATCATTTTCCTAGGCTACTCTACTAGAGATCTTCTTTCAAATTGAAAATGATCCATTAAATGTTAATCTTTGAGTTAGTTTTGAATCTAACTATGTAATTTTCTAGTCTGCATTTTTCAATATAGTCCATGAGGATCTTATAAGAGAATTTATTAAAATTATTGATGAATTCCAAGCATACTATGTCTAGAGAATTCTCCTTATCCATGTCAAAAAAAAAACTATAAAAAGGGGAAATTAAGTATATTTGACTTGATTCATTCCTGAAAACTTATTCTAGCTCATGGTGACTAATATTTTCCTTTCTAAGAACTTAGAATCTATACTTTTTGTTATTCTTCATTCACCTTCTGGACTTGTTCTTGATTTAATTTAGACTTTACCATATCCCCTCTACTGCCGGATCATCCTGGAATTTCCCTCAATGCCAGGGGCTTCCTTGTCCTGGTATAACTTACCATCATCAAGACCATATAATTTGAATTAATTAATATCTGCTAAAATAAATCTTGCTATCACCTGACTTATTTTAGTTTCAAGTCCTTGTTAACTAATTTTGTTACATTGCCTGCTCTAAAGATAATTCTCCCTGGGAAATTAGAAGCAAGAAAGGTGTCAAAGCTGAGTCCTAGTTAATGTGAATAATGAATCCCCTGGAGTGGTCATACATATTCAAAATCATACTCTTCCAAATTATAATTATGTAAAATATGGTAAATTATTCCAAACCAATAGAAATATGTAATAAAAATTCTAACAATACAACTACTTCAAGGGATTAATTAATTGCACTAATTGGAGCCTGGCTATACATACTCTTAATTTTATCTTAATACATTATGGTCATCATCATTATCATCACACCTGTCCCCAAGAACTGACCCTATTAATTCTTCACTTTTCTTCTCACTCTAAAAATAAAACAATTAAAAAGTCCTTCTTGCTATCTGTTTTTTTTTCCCTTTCAAGTCTCAATTCATCCTAGGCTTTGGCCAATTTTTTCTATATCTTACCTCTTCATTTCACTGGTTTCTGACTTAACAGATAGTTATGAACACATTTCCTCTTTCCTTTCCTTTTCAGTTTTAAGCTCATCTGATCTTTCCATCTAGTCAAAAAACAACTACATTCTTTCTTCCAGATCTTCATTAGAAATATTGAAACCCTAAATAGGAGCCAGTCACTCTCACATCAGCTATATTTCAGACAACTTAAGTCTGTAAATATTTATTATACACATTCTAGGTGAGAGAAACAAGAAGGGTAGTGTCATTGGACTATAAAATACTAGGGTTTGGAAGGGAATAAAATCTAAGAAAAGTGCAAAGGCAGAAGAGGGCAGATTATAAAGGGCTTTGATTGTCAAACAAAGGATTTTATATCTATATTCATCCTGGAGATGATAATTGAGTCACTGGAATTTAATGGGTAGTGGGTCAAATCTGTGCTTTAAGAACAATTTGAGTGGCAGATGGATGGAAGTGGGGGGAAAAACTTGAGGCAGGGAGACAATAAACCTTTGTCTATAGTCTCTAGCAATGATAACACTACCTATACTTCTAAATTGATATTTCCTCTTTAGTATTTCAGAATCCCTAGAGAGCCTTTCCTGTTGTTTTTTTTTTCTATCAATATTATATTGGAGGATATTTTTTAAATGTGGAGAAGAAAATCTTGTTGAATGGCCTCTTTTTTCTGAATAAAGTAGACAAGAAAAAGGTTCTTTCTTGAGAAGAATGAAGGAGCTGATTCCCCCCTCCCCCCTCTTCATTTTCCATCAACTACTCTGCCTGGTTTCAATTCCAGAAAAGATCATGCCTTCCCTAGGATAAACTGATCACCAGCAATCTCATCACCATGTAAATTGACTCTGTTTTTTATACTCAACACCTTCCCAATTCCCTCAATTGCTTCTCCAATCTGATAAGAAGGCTGGAGTGGGGAACATTAAATTCCTTCCAAAGCCTTCCTTTACAGAGGCTCACATAGCTTTATAATAACTCTCTATTTTCCATAATGAACTCTGTTTCTTTTAAGCAGCACAGAACATGCCATAGAACATGTCAGAAGGTGCCAGCATGCTACTGGTGAAGAGCAGAGGACAACTACAAGTAATGAAACAGCTAAGCCAAGGTCAAAAGGAAGTTCAATTGTGGGTGTCCCTGGTGAAGAAATTATGTCCAATGCTGCAAAGATGGTAGGGCCTATGAACCAAGGGAAAATGGATGTGGTCAAACAGAGATGGAAGCATCAAGCATCAACATCTTGGGTGCTGGTGAACTCACTGGACAGGGAGGGTGAATTTAATTCAGATGATCATTATATATACTACTATGGGCAAGAATGCCTTAGAAGAAATGGTATAGCCTCCATAGTCAATAGAAGGATAAGAAAAGTAGTACTGAGCTATAATCTCAAAAATGACAGAATATCTGTTTGAATCCAAGGCATATCACTCAACATCACAGTAATATGTCTAAGCACCAACCACTGATACCAAAGAGGCCAAAGGTGCTCAGTTCTATAGATATCTATATCTTCTAGAAATAATACCAAAAAAAAAAGATGTTACATTTCTCATAAAGGATTGTAATGCTAAAGTAGGAAATCAAAAGATAATTGGAATAACAGGCAAGTTTGGCCTTGGAGTGCAAAATGAAGCAGGATGGAGACTAATAGAGTTTTGTCAAGATAACTCTCTGGCCATAGGCAACTCTATTTTCAACAATCCAAAAGACAACTCTACACATACATGGATATCACGAGATGATCAGTATCAAAATCAAACTAATCATATGCTTTATAATCAAAGATGAAGAAGTTTTTAATAGCAGTTAAAACAAGACTTGGAGCTGACTGTGGCTCAGATCATGAGCTTCTTATTACAAAATTTATACTTAAATTGAAGAAAGTAGGGAAAACCATTAAACCAAATGGGAGGGAAGAAATGGAAAAAATAACATACTTTATACTCAGGCTCAAATATCACTGCTAATGGTGACTGTGGCCATGAAATTAAAAAAAAAAAAACACTTGCTTCTTAAAAGAAAAACTATGGAGAATCTTGGCAGCATGCTAAAAAGAAAAGATCAACTTATCAAAAAAGGTATGTATAGTCAAAGCTATGATTTTTCCAGTTGCAATATATGGCTTTGAGAGTTGTGGTATAAGGAAAACTGAATGTCAAATAGATCCCCTTGAATTGTGATGCTGGAGAAGACTTTTGAGAGTCCTTTTGACAGCAAAAAAAAAATAATAAAATCAGTTAATATTTAAAGAAATTAACCCATACTACTCACAGAAAGGTCAAATACTGAGGCTGAAGCTTAAATACTTTGGCTTTATAATGAAAAAACAGGGATCATTGAAAAAGACCCTAATGTTGGAAAAAATTGAAGGCAAAAGAAAAAGAAGACAGCAGAGGATGATATGGATAGATGGAAGTAATAATAATGAGCTTGGAGAGACCTCAAGAAATAGTGGAAAATAGAAGGGCTTGGCAGGCTACAGTCATGAAAAAGGGGTCGAGAAAAATGGAATAAAATTGAATTTTTTAAAAAATCTGTCCTTCTCTCCTCTATATTGTCTATCTTTCACCATCTAAACTCTTGCCTTTGGTCTGGATTTCCCTAAAAAACCTCAATATTTTCAGCTGGTGACCTACTTTGGCATCATTCCTTTGATCCTTTTAGAGAGTTCTTTATCTGCAAAGTTGTAGATGAGATGAGTTGTTTGTTCAGACCTTTCATTTTCCCAGTTAGCAGGGAGCCCAATTTACACTTAATGCCTACATGGCTGTTAATTACTTCTGTAAGAACTACAGACACAATCCAATCCTTCTTAAAGTTTGCAAAAACAAGTCCCTTGATCTCCGCACAATCCTGGGGTTCCTATTCTCACTGCTAACTACACAGCAAACTTTGCCATGCCCCTTCTTAATGAGTCCCATGGTATCGGGGAAGGAGTACTGGCTCTGGAAAAGTCAGAGGACCTAGGTTCACTTTTGACACGTGATATTTACTATTTGTGTCATCACTGGCAAGTCACTTCATGCTACTGAGTATCAGTTTCCTCATCTGTAAAATCAGATTTCATAGTTGTTGAGGAAAATTTGCTCTCAAATACAAGACCCAAGAGAAGCATAAAAAGAAAAACAGGAAAGAGAAATCATAGGAGATTCAATAAAGTTAAACTGTTTACATCCCTAGATGGGAAGATGATACTTGTAACTCCTCAGAACTTTATCATTACTAGGATAGTTAGAAGTAGTATACATAGACACAGGGCAGTGGTGTGCATTGAATATGATGGGATGATGTCTTTAAAAAATAAAATTAATATTGTGCTGAAAGAGATAATGAACTGGAGGAATTCCATGGAAACTGGAATGACCTCCAGGAATTGATGCAGAATGAAAGAAGCAGAACCAGGAGAACATTGTACACAGAGACTAACACAATGTGTTACAATCAAATGTAATGGACTTCTCTATTAGTAGCAATGCAATGATTCAGAACTATTCTGAGGGACTTATGAGAAGGAACACTATCCACATCCAGAGGAAGAACTGTGGGAGCACAATACTGCAAATATGAATAACATGGAAATAGGTTTTGAACAATGATATATGTATAACCCAATGGAACTGCTTGTCAGTTCTGGGGGAGGGGAAAAGGAGAGGAAATTATGAATCATGTAATCATGGAAAAGTATTCTAAATAAAAAATTAAATTAAATTAAGGGATGAGAAAGAAGAATGCATTGGGAGTCAAGGGAAAGGAGGGTAAATTGAGGTAATAATGGGGTAAATTGTTTCACATAAAAGAGTAGTGAAAGAGCTTTTACAGTGGAGGGGAATATAGAGGAGATGGAAAGGGGTGCACCTGAATCTTATTCTCCTAAGAACTGGTCAAAGAGGGAAGAACAAATACACTTAATTGGGTATCTTACCCTACAGTAAGTGTTAAAGTACTATGAAAGTAGGAGGGGAAGGGAATAAGCGAGTAATGGTAGGGGCTGATAAAAAAAAAAAGGGGGGGGGCAAATTGGTTTAGGCAGTGGTCAAAAGGAAAACACAAAAGTGTTCTAAATCCCTCCTGATTAGATAAATACAAATCAAAACAACTCTGAGGTACCACCTCACACATGGCCAATGTGGCAGCAAAGGAAAGTGATAAATATTGGAGGGGATATGGCAAAATTGGAACATTAATTAATTGCTGGTGGTGTTGTGAATTGATCCAAGCTTTCTTGAAGGGCAATTTAGAACTATGCCCAAAGGGCTTTAAAAGACTGACTGCCCTTTGATCCAGCCATATCACAGCTGGGTTTGTACCCCAAAAAGATGATACAGAAAAAAGATTTGTACAAGAATATTCATAGCTGCGCTCTTTGTAATGGCAAAAAATTGGAAAATGAGGGGATGCCCTTCAATTGGGGAATGGCTGAACAAATTGTGGTATATGTTGGTGATGGAATACTACTGAACTGGAAAGACCTCCAAGAATTGATGCAGAGCAGAAGGAGCAGAACCAGGAGAACATGTACACAGAGACGGATACACTGTGGCACAATCGAATGTAATGGACTTCTCTACTAGCAGCAATGCAATGATCCAGGACAATTCAGAGGAATTTATGAGAAAGAACACTATTCACATTCAGAGGAAGAACTGTGGGAGTAGAAAGGCAGAAGCAAACACATATGATCGATCACATGGTTCAATGGAGATATGATTGGGGTTTTGCCTTTAAATGCAAATATGAATAATATTGCCAATATGAATAATATGTAAATAGGTAGTATATGTATAACTCAGTGGAATTGCTTGTCAGCCCAGGTGGTGTGAGAGGAGTGGGAAAAATCATGAATCATGGAAAAATGGAAAAATGTTCTAAAAAAATAAATAATTTGTTTAAAAAAAAGCAAAACATTTTTGAGGCTAGACAGGAGGAAGGAGAGAGGGTATGAAAAATGGGAGGAAACTAGGATGGAAGATAATTCCCAATATTCAATAGTGATGAAAAAAATTACTTACAACAAATCTCCCTAATAAAGGTCTCATTTCTCAGATGCACAGAGAAATTACTCAAATGTATAAGAATAAAAGTCATTCCCCAATTGATAAATGGTCAAAGACATGAAGGAGCAGTTCTCAAAGTAATTAAAGTTATCTATGGTCAAGTGAAAAAAATGCTCTAAATAACTATTAATTAGGGAAATGCACATTAAAATCACTCTGAGTTAACATCCCACACCTACTGTATTAACTATTATGACAGAAAAGGAAAAAGACAAAAGTTAGAGGAGATGTGGGAAAATCAAGATGCTAATTCACTGTTGGTGCAGTTGTAAACTGATTCAATCATTCTAGAGAGCAATTTGGAACCATTACTAGGCCTTACTCTCAAAGAGATAAATAAACAAAAAGGCAAAGAACTTACATGTACAAAAATATTTACAGTAGCTCTTTTTGTGGTGGCAAAGAATTAGTAAGTGAGGAAATATCCATCAATTGGAGAATGGCTGAGTAAGTTTTGGTATACGAGTATAATGAAATATCACTGTGCTATAAGAAATTATAAGAAGAAAGATTTCAGAAAAATCAAGAAAGAGTTATAAAGATTCAGAAGGAAATAAGCAGAGCCAAGAGAACACTGTACACAGTAATAATTATTATATGATGAACAACTGTGAATAACTTAGCTATTCTCAGTAATACAATGATCTAAAACAATCCCAAAGGACTCAAGACAAAAATTCCATCTGCTTCCAGAGAAAGAACTGATGGAGTCTGAATCCAGAACAAAGCATAGTGAATATCATTTTCTTTCTTCATTTTTTGTTTGAGTTTTCTTCCATAAAAGGATTAATATGGGGAAATAGTTTATATGACTACCAATGTAAAATATATATATCAGATTATTTACCATTTTGGTGGGAAATTATAGAAGGAAAGAATTTAGGACTCAAAACTTTTAAAAAATGTTAAAAATTGTTATATATAATTGAGTTAGGGTTAATATTATCAAAGAAAGTATTATCATCCCTGTTTTATAAAAGAGAGCAGAACATAGGATCACAGATTTAAAGTTGGAAGGGATCTTAGAGACCATAAAATCCAACTCCTTCATTTAACATTTGAGGAAACTGAGGCCCAGAGAGCCTTAACATTTATATAGCATTTTAAATTTTGCAAAGTACTTTACATGTATTATTTCATTTTAGCCCCCTAACCACCCTGAGAGTTGTGGTATTATGATTATGATTATGATTATTATTTCCACTTTATAGATAAAGAAACTGAGGCAGGCAAAGGTTAAATGACTTGGCCAAGGTTAAAAGTGTCTGAGATGGTCTTCATGCCTTCAGGTTCAGTACCCTATCCATTACTCCAGGCTATACAATTAATAGCTTCCCAATAAGGAAGGCCTAGGTGCAAGCCTTGCACTGGATACATAATGTTAAGTAATTCTTGGCAAGCCTCTTAATCTCTCAGTGACCTTCAGGCACTTCAGGCATAAGAGACAATGTTCATCTGCTTTCACAATGGGTGTTTCCTTCTAAGAGGGAGTTCCCTTGTTGTTTCAGTTGTGTACAACTCTTTGTGACCCCATTTGGAATTTTCCTGGCAAAGATACTGGAGTAGCTGGCCATTTCTTTATGCTGCCCATTTTACAGATAAGGAAACTGAGGCAAATAGTGTTAAATGACTTGACGAAGGTCACACAGCTAGGATCTGGGACTGAATTTGAACTCAAGAATGTAGGTTTTTCTGACTCCAGGCCTGACTCTCTAACACTGTGCCACTTAGCTGCTCTTTAGCAAATTCCTTACATAGATGAAATCCCAGATCCAGACAAAAATAAAATAAAAAAGAGAAGAATTCCCCACACCAACCGTAACGCCAGACACTAAGGGTCCAAAGGCAAAAATGACAAAGTTCCTACTCTCAAAAGGCTTCCTTTCAAGCAATGGTAAGGAGGTTAACTAAGAACACTAAGGCGAGAGACGTATTTCCCTCTGGGAAGGCTGACAAATGTAGTTTAGGTTATGTGAAGAGTCAGAAATCTCAGAGCTGAAAGGCAATTTCAAGGGACACATAGCCTAAATCACAGCTGAGGACGGAGCTTCCCTACAACAAATGGTCACCTCACTTTCATAGGAAGGCCGCCAGTGACAGGGAATCTCACTGGCTCTAGAATTCTTTTTTTCTCTCTCTTTTTTTTTAATTCAATCTTTAGCTGCTCAATCCAGGAGAACTCTCTTTTACAATTCCGATCGTTAAAAAGCCCTTCTTTGCTATCTAGCTGAAAGTGGTCTCTCTGTTCCATCCACCTATTGAACAATGTCTTGAACATGGGAGATATTTAATAAATGTTTGCTGAATTAAATACATAGCTTCTAGTTCCTAGGGCAAGGATGAATACAATCTCTCTTCCACAGAAAGGACTTTTAAAAAACTGAAAAAAAGAGCTTCCCTTTTTCCCTATCTTCTCCCTTTAAGATTAGAAATGTCCCCACTAATCCAATTAATTGTGGTTTTTTTGGCATCCTTTCAAGCCTCTGGTCACTCTCCTCTATAGGAATCCTTTCAATGTCCTGCCTAAAATGGGATGATCCAGAAGTGGACACAATAATTCATGTCAAAGCAGAGGACAGGGAGACCACCTCCTACTCTGTTCTAGGCACTGGGTTTTCTGTTAAAAATGTGTTTTCTCTTCATTAAGATTGCAATAGCTTCTGTAATAACCATATTACACTGTGGACCCCTATGTAATATTTAATGGAGTAAGTCTCCCCTCCCAAGTCCTTTTTCACCCAAGCTTCCTCACTTTTCTCCTTTACAAAACAAAAAAACAATCAAACAAACAAAAACCCTTATCTTCTGCCTTAGAATTGATATTTAGTACTAGTTACAAGGCAGAAGAGTGGTAAAGGTTAGGCAATTGGATTTAAGTGACTGGCCCAGGATCACACAGTTGGGAAGGATCTAAGGTCACATTTGAACCCAGGACATCAGCTCTGCCTCTCTATCCACTGAGCCACTTAGTTCCCTCTTACTTTTTTCTCTCTCTCATGTTTATAGTTGATTATTAGATTCCAAGTATAAGCTATCACATTTGTCCCTATTACATTTTACCTCTTTAGTTTGACATCATTATTCCATCCTCTTAAGATCTTGTTGGAGCCTGATTTGTCCTCCAACAAATGTGACAGCTATGACTTTATCCAGGTCGCTGACATTTTAAAATTCAAATAGAACACAGCCAACTTTACTATTAAAAGAAATTAAAACCATTCTATTTGAACACTTCATGAACGCAAAGACCCAAGCATGTCTCTTCTTAGTCCATGTCTTTTTAAACCATGAGGTCTTAAACCTGGGCAGAAGAACATGTTTTTCGGTCATTCTGTTTTAATGTAATATAATACATTTATTATATATATCATATATAAAATGACATAATATAATATGATATGATATGATATGATATGATATGATACAATATAATATAATATAATGTAATATAATATAATATAATATGATATGATATAATGTAATGTAACATAATGTAACATAATATAATATTTTTGTATTTTATGCATTTTAAACTATTCTTTGAGACCCAGTCCACAGGCTTTACCAGATAACACAAAGAGGTTAAGACTACCCGCTCTATGCTGAAAAGGCTTCATATCACTATATGTCATCTTGTGGCATCCTTAGGCTCTCCCTTCTGCCATTTTCCTAATCTTTTCCCCCGCCCAGCTGGTTTTCCTTAAACCTTCCAGCTCAGCTTTCTTTCACATGTGTATTGCCTAAGAAAGCCACGAGATGGCAGCAGATTCTCATTTTTGCAGCAACTACCACTCTGGCTCCCTGTGGAGTCATCTGTGAGCACTGAGTAGGAATTGATGGAAGCATTCTGTATTTAACCCCTCTCTCCAGCCTGGACTTGCATGCTCTCCCCCACCCCTCAACAGCTTATTCCTAGAGGCCAAAGTGTGTATACCTATCCACCCCGCCAGAGGAAAAAGGGAAAGGTATTGGCCAGGAGTGGTAGCAGAAGGGACTAGTCCACAGTACGTTAATAGGGCAGGCTGTGAAATCTCTTTCAAATCTCTTTCCCAGCAATATCTATGAAGCGAAAAGCAAGCCATCTGTTTTGCATTCTGTTACTAGACAAAGCGAGCAGGCGGAGAATACTGTTTCTCTTGTCCCAGTCCCATGGCATGGATCACAATAGTATCTTAGCCTGGCATTCGTTGCCCTCCCCATTAAACTTTCGAAAGCCAAGCATGATGACCTCTTCTAGGTCTGCCAAATGACTAGGTTACTCTATCCAGAATGCATCAATCGAGTGGGAACGTTTAGAGCACCCCAATAGGCTCAATCCCCACTAGAGTTGCTGTGAATTGGGCTGAATCCAAAGTAAAGTCCACTCTGTAGGTGCTGCTGACACCTTCTGTTTCATGGAAGTTTTATTTAAAGACAAGAAAAGATGCGAGGGATTAAAAGGGACGGGGAGTGGCGAAGAAAACTTAGAGCCCGGCCACAGCATCCACAACGTAGCTGCCCTAAGAGCCAGCCTGGAAGAAGGGCAGAGGTTGAGTAGACACACACAGCCATGCCTACCGAGGGAACATGGGTAGCAGGGGAGCTCAAAATTTCCTCCCCTGCATAGGCGTTTCCACAGCAGCTGAGCTAAACAGAAATCTGCCTCTTTGTAGCTGACATCCATTGGGTCTAATTCTGCTCTCTGCAGCTATCCGGTATAAACCCAAACTGTCCCTTAGGATGACGGGCTCTAAAAGCTGGACAAGACCTCAGGTCACCTAGTGCAATTGTTAACTTGACTTCTAAATCACCAAGTGCTACTCATCCTCTGCTTGAAGTTTTCCAGGAAGACAGACCCACTTCTTCCAGAGCAACTTACACCACTCAATAGAACTCCTCTTGGGATGAAGTTTCACTTTACATCAAACCTAAACCTGAATTTTGCCCCACTCTTATCACTAGTCCTGCCCTCTGCGACCAACTAGAAAAGCCTAATAACCTCCCTTCTGCGTGATAGCTCTGTAAACACTTTGTGACAGTTACCCATTTAAGACTAGGGTATCTTCTCTTCTCTAGATAAGCCTCTCAAGTTACTTCATTTGTTCTTCATACGATATGATCAGAAGACCCTTTGTCATTCCAATGTCCCCTCTCTGAATACTCTCCAACTTGTCGATGTCCTTCTTAAAATGTGGCACTCTACTGAATAGAATGCTTCAGATTTTATTTGACCAGGGTATAGTACAATGGTTTGATAACCTTCTTTCTGTGTCTCAGTGAAGCATTAGCTTATTTTTGACTGCCATATCACACTGGTGATCTGTATTGGGCTTGCTATCTAGATCTTTAATATAAGAATTGACTTTATGTCTCCCTCAGCCTTACTTTTTAAAGTTGAATTTTTTAATGCAAAGCTTAAACTTGACATTTATCCCTATTAAACTTTATCTTATTGTATCTAGCATGCTAGCCATTCCTCCCAGTTTTGTGTCATCCACAATGTGTCTTCCATGATTCCATCCAAATTATTGATTAAAATATTTAATGGCATAGGACCAAGGATAGATCTCTGTGATGCTCCACTAGAAAATTCTATCCAATCTGAAAGGAAATCATTAATAATCAATCACTGGTTTGGTTTAGTCATCCAATCTGTTCCAAAGTCCCTTTAGACAATATCATCATCTAGACACTCTTTTCATCTTTTCCACAAGGATAGCATAATAAATTTAGTCTAGTGCTTTGATGATATTTAAGTATGCCATGCCAAATCAATTTTACTGATCAGTCTACATACCTAGTCTAAAAAAAATGGGATACTGTCATATTAAATCTTGACTTCTTTTACCCTTAGGCATGCAACTAATGACTTTAAGTTTAAAAGTCAGCTGGGAAAGCAACTGTTTTGCTGGTATGATGACGTGGGACAGCCATTCCTACTAGTTTGCTGGGGGTGTTGCTGTCAACACGAGTTTTTCAAACATAAGAATCCATCTTAGTGTCAGGAAGTCCCTTTCCAAATAGACTGTTTCTTGTAGGATGTGTGTATTTCTGTGCTGTACTCTGCCTCTTCCCAGTCTCAGGAAATACTCTCCTGTACGTATATTTAGATACCCATGATGAGCAGGATTCTTCCTGTTGAAGTTTTGTTGATCTAGTAGCTGTGGACAAGGGAGTGAATCCCTGACCTCCAGTTCCATTTGGCAGAGGTGATGCCAGAATGGGCTGCAGACTGCCAGCCCATTGGTGGGGAAGTCGGGACTCCTGCTCCTAGTCTTGGCCCCCTTGCTTAAGGAAGTGATCCTTTTCTCAGATGCAAAAGCAACTCTGGTTCTGTCAATCTGGCAAACTAGGTGGCCCCAATCAATCTCTGACACAGCTTTGATTCCCATTAGGCTACTGAAGGGATAAAGGGACAACCTCCAGGATATGAGAGACTTGGTTTCCATGGACAACAAGCTTAAACTTGCTGCCACATTCTGACCACCCCCACCTCCCCCCACCCCATGTCCTACAGGTTTGTGTGTAGTAAATACTTGCTTCCCATGAGGATGTTGGTAGGAACCAAGTTGCCATTTGTGTTCTATTAATAAAAATCAAGGGCTTTAAGTACATGGAGTTTAAGAGGGCTTCAAAAAGACAGGAAGAAGGAAACTCCACAGGGAGTGCTCAGAACTCCTCACAGAGGCCCCAAGCTGTCTGTAGAGCTAGACCATGCTGCTCTGAGGGCTTCACTGCCACAGGGAAGAACACCAATCCTGAACCCACAGAATCTGACCAAAATGTGACTGGGGCTGGCCAGAGAGGGCAAAGCTATTAAGTCAAGAATAACAAGGCAGGCAAGTCCATGTCTCTAGGGCTTACCTGCCCTCTTCCTTCACCAGTATAAAAGTCAAAGACTTGGCAAGACATATATTTCAGGAAAGCCCAAAACTATATTCTCCCAACCTAGGATTTCGGATAGCAAACACCTACCAACAACAGTGAGAACGTCTTTATCAATCTGAGCCTTGATGTAGATTCGTCCGCGACGTTCAGTGTGGTCTGTTCCGCAGAGGCTGGGGACATTCATCACACAGCGTTTGTGCACGTTCATCATGCAGGCTGGACAGAAGAGAGAAAAGGGGAAAAAATCCATGTAATGGAGGTATGGCCTTTGGATTTTAGAGACAGGAGAGACCTAAGAGATCATGTATTCTGATGTCTGTCTCATTGTGGAGCCTCATGTATAGTGATTATTGGTGTGCAAATTCTCATTGTTAATGTTATCTCCAGAACTCTGAAGTCTATCATTAATCAAAAGTATAAAAGAAAATCTGAGAAAGAGAGTCAGAGACAGAGAGGGAGAAAAGCAATGGCATGTCATTTGCCCCAAGTCACAGATGTAGAGCTGGGATTTGAACTCAGGTCTTCTAACAAATCTAGTGCTCTTTCTACTACACTACATTGGCTTTAGTTTTTTGGTTTGTTTGTTTTTTAATCCTTACCTTCTGCCGAAGTATCAATTTTAAGACATAAGAGCAACAAAGACCTGGCAGTTGGGGTTAAGTTACTTGCCCCAGGGTCACATAGCTAAGAAATATCTGAGATCACATTTGAATCCAGGACCTCCCAACTCACTGCCTTTAGATTTGGAGAGGTACTACAGAGATGTGTCACAGAAAAATATAACTAGTAAGAATAATCATATATATATATATATATATATAATGTTTTACAATTTGCTCAATGCTTTACATAGATGATCTATTTGAGTCTTACAAAAATGCTGTGAGGTAGGTACTGCAGATATTATCCCTTTTTTAATACATAAGGAAGTTGAGATTCTTAAAAGAGTTAAGCAGACATCAGTCCTGTCTCTGGCATTTATCTCTGTGCTGCTTAGCATGCACTATATACAAGATGGCTGGCACAATTCATATTTCCAATTTCTGCATCTTAAAGCAACAGATTTTATGATTAAAAGACCAAATTCTTCATTCTTCACAGCACTATATCAGAGGACATTCCACACAATGCTTCCACAAAAGAACTAAGGAAGGTTCAGTCATATACTTATACTGGTGAAATTACCTATCCACCCTCTTATTAACAGAGTCAGCCCCAGAGTTCCAGGCAGCATTAATAGGATGCCTATTATAAAACATTTTTAAGTGAATAGAGTAAAATAGAGAGCACAAGAAAGAAGAGGAGATGATAGGGCAAATAAGAGGAAGAGGGAGAGGGAGAGACAAAGAGACAGAGGCAGAGAGACAGAGGGAAAGAGGGAGAGGAGAGGAGAGGAGAGGAGAGGAGAGGAGAGGAGAGAGAGAGAGAGAGAGAGAGAGAGAGAATATGAGAACCAGAAACCATAAGGTGAAAACACAATGAGAGAATCAGAGAATGAGATGCTTTGTATGCACATGTGCTTGTGAGAGGGAAAGGGGAGAAAGGAAGAGGGAGGGAACAAAGAAGGAAGAAAAAGAGAGGAAGGGAAGAGAAGAGAAAAGGGGAAAGAGGAGGGGGAGAAGGGAGAAAGAAAGAAAAGGAGAAAGAGGAATGTAAGGAAAAGGAAGAGGAGGAAGCAAAGAGAAAAGGGAGGGATTAGAGGCAAAGAGGAAGGAAGGAAGGAAGGAAGGAAGGAAGGAAGGAAGGAAGGAACGAAGGAACGAAGGAAGGAACAAAGGAAGGAATGAAGGAAGGAACGAAGGAAGGAATGAAGGAAGGAACGAAGGAAGGAACGAAGGAAGGAATGAAGGAAGGAACGAAGGAAGGAACGAAGGAAGGAAGGAACGAAGGAAGGAGAGTGGCAAAGAAGGGAAGGGGAAATAAAGGAGAAGATAGAGTGAAGAGAAAGTGGAGGTGGAGGAGAGAGGAAAGAAGGAAAAGGGGAAGAGAGAAAAGAAGAAAAAGAATGGGAAAAAGAATGCTATTTTGTCCCAAACTCTCTTCAGGAATCACTGGGCTTATTTGCTATTCCTGACTTGGCATATCATATCTCCCAACAGCCAGAAAAGGAGAACAGAGAAAGGGAAGTCCCCAGAGAAATTCCTTGTGAACATGTTTAGGGTGGGAAATGGCACAAATTTGTCATGCTGCCTTACTTTTAAAGCTCAATTACTGGGTTCAGTCATCAACTCCCCAAGGCTAGTCAGATTTAGAAGGGTGATGTATGCCTCAATGTGCCATTTTTGTCTTCTACCCTTTCCTTGTGTGACAGCTCTTGGCTACTGTCCACCTATTGCTTCTAGGTGCCACCAACCCAGAAGGATCATCATCATCTCACTCACAAATCCTAGTTGGGTACCCAACATATGTAAAGATAACCACTGATTTCCAAGGCTCAAAACTCATTGTGGGCCCTGGAGCCTTGGAGATATTTAAGGTTCAAACCAGGATATGTGAGGAAGCTAAGGAGTTAACAAAGTCATCTCTCTAAGCCTGTCAAATCAGAAAGGCTGAATGGATGGGTGGAAGGAAAGCAACAGGGTCCCAGGGGCACCTTCCTGCTCCCTTGAAGTAGTAACAGCCCTAAAAGAGAATTAACAAACACATTTCTCTGTGACTTGGTCTTTGGGGACAGGCTCCAAAAACAGAGCTGGCAGGAGAGGCTGTGTGTGCCTGGGGGGATAAGGGAAGTCAGAATGACAGAGCTTTCATGGAGGGCAATGTTTATATAATAACACAAGTGAGCATTACCTGGGGATTTTAGGGAACTGCAAGTTTAATAGTCACTGAAATGTGGCAATTGGTCCAAAAAGCCAATATGATGTTTAAATGATAAATAGAAATAGGGTCCAAAAGAAGGGAGATATTGGCCCCATTGTACTCTGTGCTCATGGGATCCTAATGGAAATAATGTTTTGGTTCTGACTACTGAATTTTAGGGAAGACATTAACAAGCTAATGGGTGAACAGGATGGGGAGGAAACCAGAGACCACAGGACACAAGAATAGGTTGACAAAACCAGGAATGCTAAGTATGGGAAAGAGAACGCCTAAGGGGAACATGACCACTTTCTTGAGGGAGTCGTATGTGAAAGGAAAGGTTATTCTTATTCTGGATATTGAAGGAAGGCAGGTCATAGTTTCATAAAAAAGAAAAACTTCTGGGGAATTACAGCTATTCAAAAGTGGAATGAACTATAATAAGCTCCCTTGAGGGGTCTTTAAGTAGTTGCTTGGTGATTAACTGTCAGGGTGGTTATAGAATAGGAATAAGATTCCTATTCAGATGCAGGTTATCCTATGTGATGCCCCAATCAGAAATTAGGAGATTCTATGATTCTGTGTCTGGAGATCTCAGCAGACAATGGGACACAACGTGGAGCCAAGGTCATTTTAAGTTTGTTTGGTAATTAAGGCTTTGTTACCTAGGGATGTATCTTCCTGACATTTCTCTAGGTACCTAAAAAAAGCTAAAATACTATTTCCTTCCTATTAGTCTAATAGAGACAAATAGAATTAAAAGGGCTTTTTAATCAACTCAAAATGGGAAAGAAGGGAGGAACAATAAAATTACCAGACTCCATAATCCTTATTTTTAAACCCTTACCTCCCATCTTAGAATCAATACTGTGTACTGGTTCTAAGGCAGAAGAGCAGTAAGGGTTAGGCAATGGGGGTTAAGTGACTTGCCCAGGGTCACACAGCTAGGAAGTGTCTGAAGTCATTTTTGAACTTCCCATCTCTGGTCCTAGCTCTCATTCCACTGAGCCAAAAGGCTGCCCCCCACCCCATAGCATTTTCTTATTGAACTATAGCCACTTGTACTTAGCTATTTGTATGTCTGTATTTTCTCCCAGACAAGAGCATGAATTCCTAGAGGCCACAGATTGGGTATAATTTTTTTTTGCATCATCATAACCAAGCAGAATTTCTTGCTCATTGGAAGCTGGATAAATGATCCATTTTAAAATGTGTTTTAAAGTAGATAAATGCCCCCTGGGCACCAAAAATATTTCTTGTTCAATCATTTTTGACTCTTCATGATCACATTTGGGGTTTTTCTTGGCAGAGATCCTAGAGTGATTTGTCATTTCCTTCTCCAGCTCATTTTACAGAAGAGGAAACTGAGGCAGACAGGGTTAAAAGACTTGCCCAGGTGTCTGAGACCAGATTTGAACTCAGGGAGATGATTCTTCTCAATTTCAGGCCTAGCATATTTACTGTACCACCCAGCTGCCCAAAGGCATAAAGAACAATTTATTTGAATTAACAAATATCTATTATAACATTCTCAATATAATAGCTGTTGTCCCCACTGTTTCAACTAACAATAGCTTCTATTTCTATAGTAGTTTAAAGTTTAAAGTGCTGGGGAATAGTGCATTGAGGGGTGCCCTCAAAACCAGGAAGAACTGAGTTCAAGCCCAGCCTCTAATATACTCTCTGGCTCTGTGATCCTGAGCAAATCACAACTTCTCAGTGTTTGGGGCGACTCTCTAAGACTGTAAGTTAGAGGAAAGGTACTGACCTACATTGGTAAAGAGAGTTTCCTCACTTGGGAGTTCTCTATTCTAAAGGAAACACAGTTCCAATTCCTTTCCCTTTTGGGGAAGCACTTTCCTGAAAAGAATTCTGTGAGATAATATAAATAATAGTATTCCATTTTATGGATAAAGGAACCAATTTGGGAAAGCAATCATTCCACTTTTCTTTGGCCTGGCCGGTGCATGTCTGTTGCATTCAGTTTTTGGCACCACATTTAAGGAGGGACGATGAGGAGTTGGAATGGATTAAAAAAACAACAACCAGGATACTCAAAGAAATAGAAATTGGGCCAGAAGACTGGCCTCCATGGACTGAAGGGAGTGCAGATATTAGAGGAACTGGAAACTTAGAAAGGAACACAACAGTTGATTTAAAGGGTTAAAAAAAAAGCTTTTATATCAAAGAGAGATGATCCTCAGTTTATTTAGTTGTAGAGAGCAATATGTGGTAAAATGAGTGGATACTATTGGGGGAGGGGGAGAAGAGGGTGCTCATTTTGACTCCCAATGTAGGGAAACAAGCACAACTTCCTAATATTTAGAGCTGCTCAAAAGAGGAATGGGCTGCTCCAGGAGGTAAGGAGTTCTATCTCCCTGGAGGTTTTCCAGTAGAGTTTGGATAATCATTTGTAGGGGATACTCTAAAGAGGATTCTTAGACAGAAAGAAGCTTCTCAAGCCCTTCTTACTTCTTAATGATTCTAGGAAGTGTCTTACTTAAGGTCAAGCAGTTAGTGTCAAGACTAGTACTTACTAAAACCCTTTAATCTTTAAATCCTGGTCTTAATGGCTTATATGCACATATGAGTATTAAATCTATATTTTTATTATATTTATATATGAGTTTATATATATATGAATTTATATATATATTATATTTATATATGAGTTTATATATATTATATTTTATATATGAGTTTATATATGTGTGTGTGTGTATGTGTATATATAAATATATATGGGTTTAAAAAAAAGGTTAAAAGAGTAAGGTTTTAGACACCAAATCCAGTGGTTTTTCCATTATAGTATACTTTCTCCAGCTCTGAGAGATAGAGAGACAGAGGAAAGACAGAAAGAAAGAGACAATTACACCTTATTCGGAAAGTACTT